>NW_026652277.1:115736635-116104057 GCF_009828535.3 Hylobates moloch | reverse complement strand
ACAACCCTTCATGCTAAAAACTCTCAATAAATTAGGTATTGATGGGATGTATCTCAAAATAATAAGAGCTATATACGACAAACCCACAGCCAATATCATACTGAATGGGCAAAAACTGGAAGCATTCCCTCTGAAAACTGGCACAAGACAGGCATGCCCTCTCTCACCGCTCCTATTCAACATAGTGCTGGAAGTTCTGGCCAGAGCAATCAGGCAGGAGAAGGAAATAAAGGGTATTCAATTAGGAAAAGAGGAAGTCAAACTGTCCCTGTTTGCAGATGACATGATTGTATATCTAGAAAATCCCATTGTCTCAGCCCAAAATCTCCTTAAGCTGATTAGCAACTTCAGCAAAGTCTCAGGATACAAAATCAATGTACAAAAATCACAAGCATTCTTGTACACCAATCACAGACAAACAGAGAGCCAAATCATGAGTGAACTCCCATTCACAATTGCTTCAAAGAGAATAAAATACCTAGGAATCCAACTTACAAGGGATGTGAAGGACCTCTTCAAGGAGAACTACAAACCACTGCTCAAGTTAAACTTAATTTTAAATATCACTTGTAGCTTGCTGGAGATACTAATTTAAGAGCTGGCATTGATTGAGAAGCTAGTCTGTTAATTACTATTTACTGAACAATATTGAATTGTCTTATTTTCTAAATCCCTCTACACTTGAAAATATTTCTTTTGGTGGTTTCAAAAAACAATTTTATGAAGTAAATTCCTAAAAAGAAACCACCACATTTGTAGACAACAAAAGCAATAAAACACATCATTATATTGTCCCATACACCCAGCGTGATTGACATCGAGTATTACAGAACCTCAGAGTTAAAGGAGACCTTCAGGAAAAGCCAATAGAGAAGGGAGGTTGACGATTCATGAGGAGAGAAAACTGTTCCATGACACTCTGTTGCCTCAGTTTCTTGCCCATTAGATGAAAGTCAAAATCCACCTGATAGTCTCAACTTACTAGTCAAGCTGACCGTGGGTTGAATCCTTAGCTGAGCTTCCTTACTCCCTTTAAAATAAAATCTTAAATTTGGCTCTTCAAAACACTCTATATTCTGGAGCTTCTGTTCTAAGGCATTTAGTGCTATAATATTCTAAAGGATTAAGAGCGAAATCTCTGGGCTCCTCTGGAAGTTGGAGAGAACTATGTGGAGCAAAGGCTTTAAGGAAAACAGTAACAGCAGTAGGATCATAAATACAGTGCAGGGGAAGTACAACTAAAAGATGAGGGGGTGAAAGCAAAATCAAAGAAGAAAAGGCCCGGTTGGTACTCAGAGGAGTAAGAAACCAGTAAATGGGAAATTAAATGAAAAGAGTAAACTGGGTGTGTTAGTCAGGGTTCTTCAGAGAAATAGAACCAATAGAATATATTAGGAATTGGCTTGACTATGGATGCTGAGCAGTCCCACTCTCTACTGTCTGTAAACTGGAGAACCAGGAAAATCAGTGGTGTAATTCAGTCCAAGTCCAAAGGACTGAGAACCAAACAGTTGTTGGAATAAGTACTGGTCTAAGTCTGAATGCCCCAGAATCAGGAGAGCCAATAACCATGGGCAAGAGTAGATCGATATCCGAGTTCAAACACAGAGACCGCAAGTTCACCTTTCCTCTTCCTTTTTGTTTTGTTTGGTCACTCAACAGATTGGATGATCCCCACCCATAGTGGTGATATGGATCTTCTTTACTCAATTTACCTATTCAAATGCTGACCTCTTCCAGAAACACTCTCACAGACACCAGAAATAATGTTTTACCAGCTGTCTGGGCACCTCTTAGCCTAGTTAAGTTGACACATAAAAATAGGCATCACACTGGAAATCACCTGGATCTGTAGATAAAAATAAGTTCACAATACAGAGTGGAGTAAGTTCAAGCCAGGACCATTGCAAGGACTGAGATCCAATGAAGAATTTGGCACGAGTGCCAATGGGCTGTTAAAGACCCCTTTTGAAGTGGTAACTTGGGAACTATTCCTGATCATAAAAATAGAGATATGGAGAGGAAATGGGGAGGAGTGAGAGGTTATCAGGGTCACCTCACAAAGCTCTTTCTGATACCTCGCATCTGAATGAGGTTCTTCTGACTTTGCACTTCTTGGCACTTGGCTTGTCTTAGGACCTGTGGTAAGGATCTGTGTTTCCCCTCTCCCCATACCCTCTAAGCTCTAGAGGTCCATCCAGACTATGCATTTATTCTGCAGTTTCCAGTGCATTGTTTTACAAAGTACAAGTCTGAAATAAACAAATGAAATTAATTAAAATATAAATGGACTGAATGATAAATATTTACACATTTTGGGGTTGTGTTTTATTTCATGTAGTGCTTATCAGACCTGTCTTTGGCTATTTAAATCACTTGTTTGGGGTACAGTGAAAATAACGCCGAGGTCACAAGTTCAGTTCTTGTGTGAGTAGCTTTCCAAGTTCTATTTTATGGTTGAAGGGTCCATTGGCCATCTGTCCAGAAACTGCAGTTGAAAATGCATGGCACTGGGCACCAGAGGATGAGAAAAGATACAGGGGAATCAGAAGAACCCCATCAGGTCTGATGATAAAACAACTCAGAGTCACTGACTTACAATCAGAAAGCCTCCTCTCAGAGGGTCCTGTTGTTTCCTTGAGGAATTCTATTTTTAAAATTACAGTGTTATACTGTTAGAAGTCCAGAAATGAATGAGCCACAGTTAATATTGGGCAGCACAATGGAAAAAGTGGGGGAAATTGTCACTGGAAGATCAAGGCTTGAATCTTATGTATGCCACCTATGGCTAATGTAATCTCTTGGATGAATATTGCATCTTTCTGAGCCCCAATGTTAGCATTGTAAAAACTTTATTCATGGGATTGTTGTGAGTATTATAGGAGGTAGTATGAATGCCACAAATAAATGCTTAGTAAATGTTAGATATTAGTGATAATTTAGAGTTGCAGCTAGGCTGACAGAAAAGGGCTGAATACAAATGAGAATAGCAGGGATCTAAGAATCAGATTATCATAGCTGTCAAGAATCTCAGTGATAAATCCAATCCTGAATTTCACTGATAAGAAACTAAAAAATCAAAAGTCTAAGTGCCTTGCTTGGTAGTCACAGAGCTGAGACTAGAGCCTCCATTTCCATGTTCAATCTCATTGCCCCTTCAAGCTTAGCAATAGGAAGCACTCGGAATCCTAACAGGGAATGTAATATTTAAAACAGGCTTATTTTTATTTTATTTTATTTTTATTTTTATTTTTTTTTTGAGACGGAGTCTCGCTCTGTCGCCCAGGCTGGAGTGCAGTGGCGCAATCTCGGCTCACTGCAAGCTCCGCCTCCCGGGTTCACGCCATTCTCCTGCCTCAGCCTCTCCGAGTAGCTGGGACTACAGGCGCCCGCCACCGCGCCCGGCTAATTTTTTGTGTTTTTAGTAGAGACGGGGTTTCACCGTGGTCTCGATCTCCTGACCTCGTGATCCGCCCGCCTCGGCCTCCCAAAGTGCTGGGATTACAAGCGTGAGCCACCGCGCCCGGCCAACAGGCTTCTGCTAAATGTGAAAAACTTTTGGCAGAACTTGATTATTTAATTCAAATAATATTTATTGAATATTTACCAAATGTGTGACACTATCCTAGGTCCTGGAATGTTTGGGATATGTCAAGGTAAATATAAAATAGGCCCTGCTCTCATAAAGACAATTTTCTAGAGAAAGATGACCAAGTTTTAAAAAATGAATGCAATTTAATGCAGTAAAAGCCCAAGGAAGGGGCTGCACAGTAAAAGAAGTCCTGGAGTTTTCCAGAAAGAGATGATACCTGAGCTACATCTTCAGAGCAGCTATACTGTGCTATACCCTATTCCTTCTATATTTGTCCTTAGAAATGCATTTAAAACCATACTTTAAGAAAAATTTACCAGAATTCTACTCATTGTTTTATTTACATGTATGGTTTCTTTATGATCATTTGGTGGTAGAATGTGGACTTGAGATTCAAACAAAGCAGTCTTAAGTTTAGTTAGGTGGCTTTTTGACACCTTGAATTGCTTGGTAATAGCAAAATTCTTACCTCTAGGGATTTTGCAAGGTAGATATCCAGATGCCTCAGCTCTGCATGTCTCAACAGATTTTCCAATGAAAAGCTATGAGACCATATTTTTCTTCAGTGTTTATATTATTCTCACTCTTGAAAGGAAAGGGGAAATTTACAACCACCTTTGCTCAGTATGTATGCCCCACCTTCTTGGGTTGTATTGTCTTGTGTCCACTTGTAATAAGAAACTTTCATTCAGGAAAAACTGTCAGAATGATTGTTCCTTTCCACTTGTTTAGGGGAGCCCATGGTTAGATAATATTTTGATTAGTTGAAGAATAACTCTACTCTGTTGTGTTAACTTTTGAAAGGACAGTGTTAACAAACTTGTTGAATATTTCCTCAGCATTATTTTCTGTATGCTACTTTTTTGTGTGATCTAATACCATTTATTAAGTAGCTTTGATTGATTGATATACTTTTTGATCAAAGGAGTTACCCTTTTGTCTTTAAACACTACAAAAATTAAAACTGACCAAAATAATTTGACAGACATCCTGAGTACTCATATTCAATAAACAAGAATGTGTATTATATATTAAGGTTACCATGAATTAATTCAAATTTTTAAAAGGGTAAATTTATAATTTTTAAAAATTAAATAAAGCTCCTAACCATGAATACGGGCAATGTCCTGAGTAAAACAAGATGATAGTTCTAAAAAGACTCTTGCTTGTTTTTTTTGTTTGTTTGTTTTTTTTTTGAAAGCACTGGGTGGGGAGTAAAGAATGTTCTTTATATGATCAATAGACCTGCTTTTAAAAATAGAAATAAATCCCCCCCATCCCCACTCAAAAGAAGGGCCACCATCTTCAATTTCTCTAACCAAATTGAGCAGGTATCATGGTTTTGCAGCTTTACGTTAGGTTAATGTGAAGGCTGTGTTCATTTCACTTACTGTATAATTAGCATTTGAGTCCAAATCCCAGAGTGCATGCGACGGGGATTTTCTTAAGGCTACTCTCTGTTCTTCTCAAAATGGTCTTCTTATTTCTTGTGTTTCTAAAATCAGAAAAGTGAGCATAAACAAACAATAGATGACCTTTATGAGTAAAACATCTGAGCATAGAAAGATTAATCAACCCCCATCAACCAGTCATTAAATCAAATAGGAGCTTTTCTTGTACTTTTAAACCTCCGATTTACAGTCAGGCAAATTGTGTAAAAAGGCTGATAATACAGTGACGCCCAATGCCACTGGGCTTTAGAAAGCTGACAGTTCCTGTAAAATAGTCATTAAACAACCTCTAGAAGAGACTCATCAGCAGATGCCCCCAGGTGAAGGAGAGAGAAAGCTGAGAGAATGAAGGGGAATCTAACATCTTAGCATGACTGAATTAAACAGAGCATATTATGCTGATTTTCAGAGTCAGCCCAGTAATTTAATTTTCAGAGCAGTTCCTTTGATTGTAGCAACCATTTTATGAAACATTAATAAAACTTTGTGTGTGTGTGTGTGTGTGTGTAACACACATCTCTTTTCCATTTCATTAAGAAAAAGGAGTCAACATATTCAAATTTGCTGACCATTAGTTCTGTAAATGCCAAAAATAAAAGATTGTTGTCATTATTTTTGAAAAAAGCGAAGGAACAGAATAACATAGCTCCCACTGTATTATTCCACAGTAAGCACAAAACAGGAAAAGAAAATAAAGTACATAAAGTTATTACATGTTAGTCTATGGGATTTTACATTAAGACTCTGAGCTAAATCACTACTATAATATATAATCCAAATATAATTCTGTACTGCCCATGTAGAGATGTCTACTATGCATCCAAATTAATTGTTGTAGAATATACATTGTCCTGTATACTGTTTATCAGATTTATACGGCAAATAGATATTTCTGGATCAAGATACTCACTGGATACTTGTTTTAAATGGTTTTCATTACACATTTTGAATAACAGAAGATTCACAGGTATGAATGTTTTAAACAAGGAAAGGACCGTTAAAAAATTAACACAGATGTGCCTCACTTTACAGAAAATGTGCATTCTTGAAATACCCATCATAAAACTATTTTTTCTGCAAGTTAACTTATATTTTCTAATTTATTTCTATCATAAAACTGAAGATTCACTCTCACTGAAGTAATTTTTGGCCCAAAGACAATAATCACATTTAAGAATGAATCAGTCCTTTTAAATCAGTGGTAAATTTTATATTCAAATCTAGCAATTATTCTTAGCCTGAGTATTTTTGTTCTGATTCTCTCTTCTCTTTTCATTATTTAACATTTATTATTTTACCCCATTGTTACATGTCTTGTATTTCCCTCTTTAAAAATAATAAGCATATAAATAAATATGCATATATAAATACATAAATCAAAATGATCTTTTGAAGCAACATATACATAAAAATAAGGTTTTTGTTAGTAAATAGTAAAAATAAGCGCATAAGGTCAGTCACAGCAAGGATGTGGGAAATGTCACAGGTACAGCAGCTATGGAGGACATTAGGCCCCAGTGACCTGCAGGTGCTATGGGTGACTCACTGCAGACCTCACTGGGTCACTTGGTCTCTTGGAGACTTGGTTTCTTCATCCTTAAAATGATGAGGCCACACTAGAGGGTCGTTAAGGTTTCTTCATCATGATAGCTTCGTGATCCTGATAAGGGGGTTCTCTCTATGTTGGCATGGTTAGTACTTTATATAATTCTTGATGTGCTTATGAGTAATAATGTCTTTGTTAAACTTTTGTCAGTCTTTCCTTATAGCAAAATGGACATCATTAAAAAGGCCATAGCCACATGTTATTAAATCTAAGAAGGCCATGTTCCTAATAGTGTATATGTGTTTAATAGATTATTCCTATATTTCATTTTCATATTTTTTATACTGAAGGGTTTTTCCAGCTCTTCTGTTAAATTGTAAAATACCTATAGTTATTTCCATCCCAAGTTCACAGTTTGGACCTTGATATTTGTTTCTATATTTGACACTCAAAATAATATCCAGTTAGCAGGCATAGAACTCAAATTCTCTTGGATATGACTGTTATATATAAAAGTCTGCAAAGGATTGTCAGAATTTGCTTCATTTCATTACACCAAACATGTTAATTAACTCTTTAAGTTCTATAGTCTTACAAAATGAATAACCTGTTGGTAAAATCATAAAGATTCACATTTAAGCCTATACCTTAGGCACTTACTAATAACCAATTGTAAAATACCCATAAAATTCAGCATCACATATTCAGAGAAAAAGGAAATGAAAGTCAGTTGTTTAACAGACTTTCATCTGCAATAGATTTTATTAAGAGCTTCCTTGCTATGTGCCAAGATATGAATGCCTGAATATAATTCAATTGTATACAAAAGAAAATTCCATTCAAATCTAAAGATAGAATATTTCTATTTCAAGTTACTTTTCATTAAAATACTGAAAAGAATTGAAAGATAGCCATCCAAAATCCTAAATGTATGGAACAAGTCTTCAAACAGTTGAAAAATAACTTTTGCAAATTTCTGGTACTGTGGTTGCCAGCAGAATAAGGCCAACTGTTCAGCTGGGTTAAGGTTAATTCCATGGTATGTGGTAGGAATATGGTCAACTTACACATCAGAAGCAAACCTGGAGATTGCGTCTGGTCATTTTCTTGTATTTCTTTTAAAAGGGAAGCATAGCGTAGAAGCTCAAATGCCAGTCCTAAGTTACAAGATCTACTGGGCTACACTTCTTGCAACAGTTTAATCTCCATTGTTAGTCCCATGAAGAACAGCCCTGCTGCCTTCTGTATTTTCTTACAGGGTTGCTTTTGATGGAGAACTTTGTGATGTTTGTGATATTGCTCAGAGCCCATTGGCAGATGAGCATCTCTTGCTGTGGCCTCCATCATTATTTGCCTGTCTTGTCTATTAACGAGCACTATCATCCCATCGTGGGATGACAGCTGCAACACGTACTCAGGCGCAATAAACAGCTAAATGAGGCGCACAGCAATTTCACTTGTCACCAGCGCCCTCGGCACGACTGGCTGCACAGCTTGATGCATAAATTCATGAGGCTGTTGCATATGATGGAGTATGCTTGGCTGAAAGAGGTGATGGATAGCAGGGCAGCTAAAAATGGCCATCACCTTGACTCTGTCAGGACATTTTTTAAAACTACCCCATCAGCTTTCTTGTATTCAATGCACTATCATAGCACAGAAGACTCTAAGGTACTGATTTGATACTTTTCTTCAAAAAAGAATTCTTGAGGGTTTCTTTAAAAGGAAGTACCATTATTAAGGTAGGTTACATTTATTCATCATTAGCTCTGATGCCACTAGATTAAGTTATGTTTAAGAGTAGAATTTACTACTGCATACAAATCTTATAAATCAATTCAAGTCTTAATAATGGGGGGAAACAACGGGAGTTTAAAACCATTTCTCAATTACACATTAAGGCTGTGGATTGGTTAATATGAAATTTGAAAAATTAGAAAATACGGCATAGAATATTCAAACACATAGATTTGAGAGACATTCTATACAACTCATTAGAAAATTAAATAATATTCTGGGGCACATCTTTACATCGGTGTCGTTAGTGCACTTTCTAATCAGTATGCAAACACAAGCAAGGACTACTACTATGTAAAAGTACCCACATCAAAGAAGCAGTGTATTGGAGACCTTAAAAAGAACCAACAATATAATGCATTCATTTCTCCAAAAATATCCCTTTAAACTCTTTTGCACTCAGCTGCCTGAACTCAAGCCAGAACTCCAACTTCCATAGGCGGGGCTCTGGGTGTCCCACTGAAAAGGGCTATACATCCTTTATCTATGTTAGTGGAAGTCATCTAAGGAAGACAAATATAAAGGCAACAAAATCAATGAGGCAGTTTCCTGCAAAGCTTTATGCATTAATCTCTATCACACAGAGATATATATGCACACCAGTGCAAGGGAAGGAAGTCACTTGTTCTCTAATAAAAGAGAAAACCCTTGATAATAAGCAATTAATAAAGTTGTCATGATTAGTTATGCAACTATGAATCAACATGCACAGTAAAAATGACCACTTTCTATAGATATAAAATATCTATGATTCAATCTAGTGAAAATAGTCATTAATATGGGTGGTTATGGATGATTCTTACAGCTACTTTCCTTGTCTTTTTTTCGTAATAAAATAAGAACTCCAGAATAAGTGTTACTGTAACAATTCAGATAGGAACTTTCTAGACCAGACAGCAAATTCATTAGCCATTTCTTTTTTGCTCTTACCTACCTCTTTCCAAAATCTTGTTTCTCAAACTCATATATCCTAACTCCCCTACATCTAGCAAAAGTATTTTAAAAGATAGTTAGAAAAAGTTGAAATCTGTAAATTGTATTAGTAATATGAATTCAATGTGCCATACCAAATGATGAAAAGAAATTCTCAAATAAACAGGAGAAAACTACTTCTGAATTATTTGGAAGTCAGAGACCTTTTAAGGAGACAATTACTTGGCAGGATATCCAGTGATAGCCTTACGAAACTGTTCCAATATATAATCACCCGGTTAGTCCAGGGACTAGGTGGATCTGATGTAGTAAAGGAGGCATGGACCATGGCCACTGGTAGGAAGAAGCAGACGGAGAAGAGAAACTTTGAAAAAATGGGGAAGATAAAGATGATTCTCTATCAATAAGACAAGAATTACAGGACACTGTGAATAACAAGGGTAATAATAAGAACATGCACTTTGTAGCTACATAATACCAAGTATTAAGGGGAATACAAGGAGGCAAATGAGGCACTCAACTCTGGTAAAATATGTAAGGAGTGCCAAAAATTGAGTATTCAGGATAAATGATATTTTAATGTAATATATTTGCAATAAACTCTGCTTTTAAAAGCTCATGTTATTATCAACTGTGCCATATAACATGACATAATCATGAGAATGACATCTCAGAATATTCACAGGTTCTTGGGAGTAAGCAAGGACATCTTTGGGGGCTGCTTTAGAAATTCGGCCTACTACGATGATGAACAAAACATCAAAATTTTAAATGAAGATAGCATTAAAAATAGAAATTAGGGCCAAGGCACGGTGGTTCACGCCTGTAGTCCCAGCACTTTGGGAGGCTGAAGTGGGCGGATCACCCGGTCAGGAGATTGAGACCATCCTAACTAAGACGGTGAAACCCCATCTCTACTAAAAATACAAAAAATTAGCTGAGTGTGGTGGCGGATGCCTTTAGTCTGGGAGGCTGAGGCAGGAGAATTGCCTGAACCCAGGAAGCAGAGGTTGCTGTGAGTTGAGATCATACCACTGCACTCCAGCCTGGGTGACAGAGCGAGACTCTGTCTCAAAAAAAAAAAAAAAAATTAATACAAAACTTTCATGATTTATTTGTTTCGTTGTAGCATAAAAATTGCTACAGATTTAGTGGCTTAAAGCAACACTCATCTATTATCTCAAAGTTTGTGTAGGTCAGACATCCATGATGACATGGCTGGGTCTGCTCAGGATCTTATGAGGTGAAATCAAGTTGTAGCTTACAGTTGCCTTCCAAACTCATTCCTGTTCACAGTAAAATCTGTGGTTGTAGGACAGAAGTACCTATTTGCTTGTTGACTACTGATCACTCTCATTCTATGTGGCTGCTCTCCACTCCTTGCTTATGACTTCCTCCTTCTTCAAAGGCAGCCACGGCACATTAAATTCTTCCTACACTTTGAATCTTCTTAACTCCTGCTTTACTCTTCTGTCATCAGCCAGAGAAAGCTCTCTGATTTTAAAAGCTCATATGATTATCAACTTTGCCATATAACATGAAATAATCATGAGAATTACATATCAGAATATTCACAAGTTCTGGGGAGTAAGCAAGGACATCTTTGGGGGGCTGCTTTAGAAATTCTGCCTACTACATGATGAACAAAACATCAAAATTTTAAATGAAGATAGTATTTAACCCTTCACTTGCAGGAATGACCCTGGCTCATTTGCCTTATCCTTGCCCCAACGATGTTTTTGATAAAACTTTTTTTTTTTCACAAAGCCAGATGGCTAACCTATGCATCATAATTTAATAATATGATGTTTACATATTACATTAAAATATTATTTACATTACTGGTACCATCTCCTTACATTTTGCACCCTGTGGTGAGAGTTTCCATTACTTCATACTAGTCTCATCTGTACCTTCTCATTTACTGATCTCTACAATCTTGTAAAGTGGGCATGAGCAGTTTCTATCGCAAACAGGGATAACAGAGAAAGTAAGTAACTTTTCCACATTCATGTAAGTATTAGAAGACAGAGCTGGGATCCTACCTCAGATCTACCTGACTCTAGAGAACATGCTACTGTCAATACATCAGGGTAGTTATTAAAACACTGCTATGGCTTGAATATGTGTCCCCTCCAAAAGTCATATTGAAATTTAATTGCCAATGTAATAGTATTGAGAGGTGTGGCCTTTAAGAGGTGATTAAGTCGTGAAGGCTCCACCCTCATGGATTCCTTTAATACCTTAATAAATAGTTTTCCAGAGTGAGCACTCTCTCTCGGCTCTTCTGATCTTCTGCCATGTGAGGAATCTTGTTCCTCTTTTCTGGGAAATACAGCACTTAAATGTGCCATCTTGGGAGTGGAGACTGGGCCTATGTTAGACACCAAGCCTGCCAGAAATTTGATCTGGGACTTCTCAGCCTTCAGCACTGTGAGTTAATAAATTTCTGTTCATTATAAATCACTAGTCTGTGATATTTTGTTATAGCAGCACAAACGAACTAAGAGAGAAGGGTTGACAAGTAGAGGCTAATGTTTCCTTGCAGAGACTATGTCTGAAACATGCAATCATGGAAATATCCTGAATTTAGATTCAGAAGGCTCTTATCCAGTGCTCCCACACTATTGATTTAAGCATTTAAGCATCAGGTAGAGATGATAAGAACCATCTTTGACCATTTTTGTAAGGAGTAAATGGCTAGATCACAAATTATTTAAGGTCAGGGACATCTTTGATTTTGTGTATAGCTAGCACACAATAGTTTTGTGAATGAATTAATGTTGAAGGAATGAATTAAATAATATAAAGCTCTAATCTCTATGACCTATGACGTGCCATACAAGTATGATATGCCTTCTACAGAAATACTAGGTATTTCAGTTAGTAAAATTTCTAATTTCTAAGATGTTTCTACAGTTGGCTCATGTGATTAGTTTCCTCAGTATAATAATTAGTGGAGACCAAAGGCCTAGACTGTAATATTAAACAAACACAGTGGTCTAAGGTTAACTTTCTGTCCTCTATAAATTAATGTCACAAATCTGAGCAATGTAGTGACTAGAAACACTTAATGGATACATATGTATTATTTGTGTAATGGCTAAGATAAAAGCCCAGATTTCACCACTACACAATATATCCATATAACAAGACAGCACTTGTACCTCTTAAATTTACACAAATTATAAAAAAGTAAGCCAACAAAGTTCTCTATGACAAAGTAACTTTATTTATTTATTGGAGCTCGTGGTCTGTTGCACTGTGTTCACTGGATAGAAAGCAACCACCAATTATCCAGTTAGTTCCGTTGAAAGAAAGAAGAAAGAGAAAGGCAGGTGGTGTGGAAATAGAAAAGGAAGGAAGAAATGAAGAAAGGAAAGAAAGAAGGAAGGAAGGAAGGAAGGAAGGAAGGAAGGACGGAGAATCTTTCATGGATAACTCAGATAATTAGGTAACAGGATATTTCAAAATATACTACCTATATTCTTAACCAACTTTGGAATTTAGACTTTAGAAACATTTGCATTCGTTAAATGTCTCCAGAACATTTTTAAATTGATGAAGTATGTTTTCTTGTTTTGAAAAAAAAAAAAAAAGTGACAATTTAACCTAAATGAACATCAGCCAAAGCAGAGTGCAAATGTTGGAAAAGAATCAGGATCTCTGAGCGCATTTTGTACACAACTCTCTTGGCTAAGGTAGGGCTCAGCACTAGTGCGCTGCAGATGATATATCGGAACTGTACTTGGCTCTTTATGAATTTGGCTGATTTCTGGCTGCCCAGAAATGCTTTCTTCCTCTGAATTGCCTTTAAATTCCAGAGAAAACCCAAATAGTTATTTTTTAGAGTAAAATTATTCCAACGCAATTCATTTCTAATATCTTTATTATGCCTTTTTCTGTTTATCTGTCTCTGTGTGTATCCACATATTTTCAATCTATTTAAAATATGAAAAAATTATATTTCCCTCAAACTTTCATTGATTATGTATTTTTAATCCAAGGGTATGGAAAGAATAGATTCAAGATACTAAGACATCCTAAAACATTTATTTCACACACACACGCATACATATATATTTGCAATATATTTTTGCATTCTCTAATTTTGTTGCCTCTCTCTCCCTCAACATATCAAAAACAATGTACTATGTGGCAACATTTTTAGGTAAGAATAGCACATAGACTATACTTGGGTATTGTTTCTAGGTGTGATGGCTTGAGATAGCACTGCTTTTCCTGTTGATCTTCTCTCTAACTTGACTTTTTAGATAAGCCTGTTATTATCCATTCTCTCGAAGATGCTTTTTTTATTATTTATTTATGTATTTATGTATTTATTTATTTATTTGAGATGGAGGCTCACTGTCGTTCAGGCTGGAGTGCAGTGGCGATATCTTGGCTCATTGCAGCTTCCACCTCCAGGGTTTAATCAATTCTCCTGCCTTAGCCTCCTGAGCAGCTGGGATTACAGGTGCCAGCCACCACACCTGGCTAATTTTTGTATTTTTAGTAGAGACAGGATTTTACCATGTTGGCCAGGTTGGTCTCGAACTTCTGACCTCGTGATTCGCCCTCCTCGGCCTCCCAAAGTGCTGGGATTACAGGTGTGAGCACCGCACCCAGCCTCTCTTTTTATTATTCTATGTAAGGATAAGTCTTTCTATTTTAGGAGTTATGGAGAAGAGCAGCTCTACCAGAACCTGACCAAGATCCCACTTGAAAGTAACAAAAGGCTAAATAGTTGCCCTAGTCTGCTCCAGGGTGAGAAAGTAAAAAATCTGTATCATAACCTCTTTGATTAGCTTCAACATTATTTCTGTATTACAGATTTAATTATATCAGTCCTTGCCTAAAATAATGCAATGGCTGTTCAGTGTCTTTAGTGTAAGGATGTGCTCCTTTCATAGCCTCCAGAACACCTCTGGCCTGGCCCGTGCTCCTGCCCAGCTGCTCCCAAGCCACCCTCTTCATTGCTCTCTACCACATCAACGATTTTTTTCCATTTCTACCCACATGGACTAAATATTTACAGGGCTTAACTCAGTTTAACACCCAAAATTCTATGAATTAGATACTAATATCTTAATTTTACAAATAAAGACACAGAGGTGCAAAGAGGCTAAAATAACTTGCCAAGGACCTAGAGGTAAGAAGTCACAGAGCTAGGATCTTGACTCATAGAACACCTTTTAAATACTCTTTGAAATCTCTAAAAATAGAAAAATCTATTTTGTTGTTGTTTTGTTCGGTCTTACAACTTAGTAAAGCAACTTTGGACAAACAAGAAAAATTAACCACTTTTCATGTAGTTTATGTCAATGTATCAGCATTTCAAAACATTCTCTAAGAACTCATTTCTCCCCGCCTCAATCTAGTTTGGTATGCATTTCAGTGTAAATACCTCTCAATGGTTTATAGGCCAATCCTTCAAATATTTATAATGAATTTGACATCCTATGAATACGTATATTATCATATTATTCATTCATTTATAAAATAAATTTGAGACTTGATGACCTTGATTACTTTATACAGTAAATGAAAAGATCTCCTTCTAAAGAGCTATTTTGACCAGAGATAACTCTTCCAACTAGATAGGAAAACAAAACTCAGATTGGTTTATCACTACAATATTATAGCAGTAAATGACAATTAGTGAGTTATTACAAGGAAGAAAAAGTATTAACGCCTCTCCCCTCCCCAATGACAAAGACATTGGATGATATTAATGAGTTCTTTACTATTCTCTGGTAGGGAGCATTTTTAGTGAAAGGTACTTGGACTTTGAAATTTACAAACCTGAGTTCAAACTCTGAGTTTACTTGTAATGAGCTATGTGCCCTTGAGCAAGTTAAACTTTTAAAACCCCAAATTCCTCATATATATAATTGGTGATTATACCAGCCTTGTAGGTTTCAAAGATTAAATCAAAGTATATAACATAATATAACAATATTTTTATATAAAAATATAAAAGTCATATAAAAGACATAATATAGCAATGCTATACTTTTTATATGATGTATAGTAATGACATACAGTAATGGCTGTATATACAATTTTTTTTCAAATTTTTCAATCTCTTGCTCTAAAATTGATAGTTCAGAATATGTTGATAATAGGCATTTTTTTAAATAAATGTACTTTAGTCTTTAATATTGCTGCCAGTGATACTAACAATACAAAATAAGAAGTGACACATTGGGGTTGAGATGGCTAAGTTAAAGGAGCACTCATCATTTTTTTTTCAAGACATATATTTGTCCTTACATAATAGAATTGGCCAACTAGGATCCTAGTTTGATGAAGATGGTGGAAATAAAATATCTAAAGTTTCTTAAAAATAAATTTATGGATACAAAGGTGAATTTTATTTATTACATAGAATATTTTCAAATATATGGACACTTGATAACATAGGTCAAAATATCTTCATTTAGGGATAGTATTTGGTACTTACACAAATATTTTGACACTATTTGACATATAAAAATATTCAAAAATGAAAAAATTCATTTCAAAATTCTGTATTTATATAGATATAAATCTGGAAGCATGGTGCTATTGACTGAATATTGTGTCTTTCCAAAATTCATATTCTAACCCTAATTCGATGGTATGAGGAGATGGGACCTTTGGGAGATAAAATGACATGAGGATGGAGCCCTCATGAATAGGATTAGTGTCCTTATAAAAGGGACACCACAGAGCTTCCTTAGTCCTTCTGCTCTGTGAGGACACAGAGAGAAGATGGCAGTCTATACAACAGAAATTGGGCCTTCACCAGACACTTAATTTGCCAATGCCTTCATCTTGGACTTATCAGCCTCCAGAACAATGAGAAATAAATTTCTGGTGTTTACAAGCCATCCAGTCTGTGGTAGTTTATTATAGCAGCCCAAAGAGACAAAGACAGAAATGATTATCTGGAAGATGAGTTTAAAGGTTAATAATCTATAAAAAATGAGTAAATAATTAAAACTTCAATTATTCCAGCATCTACCATGGTACTTAACATACTTTAAATGACTAGTGAGTGAAGCATAACCAATGAATGAGGGAATAAAAGAATTCATTTACAATGATATCCCGTTCTTTTTGTACATACTTCTCTCCCCTCTCCCCCGGTGAGAGGATTTTGTAATTCAGAACTCAGAAGGAAGAAATTCTATCAAGCAATACAGTTTATTATTGTTTATGTCACTAGGTACACAACAGAGCCACTGAGAAAGTGGTAGATTCAAATCCTAAGCCATAATTACGTATCAAGTGAAAATTCCCTCTAACTCAGTTAGTGGCATTATACAATGCCTTACTCACCCATTCGGAAGATCTAAATTAGCTTCTACTCTTGTTTCTCATGATTAGTCTTTAAAAAAAGATCTAGGAGAGTCGCTATTCAACTATACGGTATCAAAGCCACATCTTTTCTATTCCTCATCTACCACTTAGGCTCACCTATCCTTCACCCAGCCTGACCTATCCTTCACATTTCTGCCAGTTACACTGCCTTGTTCGACAGTTCTGGGTTGTTTCTTTTTACAAATATTTATATTATTCAAACTCTGTGTCACAGTTTCTCAGTCTTTCCATTAGCCTCAGAGTCTTCTGGGTGAGGAGAGGAAGAAAGATTAAAGAGATACTGGTGGGCAGGACCCAAGGCTTCTAACCTGCTTCAGAGAAGCACTATATTCATCTGTTCCATAGATAAGGCCTCTGTGTAACATTTTATTTGACAAAAGTCTAAAAAATGCTTGAAAACAACTGATTTCTATATGATCTAAACGCCTGTTAATATCCTAGTCATAGCTTTTCTCCAGTAAATGACAATGCACCTGTCCAGATTGGTCTTACACTCATACTTTCCTGTGGTTCTTGTTTTAGTCATACCAGGCCATTCATGCTTTTGCCCATGGGTTTCATATTTTCTCTCGGGTGTCATTCACTGATACTCTTCACTCCTTAGATCTGCACCCAATCCCCTCTTGTTGAATTCCTACTACTCTTTAAGGATCAGTTCCAGTGCCACCTTTTCCTCTCATCCTTAAAATATTATCCTCTGGATCTCTTGAAATCTCAATTGCTCTTTTTTGAAGCTCTACTGTAGCCATTAACATATTTTGCTTCATGAGACTGCAAAGTCTTCGATATCAGAAACCACAATAAATTCCAGTTTCTATATTTCATGCTCATATTTAAACCTTACTACATTTACTATACATTTCTTAGATCAACTTTAATTTTTGAAATAAAATCTGAATGCTATTATACTAAATGCTAAGCATTGTGTTAAATGTTTTTTTAAAAAACAAAATTTAAATGAATATGGCTAGAATTGATCTTGTCAATCAAAACTTTTAAATTTGCTAAAAAGGGATCATTACTCCTGATTTTAAAGATGTGGAGACTGAAAGACTAAAAGATTAAATTATAGTATTATTTTCACTTTGCAAAATGGGTCTAGAGAACCAAAGTGGTGCTCTTATTTTCTCTATTTAACACACTAGGGAGCCCTTATTTCACCTTAACTTCTTTTTTTACTTTTCCTAAGAATGTTCTTGATAACCTTTACTTAAACTTGGAACATTCTATCCCTTTTCTCAGTGTGTGAGCACATGATTTTGTGGTGATATAGTCTATATTTGGATAAGACATACATATTTAGTTCTTTTTAATCTTACTTCACATCAGCCCTGCCAGACCCTCAATCATTTTTGTAGCCCCTCTCTGCATTCACTGTAGTACGATGACATCCTTCTGGAACTGAGGTTTTCATAAATGGACACACTTGTCTGACTCATGATGTGTTATCTCTGCATGTGCTTCCCAAACAGTTTTTATAAACCACTATATCATTCCATGCAATCTCATACTAATTTTCTGTAACTACCACTCCCAATCTCATGCAAGATTACTATTTTCCAAATACAGTAGCTCAATTTCCCTGATTATCTGTGAATATTTCACCCAAGATGCATTACTTTACATTTTCCAAAGCCTAATCTTATTTTGATATTTCTTATTCAAAGCTGTAACCTTTCTATATTCATAAACATATTTTCAGTTTTATCTAGTGCTTGCAAACCATCCAAATTTTGTGATATTTATAAATTTAATGTTTGATTCAGCTACCCTAATTATTAGCCTATAGCAATTAATATATTATATATTACATTAATACACTGCCATTTCCTTTTTATTCCTTCCCTAAAGGAAAATAAATATATATCTTAGCTAGTCTTACAACTCAGTCTATTGTCAGATAGTTTAACCTTTGCTTATACGCTTTCATGTAGATGAGTGACTGACACATCACACATTCCTCGGCCTACTGGGATTAGATTTCTGAGTAGTATTTTAAAATTATATATTAAAATATAACATTAAAATATAAATGCAACTAGGAAATGCATCTTACATTGCGTATGAATTATTTTCAATGTTTTCCTGGAGTTTGAAAATTGTTATTCAAGCATGTGTTAGGCTTAAATCACTATTCTGGTTAAAAATAAACTAATTGTCCCTTGCATCCCTGTTTACTTAGAAATTATCCCTTTAGTCATCTTAGCTGGAAAGACAAAGCCTCAGAATTTTTCTACACTTCTTTCTAAAAAAATTCTGCCCACTTAATCCTGCTAAGGAAAGGGGTTCACAGGTATCCCTTAAGCATGAAATGTAATGATGCTGCTTTATTCTTTGGATCTGGGGTGAGTGGCTGACACAAAGGCAGCTCATATGGAGGACTACAAGGTGGCCTGATGCAAGAATTCTGCCCATATATGAATATGGCAATGTAATATATAGTAGGACTTTTTATATATCTTCAAAAATAATAGAAGCATTGTAACTAAAATTTTCATAGTGGAGGGGTTGAGATATAAAGACTTTGAATAATGTGTTCAACTCCACACAAATCAGTTGAAAGGAGACTTTTGCAGCTACCAGGGATTCAGTATTGGTAACTGCAGAAAAGCCCAGAGTTGAACAAATATTGGATTTCTATTGACCCCATAAGTTTCCTCTCTCCTTCCGCATATGCCCTTTAAAGTTAGTTTGATATGCATACACAAAAGCATACAGTGTGGTATAATGGACACTGGAGATTCAGAAGTGAGGAGGATGAGAGTTGGATGAGGGATGAAAAATCATCTATTGGGTACAATGTACACTATTTGGTTGATGGGTACACTAAAAGCCCAGATTTCACTGCTATACAATTCATGTGTGTAACCAAAAACCACTTGTACTCCTAAAGCTCTTCAGATAAATAAATAAATAAATAAATAAATAAATAAATAAATAAATAAATAACGTTAAAACTTGGGGCCACTCAAGATTGTAGGTGCCCTTGATTGCTGATGCCTGCAAGATTCACTTACCTCCTAGATCTGAATTTCTTTCTAGTCCTCAGAGGATTTCAATTGCTATCTTGTAAGGTCATACCTTTATTGAAGAGAATGTTGTATGTATTTTACTTGGCATTTTTAGATGATTTGTCATGAGAGATTTTCAGGGTGCCCAGTTTTCCATCTTTACAGGAGAAGACTGCAATTATGTCATGCTTTTATCTGTACCCCTCACCTGGATTATCGTTGATGACTTTTGCACGTGTACCTCATTTACCAAACCACACCCAACAGGTAGAAGATGGCAATAAATACTTTCAAGTAATTGAGCAAATGAATTAGTTCATTTGACTCATTAGTTAACTAAAATAACATGGATTCATTGCAAACCTCTGACTATTAGATGTAAAGCCTGGTGGAGATACCTTGTAAAGAACAGATGAAGCACAGAAATGGATAGGGCACCTCAGTAACGTTGACACACTGCATTAGTTTGTTCTCACACTGATACAAAGAAATACCCAAGAATGGGTAATTTATAAAGAAAAGAGGTTTAACTGACTCACAGTTCCACACGGCTGGGGAGACCTCAGGAAACTTACAGTTATGGTGGAAGGCACCTTTTCACAGGGTGGCAAGAGAGAATGAATGCTGAGCTGATGGTTATAAAACCATCAGATCTCCTGAGAACTCACTCACTATCACAAGAACAGCATGGGGGAAATCACCCCCATGATTCATTTATCTCCACCTGGTCCCGCTCTTGACCTGTGGAGATATTACCATTCAAGGTGAGATTTGGGTGGGGTCACAGAGCCAAACCATATCACCCATGTTGAAGGCTCTTAGCATGTCCTGCATCATGGAATCTTTTGCCTATCTGAAGATTCTTCTCCAAGGAAAATGCACATATGTACAGATTTCATTTGTTATATGATTTCATTAGGTTAATATCCCTTGAAAGCCCATCTCAAAACCCTAAGGGAAGTAAGGCATAGCCATAATTTCCCCAAAAAAGTCTGATTAATTTGTAGCCACTGATAATATTGCCCCTGGATACATGGCCATATCTCTGTTTTCCACAGTCACTTAAAATCTCCTGGCTGTCACTGCAACTTTACTCCCTCCCCAAGACTCTAAGTCACGAGCAGGAATGTCTAAGCATCGCTGCCTGTGTCATGCACCTGAGCACTAGGTTCCAGGCAGTTGGGAAAAGTATTATTTATGCCTTTTCAGCTTCTGTTTTTGGAGACCCCAACTCCTACTTATTGAGGGGTGTTCTTCTAAGGTGGAAGGGTATATGATTCTGGGTTGACTCAAAGCACCCCCATTCCTCAAAAACAAAAAGAGAAAACCAAAATTCTTACAAAGTTGAAAAAATTAACCACATTTTACTACTACAAGCCAGAGTTAATATATTTAATATATATTTTTTCATTTTTCCTGTAATTTATTTTTCTCTTTATTATATTATTAATCTTACACTATTTTTAATTTTGTATTCTGCTTCTCTCACTTAGCATCAGTATTACACAATAAACAAAAAGCTACAAGCTCTACAATCATAGTTAAGCTATATATTTATGTAATTATGTCCGTTTATATATCTGTGTACGCATTTAACTATCAAACAATCTGTCAATTTTCCTGGAACAAAATATACTCTAATTTGATAGCATTTATATCTGGATAGTGTTATTTTAAGTAATTTGGTTTTTAATTGTTATAGACTGTTACAAGGCTTCTTTACAAGAAAAAATGTAGTAAAAATTTCAAAATATATCATCACTTTCTGTATTCCATATTTTCCATATCATGGTATTCATAACAAAAATTTTTAGCTGTAGCATAATTTCAATGGAGTACTTGAAGGCAATCATATTAGTTATTATCTTTTTATTTACTATAATAAAAATGCATTTTTTTTTCTGTTTTTGGATTTTTTAGAAAATAAGTTTCATAGATGGAATTATCACCTCAAGTTTGCAAATATTTTGTGGCTCTCAATACACACTGCCAAACTGCTTTCC
This sequence comes from Hylobates moloch, assembly GCF_009828535.3. Lineage (NCBI taxonomy): Eukaryota > Metazoa > Chordata > Mammalia > Primates > Hylobatidae > Hylobates > Hylobates moloch. The sequence continues at coordinate 116,082,356 of NW_026652277.1, read as the reverse complement.
AAAATCTTGTGACCGTTGATAATGACATCAACAAAGAATGAAGGATAATCATTTCATGACCTCTTCAATTCCGTTTGGAATAGAATTTAAATTTTTTGATAACCTAATGTAAAAATGGCAATTGATTTTTGTTTTACTTCGCTTGTCCCTGATTACCTGAGCAAGGTTTCATATCTTCTACATTTATTCACAAACTTACTGCATTACCTTGCATATTCTATTTTGTGAAGTTTCTGTTCAGCACATACTGATATCACACATACTTAAGTACAGTGTGTCATTGAGCACTTCATTTACTTAACGATCAATTCTGTTTACCAGCAGAGAGTCACATATCATGCTCATTTGCAATAAGCATGATGAGCATGATGATATTTTCACATATTTTAGAATGGGTTTATTTTTCTTAATATGACTATCTTCCCTTTCCTCCTGAACAGGAAAGACAAGCAAATACATGACCATGCATGTATTAAGCAAGGTTATCTAAAGGGACAGATAGGATAATAGGATATATGTATATATGAAGAGGGATTCATTAGAAAAACTGACTCACATGATCACAAAGTGAAGTCCCACAATAGACTGTCTGCAAGCTGTGGGGGAAGAAGCCTGCCAGAGTCTCCAAACCTCAAAAGTAGGGAAGCTGATAGTGAAGTCTTTGGTTTGTGGCCGAAGGCCTGAGAGCCCCTGGCAAATCACTGGTGTTAAGTCCAAGAGTCCAAAAGCTGAAGAACTTGTAATCTGATGTTTGAGGGTAGGAAGCATCCAGCACAGGAGAAAGATAAAGGCTGGAAGACTCAGCAAGCCTGCTCTTCCATCTTCTTCTGCTTGCTTTGTTCTAGCTGCATTGGCAGCTGATTAGATTGTGCCCACCCAGACTGAGGGTAGGTCTGCATCTCCCAGTCCACTGACTCACATGTTAATCTCCTTTGGTAACACCCTCACAGACACACCCAGGAACAATACTTTGCATCCTTCAACCCAATCAAGTTGACACTCAGTATTAACCATCAGGACACACAGAAATCAGAACAAAATTGTTGATGAATAAATGATAAAATTTTTTTACACATTAGTCTTTCTTGTCACAACTCTAGCATATTCTTTCCCCCGGAATCATTTTTTTCCTAATTTTCAAAGAACTTTCTGTTTGTGTGACTGAAAGCAAGTTTGCTTGCCTGATTATGAAGTATCAGGTGAATAGGGTTGGCTCCTGGAAAATTTACAGCTTCAGATCAATCATCTGCATTAGTGACAAAGCAAAAACAGTGTCAGTGGGGATTTATGGTGAAGAGGTATGATGGCAAATGGATAGATGGGAAAGATGCTTGTGACCACAGGGACTTACACAGACCACAATGAAGAGAATAGAAGAAAAGAAGTCTGTGCTTGTTTGCCGTAACAAGAGCAATGAATGAGGATGAGAAGGGTGAAATGAATTAGGATTTGACTGAGTGCCTTCTCTATGCATTCAGAGTGGAGTGCTTGAGTTGTTGATTCACTCTAAACAAATTATTTTATCATTTTTACTCCAAGGACTGTAGGCAGGGGAGGAAATAAGGAAAATGTAGCGATGAGTTGGAAGACACAGATATACAATTTTTGAGTATTCTGGTTATAATCGAACAGCAAATATGAAAAAGTGAGAAAAACTTTTGCATATTATGGAGATGAGAAACTCAGCATGGAATTTTCAGAAATAATGAAGGCTACGATATATGAGCATGCCCACCGAAGATGTTAACGGAGCACTGAGAAATGCAGGACTGTAAGAGGAGACAGGAATGAAGATACAGACTGATGAATTATCTGCACAGAGAAGGGAGTCAAAGGTATCACAGAAGTGCAGCTCTTTAAGCAGGAAAAAGATATATATTTATCTTCCCAAGTGTTACAGGACACATAAAGTTGTTGTGAGAAAGAATAGGAGCCATCAAAAAGAATTCATATATTCGGGCAACAATATTTATTGAAAGGGCATTTTGTAATATGTGTAATTAGGTATATACATAGAAAGATGAAGAACGTATATCTCTGCTCTTGCGGAGTTAAGAAAAATTTTAAAATTTTGTTTAAAGAAGGTTCGGGAAATAAAATAAAAAAACAAAAAACAGTTTCACCCAGGAATATTTTACAAATATTTTCAAGAAAGTAAAACAAACATTTTGTTTTATTTGCCTTGAAACCCTGAAATGACAACTAAACGGCAAAGAGTTATAATTTTGCTTTGTGCTGATGTTTCATAAAATCACTGAGTTTTTATGTAAATTGGTGTATGGTGTGTTTTCATTGTAAATATAATAATGTATATTTTAGAAATGTTGGAAATTACTGAAAGATAGAAAAAAAGATGAACAAGACTATCCATAATCTCATCATTTTAGGGAATTTCTTGAATGCCTTTTCACTATTTTATCCATGCATATTATTTGTTTTTTGGGGTTTTTAAATATTTATTTCATCATAGAGATAGTCACATGTACAAAAATATGGTTGCATCTTTTTTCTCATGCACTTTATATTAATAATGCTTTCTAAATTATTATATTAACTAATTGAATAATTACTTAAATAATGTTGTGATGTTAGCTTGATACATTTTAACTAACTTTATTACCATTGGCATTATTCACGTCTGTAGGGATTTTCATTTTAGAGAAATAATCACAAACCATTCAATCCAAATATAAAGCTTCACTTATACAACTGATGCATAATAACTTCAAACTAAAAACAAAACAAACAAAAAATCTCCCAAATCTACAGTTTGGACAGCAATTGGCAGAAACAGGTTAAGATAACTACAAGATAGTCATCTTCACAGCATTTGTAGGCATCCATTGAGCCTTGGTGGGACTCTATACCTATCTTATGGAAAGGCATAAATTAAATGGTACAGGATTTTCCCAGGGTAGTACAGATGAGTACGCATTCAGAAGTTGACTGCATTCAGACATATGATAGAATTTGAATGCCTTGAATGGGAGACCAGCATTCAAGACATTCAAATCTTATACAGGTGGGGATTTGAAACCTCCAAATCTCATATAGAGGTAAGGGACAACTCTGCAGCATCACCTTAAATGTTTCTGATTGTAATGAAGGATCTTACAGATGATCTTGGATTTGATATTAGACCAAAGGCAATTTCTTAATTTGAGAGCAGTTTGCCAATTAGGAGAGAATGGGAATGAGGAAAAGTTTTATTTTGGAATCCCTGAAGGTCCTGGATCATTTATACTTCCTCAAATTTTCCTTAAAAAACGACCAGTTATTTTCTTCTGTTTTCTCTTGTCTCTCCCATTTTAGTCTAGACAGCTGGAAGAAGTCAGCGGCCACCTCCAAGACATTTCTTTTCCTGAAAATTTCCTCATATCATAAATGTCTTTTTACAAATTTCTTATTTTTTCACATTACTTGATACAACAGTTTTGTCACATTTCCTGCCATTTCGTATGAAAGGTCCTCTTTTTTCTAGTGTCCAACAACATTTTCCCCACTTTTTTTGAAGCTCTCACTGACAACCTCCTCTAATTTCTTAAGGCTTTTTCTAACTCTCTCTTTGAAGCCCTTGAGTTTTCACTAGTTGTCCTTGAGACCCTGCAGCTTATACTTGCTGGCTGATCACAAAAGTATTGCGACACATTTTACAACTTTTATTTCGGGAGCACCCTACTTCCAGGCACTAAACTATGTTTCAGTTACCTATTGCTCCATACCATACCACCCCCAAACACAATGGCTTCAGACAAAAACAATCATATATTTTGTTCACAAATGAGCAATTTTGAGCTCAGAAAACAAAGCCCAGCAGGTGCAGATTATCTCTGCTCCTTGTTGTGTCAGGTGAGGTAGATTGACTGGGAGTCAGGGCAGGTTGGTGCTGGGAGTTCAGCCAGGATGTGGACAAGGGTCCTTGTTTTGTCTCTATGTGGACCTCTCTGTGAGCTGCTTGGGCTTTCTCACTATATCCTGGCTGTATTATAGGAACAAGGGTCCCCAAGATAATCAGGTGGAAACAGTATTATCTTTTAAAAGCTATCCTTGTGAATCACACAGTGTCACTTCTGCTGTAGTCACAAATCCACTCAAATTTAAGGAGTGGGAGCATAGACCCATGTCAAAGTCACATTGCAAGAAGAGTATGTGGGATGGCACGTACAGTTGTGCTCTTTTCAGAAAATAATCTGTCATATACTAGTCAAGAATCTTGAGGAAAACTAAAAATTCACTATTGATGATATTCAGTTTTCCAGTTGGTAATGTAGCAGTGGCAATTTGTACTTGATTGTTTGTTTAAGGGTATGTGTGGTGTTATATATTTGATTTGGGACCTTTTGAATGGAGGTTGGGTAGAGTTGAGGAGAAATTTTTTTTTGTAGAGTATACTCTAAAATAGACTTGGCTATACAAATGGCCAATAGACTAATGAAAAGATGCTCAACATGACTAATTATTAGGTAAATGCAAATTATTAACAAAACTACAATGAGATATCACCTCACATCTGTTAAAATAATGGTTATTATCAAAAAGAGAAAAGATAACAAATGTTGGCAAGGATGTGGAGGGAAGGAAACCTTTACACACTGTTGGTGGGAATGTACAGCCATTATAGAAAACATGGAGTTTCCTCAAAAGATGAAAAACAGAACTACTGGATGACCCAGCAATCTTACTACTAGGCCTATATCCAGAGGACATGAGATCAGTATGTCAAGGAGATAGTTTCACTCTCATGTTTATTGCAGCATTAATTACAAAAGCCAAGATACAAAATCAACCTAAATGTCTATCAATAGATCAATGGATATGGAAAATGTGATATACATATATGATGGAAGGTTGAAGACCTGAGCCACACTATTCAATCTTTAAAAAAGAAGAAAATTCTGTCATTTGAGACAACAGGGATGAACCTGAAAGACATTATGTTAAGTGAAATAAGCCAAAAGAAGAGAGATGAATACCATATAATCTCACTTATATGTGGAGTGTAAAAAAGTTAAACTCCCAGATACAGAGTAAAATGGTGGTTAGCAGCAGCTGAGAGGTAGAGGAATTGGAGAGATGGCTTGAAGACAAACTTTCAGTTAGACAGCAGAAATAAGTTCAAGAGATCTACTGTACGTCATGCTGACTACAGTTAATAACAATATATTCATATTTTAAAATTGCTGAAAGAGTAGATTTTGTGTTCTCACTACCAAAATATAGTATTTAATGTTAAATAATTTGATTTAGCCATTCTACAATGTATATGTATAACAAAATATCATGTTGTATACCATAAATATATACAGTTTTTGTCAATTATAAAATAAATTTTGTAAGAACTATTGCTTGCTTGCTTGCTTGTTCCTGCAGAGAAGGGTGATTTGGGGTGAAGAGGAAGGAGATAAGGAAATGATTTCTTGTGAGTGGGGCAGGTTGAAAGTTGCCTACATGTGAAAAAAAGCAGAGCTGAGCACAGACACTGAGGAAATAATTTTGTAGTAGTCAGGTCACGACCCAAGTTGCTAAGGAGCCCAAGTAATTAAATATGGCTGAAACCTTGATAGAGGGGCATTTTTTTCACCTCCACTTAAAACCTACTGATTCTCAGAAGGGTTATAGGAACTTGGAGATCTTCATTTATTTAAACCTTTGACATTGATACTGGAAATCTTTTGACTGGTATATCAACGGTACCACCTGTGAGGCTTCTCTAGCTGGATTAAAGGTTGAAGACCTGAGCCACATACAGTTGTAGCAGAAAAAAATAATATAACAGATGCCACTTAGGGATGGTAGTTAACAGAACTTGTTTGTGAACACATGTTATACACACTGCTTTGGGGATTCAAAAAATCTTTCCAGGAAAATTCTACCAGGATAATTTGTGAGGAGATTGTATTGACACCTAATCATTAAGCCAAAGGGCCTCAAGTCAGTGTAATGTGGGCATAAAACTAATGTGACATCATTTTACACTCACAGGCTGGAGTCGTCTGGCTGGACATTTGTTTCCAGAGTTATCAGGTCAAACACAATGCCCTGCCTCTTTTCTGGAGAGTTATTACCTAGGAATTGCTGTGTCTTGCTCATAGAAAGAGTACCTGAGATGAAATAGCAAACTGAACACCTCATTCAAAGTAACAATGCCAAGCTGGGCCATTTATTTTTATTCATTTTTCTTTTGTGAAGATTTACATTTCTGAACAGAGATCACAGAGCAACTGTGAAACCAAAATGGAGAAGGCATGAGGAAGCTACCTACATACTTTGTGGTGGCAAAACATAAGGATAAACTATTGTTTATAATTGTAAAATATTTTTTGTTAGGTTTGTTTTGGTAAAACTCCTACTAAAATTCTGGCAATGGGGCAGGGTCTTAGTGCTAGTTTTTGATAGAAGTGTGTACATGTGTAAATGTTTCAATATTTTCTTATGTATTTTAGTAACAAGTTTGGGGAGAGCATTTCTGTCATCTATCTGGGAAGATGATTTTCTATGAATAATAATCTAAAACAACCAAAATTCTCTTTTTAGACTAACAAGAAATATTATGAAAAAATTATGGAAGTACTGTGTTGGCTGTGTTATCAACTCTATTTTTCATTATTTATTTTTCTCTGCTCTCTGAGATATTTAAAATCTAGGTTTCCAATAATTCCAGTATTCTCATATAAAGGTCTCTATTTTGTAAACAGTGGGACAAGTATATTCGTAAAAGACAACAGAACATCTGAAATGAGACCACTCCAAGACAAAAGATGTTCACTGTGCCAAGCCTTTGAAGAAAGACATTGCTTTTCAGAAGGTGTTACAAATTTGCTGTGAACAAGACCAGCATGAAGTTTTAAATCACTTCCTGTATACAAGCTCTGAACAAGCATGCAAGAACGCGAAATAAAGAACACTTGAGAAAATCTGAACTAGCTACCTGAAAACTGTATGTTTAAAGAAAGTGTCACTAAGAAAGGGCATGCTCCTGGCCAACATGGTGAAACCCTGTCTCTACTAAAAATACAAAAATTAGCTGGACATGGTAGCACATGCCTGTAATCCCAGCTACTCGGGAGGCTGAGGCAGGAGAATCACTTGAACCCGAGAGATGGAGGTTGCTGTGAGCTGATACCAGGCCACTGCACTCCAGCCTGGGTGACAGAGTGAGACTCCATCTCAAAAAAAAAAAAAACAAAAAAAACAAACAAAACAAAACAAAAAAACCTATTTCAGAAAGGGCATGCCTGCTTGCTGCTCAACTTCACCAGATGCCGGGTCTAATGACACAGATTTTTAAATGGGTCTTGATCTTTCTAACCATTTGTCATCTCTTCTACCTATTCTGATTTTCCCCATCCTGTCTAGAAGTGTATCCCCTACTCATCTTTCAAGATTGAGCTCAGAGGTCGACTCCACTTGGAAGCTTTCTCTGGCTCTTCTGCACACAGCCTCTCATCATAAGCACTGTCCTTGGCCAAGTGTCCTTCCCTTGGCACTGAGCTAAAGTATTTAATACTCTCCATTCTCTTTGTTGGTTTACTTTTATGATCTGTGATGCCCCATTTCCATCCCTGTTCCCTAACCCTAACACAACCCCAGTGACTAAACCATGAGGCCTTTTGAGGCCAGGGGTGATATCAGTCTTAAGTCTCTATCATTCATATACAACACAATATCTGCAAATCACTGCCTAATCACTCTCCCATGAATGACTCAATGGGCAAGCGAGTAAATGAATGCATACATTAATGATACAAAGAATCCTGCTACAGTTTCTTTCTCTTTTCCTAGACATTTTTTAAAAGACAAATGCTGAGCAAAAAGGATTTTTTAGACTCTACAAAGATATTATATCATTCTATTACTGAGGAAAGAGACTGAGTTGACAGCTGACACAGAAAAAGCAAAACTACACAAGTATTATGCTTTTGTCTTTTTCTTCAAGGAGAATGACTTGCAAACTGGAAAGGGTAAAAATGATGAAGAGGTAAATGTGAGAAGACAGTAAGGAAGTACTGAGATTCTTTAAATGAATCCAAATCTCTAGGCTGTGTGAATTTCATCCTACAAAACTGAAATAAGTTACAGACGTGACTGCGGAGCCTCAACTGATAACCCTTGATAAAAAGAAAATAAAAGCTAGCTAGAATACCAGAAATGGGAACACTTCTCTGATTTAAAGAACAAAAAGGCCAGATATGGAAATTACAGGTAAGTGGGTATAACCTTGTCACTGATAAAGTTCCAGAAAAGTTTGCTTAAAGATTATTTTCTTAGGAAAAGGAAGTGATGCTCATTACTAGCTGGAAAGGATTCATCTAGTACAAATCACTTATAGAAGTCCCTTTTGTTTTCTCTTATGCTTTCCTTTTTTGAAAAATATGATTACAACATGAATGAGAAATTTGCAGCAGACATGAAAATATGAATCTCAGAACAATATTTGGTCAAATTTCTTAATATTTCCATGACGATAAGATGACTTATCTTGTTGGTAAGACATTTGGACTGAACTGTTTAGTTAGGTGGATTTATAACTGGCCAAATGGCCATATCCAAAAGAATCACCTGATGTAACACTGTTACCATGAAGCAATAAGGTCCTGTCCTTAGCTATATCCTATAGTACTATTTTATATTTAGATACATATGTAGAAAGGATAAGATATTGAATTCATGATTTTAAAATATGGTAGGTAAGTTCTCTATTATAAAATTCAGATTTTGAACATATGTCGACAATTTGGAAAAAATTGTCCAAAAGTGATTAGGTGAAAAAACGAGTTGAAATAAATGTAAGTTAAATAATGACACTGTTGAAAAGGATGAATCTGCTTTCAATTCACATGGAAAGGAGACTAGAACACAGCAGGTGTTATAGGGGAACACTCATTTCCCTTCAGGTTTCTGTGCGGCTACTTCCACTGGAGTAGCATTGCTGGCCTCTGCTTCTCCTTCTACTCACTTCTGTCCATTGTGGGAGAGGGTGCTTCTAGATTGGTGGATGACAGCCATTAGTAGCTTCACTCCCCACCCCAAGTCAGTTACTGGATAGAACAATTTCATGAAAAAATCATGATTTCTGGGGATTCCCTGTCTGCTTCTACCTGAGACCAGTTTGAGAGAGCAATCCTGGGTGCGTGTATTTTGCCTGCTTTGCGGATGGAAATTTTTCTCTAGATGGTCTCCCAGTGCCTGGCCTGGGAGTCTGTGAGTGGGTGGTTAGCATAGACAGTGTTAGCAAACCCTTTTAGCCAGATCCTTAAGTGATATTCTCTCACTCAAGTTTTTCAGTAGAATGGCTCATATCATGATCTCCTTCTATCTTAATCAGTAACTGCTTGCAAACCCTAACAGTGGATACTTAAAATTATGTTTATTGATTATTAAATGCAAACCTGAGGATTTAAAAGGACCACATCGCTATTTCCTAATGTGTGTTGCTCATAGCAGTGGTTGCTTCATTTTAATTGTTTGCTCTGGTCTTCCTCTCATAATAAAGGCTTTTCTCAAGTGTCTACTATTATCAGAGTAGGCAAAAAGAAAGCTAGATGGAACCACTGCATGTGTAAATAGGCATTGTTAAAAATGAGTTTTGAGCTAAAAAATTTAAAAATGGTGAAAAATTTATTTAGGACTCCAAGATATCCATTCACCACTGGCAGATGACTGGAAGATTATTCTCTGAAAAGAGCTGACTAGGTCAGTGGTGCTAAGACCAATGCCACACTAAAATCAGACTCACTGGTAAGAACTGTCATGCAGAAAATTATGTTTAGGGAGGCAACCTGGATGTAAACATCTTTAGGAATTTTCTTTTGAGCTGGCTAGGGTCAAATTCTTCAGAAGAATTTCATCCAGTTTCCTGCTTGGATGACAAAAACATGACTGCTAACATTTTGGGACCTGAGTGAAGAATAAGACTGAGGATTCAATATTCAGGATGAAAACACTCACTGATGACTTTGATTTCAGTAAGGTACTCCTGACCTTGCCTGTGCTTAGTGTCCCTTGATCCAGTGAACCTCAGTTTTATTCTTTCTAGAGAATAAACTTCCAGACATCTTCCAGTTGGTAAGTGGTTTCTTGGGGGAAATCTAAATAATCTTGCTTCCTAAATAAACTTTTAACCATTTTTAAAAATTTTTAGCTCCATGCTAAAATGCTTTCAGAGGTATCACCCAGCTTCTCAGCCTTCTGAGAATTTTTCAGTACAATTTAAGTGAGGTTGCTTCTTGGCTTGTCCCACAACTAATTTAGGATTCAGCTTTTCAGGTCTATTAAATCAGTTACGACCTTTCCATCTATTTATCAGTTGTTGCTACTGCCTCTTGCCCATTTTCTTTGTTTGTTTCTGTGAGCTCTTCTCTTCCTGTCCTTTTTTTTTTTTTCAGACAAGGTCTCACTCTGGTTGCTCAGGCTGGTGGAGTGCAGTGGTGGGATCTCAGCTCACTGCAACCTCTGCCTCCCAGGCTCAGGTGATTCTGCCACCTCAGCCTCCTGTGTAGCTGGGACCATAGGCTCCTGGTTAATTTTTTGGCATTTTTATTTTTTATTTTTTAGTAGCACGGGGTTTCATCATGTTGCCCAGGCTGGTCTCAACCTCCCGGACTCAAATGATCCACCCACCTTAGCCTCCCAGTGTGCTGAGATAACAGGTGTGAGCTACCGTGACTGGCCTCTTCCCTGTTCTGTTACTGTGGTCTTAGTAGGGTTTTTCTGGAGTGGATTGTGGAGGGAGGGGATAGAAGCTAATGCATGTGTCTGGCCTGCTGTCCTTGGGAGCTTTTTCATTTCACAGGTTTCTTACGTTCTTGTCTCCTGCAGCAGGAGTGATGGCTGAGCTCAGTTACCAAGTATCATGACCAAGCTTTTGGCTTTGTACCTTCTTACTATTGATCAAAGAGCCACCTATTGCCATAAATAGTTTAAATTATAATATGGCTAATGTTATCATTACCTTTTTATCTAGATCTATATGAATAAAAATTAAAGAGATAATGTCAAAACTAAAGATACCATTTCTTATTGATTTAGTATCTTTCTTATAAAATCAGTAACTAGTAAAAATAGTTCCATTCCTTTCACTGAGAGATTTTTAAAGTAGTAATTTAAAATATTAATTATATTTATTGATACATGGAGTTAATTTTTATTTTGAATTTTAATAACATTTTTATTGCATTTGTCTTATAGTTTCCTTACATTAATAGAGTGATACTGGTGTTTTATTTATGACACTGACCTTAAAACTTCTTTTGAAAAAATATGTAGGTACAAAAGAGAGTTAAAGAAAATCATCAAGTCTGTAGAGGTAGTGTTCAAATATGGCAAACTCGTGACGAAGATACGAAAATGACAAGTTTAGGCAAGTAGGAAATACAAGTTAATGTGACTATTCAAGCCAATAAGCTAACAAAGTACATTACTAAATGTGTAGTGTCCACATTTAGGGACAATTTGATCTCAAGATAGTGTGCATAATGCAGATTGCAGGTGCAGGATAGTGCAAAATACTAGAATTGTAAAGAAAATAAAACCATGTTCTTTTAGTGCCTAGTCCAGGGTCTAGTATGTACTAGTAATTCAAATATCTGTTTCCTTGGAAGGAAAAAAAAGTGAAAGGAAGTGAAGATGTTTAACAAGAAAACAGAAAATTTAGTGGAAAAGGTGATAACTGTCTTCTATTATGTGCTGTCATGTGAGACGAAACATTTAGGGAAGTGTTGAGGTATAGACTTAACTTTGAGAGCAGAATTAGTGGTCATAAGTTACGGAAGGGCTAATTTAGGCTATGTTTTGGAAGAACATCAAGATTTCATGCATCAAGCATCCGTAAGTGCTTTTGAAGTATTAAGTTATCAATATTATTCAAAATGTTGGAGCAGTAATGAGATAATGATTCTATAGAGACCTTGTCAAAGAGATAACCATATTCGGAAAGCGGCAGGTCATCAGACAAATTTTGAAGAAACTTTGGGAATAGGTTCTAGTACTTAATCCAAACCTACTCAATTAGAACCAAATGTCAATGACCCCTCAGTTGCCTTCCAAGTTTCATCTGAATCTAGAGTTGGTTGTTGACTTCTAGGGTATGTGCACAGGAGTGCCTCTAGCAGTAGATGAAGTTTTCAATTTTGCCTGGGCATAATCCCTGATGGTTAAGTCTTTGATATCTCTTACCCAATCACTTATCTGTGATGAACATCTAATCACTCTCACAGTTATCTCATACTCAAAATATCCCAAAAGAAACTTACTACATTATGTTATAACATTGTTTTAAGTGCTATAAAAGGAAAAAAAAAAAAAAACCAGAGTTCCATGACAGAGAGTGATAGAAGAAGAACCACTTTGGTGCAAAGCCAAAAGAAGCACCACTTTAGAAAGAAGGTTCACGGGGCTAGGTGTAGTGGCTCACACCTGTAATGCCAGCACTTTGGGAGGCTGAGATGGGTGGATCACAAGGTCAGGAGTTCGAGACCAGCCTAGGCCAATATGGTGAAACCCTGTCTCTACTAAAAAATAAATAAATAAATAAATAAATAAATAAATAAATAAATAAGCAAGCAAGCCAGGGGTGGTGGGGTGCGCCTGTCATCCCAGCTACTCGGGAGGCTGAGGCAGGAGAATCGCTTGAACCCAGAAGGCGGAGGTTGCAGTGAGCCGAGATTGTGCCACTCACTGCACTCCAGTCTGGGCAATATAGTGAGACTCCATCTCAAAAAAAACATATAAAGAAAGAACGTTAATGGATGGCATCCCTGACCAGGTGACATTAGAGCTGAATCCTGAAAGATAAGAATAAGCTGACAAGCACACTGCTGGACAGAATGTCCAGGCAGGAATAAGATTCCAAGAGCTCAGAGTCTTGAGAAATAGATACACGGTCCAAGGGTGGCAGGAACAAGCTGAGGAAGAGGAAGTGTAAAAATGAGCTAAAGTTGGAATGCAGCTTCAGAGCAAGTCGCACTGGCCCTGTAGGCCACGGCTCATGACCGAATTATGTGTTCCCTGCTTCACATCTCCTTGGCTCAATACGTAATTTTATCATTAGCAATCCACATTCTTGAAATTCCCTATTTGTTTAATTCACCCAATTATATGTGTAGCATATAAGTCCCTTAAGGACAACATTTCTACTGCTTACCTTAATGTCCCTCATTCTAGTACCTGAAATAATGCCAGTAACCTAGTATTGAGGTGCTCAGAATAGGTGGTTAAGTGAAAAACCTAAAAAAAACTAGATAAAGCATATCTTCTGTGCTGATTCAAAGTCTTTAGAATGGTCACTGCTGGCTTTAGATATTGGCCAAAGTGTCTTAATAACTATGATAATATATTGCTATAATTGAGCTGATACTTTTTGTCAGTATTAAAATGCCATAAAAATATAATTTATTTTTTAAAAAATCTGTTGACTTAATTCACACTAGAACTTAACACAATAGATCATTTTAATGTCTATGTAATTTAACAGAAGGTTCGGGTGTTCAGAATTTCATCTATACTTGTATTATTATAATACATGTTATATATTATATATTATTATAATACACACCATTTTATTACCCTTGTTGTTCTTCCTGTTCATGCTATTTTTGTATTTTATTTTATTTTATTGTAGTAAGAACACTTAACATGAGCTCCACCCTCTTTACACATGTTTAAGTGTATAATACTTTATTATTGACTATAGGTACAATGTTGTACAGCAGATTATTAGAGCTTACTCATCTTGCTTGACTGAAATTTTATGCCATTAATTAGCAATTCCCTATTTCCTCCTTCCCCCAGCCTCTGGAAATCACTATTTCACTCTTTGATTCCATGAATTTGACTATTTTAGATATCTTATGTAAGTGGAATCATGCAGTATCTCTCTTTCTGTGACTGGCTTATTTTAGTTCGAATAATGTCCTTAAGCTTTATCTATGTTGTCACATACTGTAGGTTTTTCTTTTGTTTTGAGGCTGAATAGCGTTTCATTGTCTATGTATCTTACATTTTCTTTATCAATTCACCCATCCACAGACATTTGGGTTGTCTCTGTGTCTTGGCTATTGTGGATAGTGGTGCAACGAACCCGCAAGTGCTAATATATCTTTGATATCCTAATTTTACTTTTTTGGGATAAATACCCAGAAGTGACATTGCTGGATTATAGAATAGTTCTATATTTAAGTTTTTGAGGAATTTCCTTAGAGCTGCACCACTTTGCATTCCCACTAACAGTGTACAAGGGCTCCAATTTTTCCATATCTTTGCCAATACTTGTCTGTTTTTTGTTGTTGTTGCTGTTGTTATACTAGTGATTCTGACAGGTGTGAAGTGAAACGGTGGTTTGATTTGCATTTTCCTGATGATTAGTAATGTTGAACATTTTTCATGAACCTGCTGACTATTTTTTTGTCTGTTCTGGGGAAGTGTCTACAACTATATTGATTAGGGCTATACTGGGGCTGTTCTAAAAGAGGATGCTACTTTCAAGAGGAGTATGGAGTCAGAGAGGCACGGTGTAGGGGAATCGTGACTCCATCACCCAGTAATATAGTTGCTTAGTATTACTTAGTACAAATTATTTAATCCCATTAAGGGCTAGTCTCTTTACCTACAAATTGGAGATCACAATTATACTTCCCTCTCTAGATTGTGGTACACTTAAAAGAGATGATATATACGCAGCATTTAGCATAGACTCTGGCATTTTGGGAGCACCAAAAATGTGAACTGCTATTATATTTCATAATATTTTAAAATTACAATATTTAAGCCTGACCCCAGGGGTTTATAATTTTAAATGATCAAAATTTATACAAAAAAACTCACAAATTCCTGGCACAGCAAAGATAAGAGATAACTAGGAAGCAATAATGCAGTAATTCATTTACATCATGTCAAAGATGACTGAAAATAAAACTTTATGGAAGAGTATATTTTTATAAAAGTCTTTGCTTCAGAGTTTTCTGATAAATATTCCTTTTGGCCTGAGATCTACATAGTTGATTTCTGCATAAAACTGAATATTTTTTGGAAGTTAGGGCTAAATTAGTTGGGTTATTTTTGCATGATGAAAGCGTGAAAACAAAACACCTTTTTTGCTAAAATATTATCTGGTCCTCGTTTCAGCCCAGAGGACTGAAAATACTATGAAATTAAAATTTCAAATGTGGGAAGGAAATTCTATAATATTTGTTAATTCTAGCCCCAAAATGTTCAAAGTTATTTTTGCTTCAAAATCTGGAACTGAACATGCACTTAACAATTTATTTCAATTCATACTGTTAAAAGTTTGCCCTGCCTATATGTGCAGGTTTGGAGGTGTATATGAGGTATTTCTCCTTTCTTTAGAGAAAGCTGAACAAACTGATAAAAAGACAAAGTCAAAATAGTTGTCTCTTAACATTTTTAAGCTATGCAGTTGCAAAATTGTTAAGGAAATAAATTATGTACATTTTAAAATGTGACATCCTAACATTGTGTCATCAGTATTCAAGGTGAAGGTGTGCATGTTTGGTGACATTATTCAGAGAAAGAACACAATGGCATGCCATTATATAACACCCTTAAGTAATTATCTGGCACCAAGTAGTTTTATTCTGAATTTTCTGAAGAACAATAGGATTATAAAGAGTTTTATACATGTAGAATAAAGAATTAATGCTGCACTGATACTGGCTGAGAAATGTTAAAGAAACTATGCCATCACCTTCCTGGGGATGAGGCATCAGCAGCAGTGTCCACTGGATAATATTAGAGGAAAATTCACATCATATGGCTGCATGAGATGGGCACTGAGTAATTGTGCTAATGTGGTTTCACTTGCTCTACTTTTCTATTTCCTTATTTAAGTGTCTTACATTTTAGTAGAACATGAATTTAGCATACATCTTGCATTTGATTAGATCAAATTTTATGTTTTTTATGCATTTGAATCCAAGTTTGGCTCTGTGAACCTTACCATCTGTCTGGAGTTGTCATTGCATTTATATTTAATTTTAATTTACCCCATTATATTTTTGACTAAAAGTGGTTTTATTTTTGGCATCTTCCTTACCTAGTGTCTCCTCTCCCTCCCATCTATTTGCAACAATACCTCCAGAAAGGACCTTCTAAAGCATAAACCTGATCACATTATTCCCAATTGTATCACATTGTCTTTATAATAACTCCAAATTCTTTAACTATACTCATAAGATCCTGCATCATCCAGACCCTTCGAGTATTTCTTTGCAACTTCCTCTTATGCATGCTATGTTTCTGTATTCCTTCCAGTTCCTCTATCTGTGCTCTTTTGCCTCCAGGCCTCTGTACATGCTCTTCCCTTGCCTGTAACCATGTATCCTATACTCTGCCTCAATAAGCATCCTACAGACCCTTTTGTTCTAGTGTACTTGTCATTTCTTCCAGGAGTCTTTATGGACAACCTTATCTCCTCCCCACAAAATGAGCTATATCCTCTCATTTGGCAAATGAAGTAAATTGCATAAAGTCATGCAGTGCTATGTGTCCTCTCTGCTAGACTGTAAGCTCCAGGAGGAAACACACCAGCTACCTTATTTATCATCGAATCCCCCAAATCTAGTCTAGAGCCTAGAAGATGATAGTGGCTCAATAAGTATTTAATAAATGCCTGGATGAATGGATTTTTAAAACATATAAATTGCTATACATATATTATTTATCACTTCTATTTACAACATATAGCCATAACTTAAATCAAAATTATATGTAGACTAAAATCTATTTTATTCTTCAGGTATAACTGTTAACTATAAACTGCTATATTTTGTGGGCTAATGGATAGTAAATGTAATAAAAATTATCTCAAATAGTAAGATATTCTCTGTAATTTGTTTAGACATTGTTATCTGAGTTTCAATTGTTTATGATAATGCTGCTTTATATCAAAAATAGTTATTAATATTCAAAAGTAGATATTCCAATTAGAAGTCCACTACACTTAAATCTAGAATATTGAAGAACTTTAGGTTAGTGGCAAATATCTTATACAAATGTCTCTAAGAATCAGGAACTTTATAAAATACAATTCAGTGATTGCTAAATCCAAAATGAGAATTATAGTTCCAGTCATGGGTAAGGACTTTGGAGAACCTTTCTCTCTTTCTTTCTCTCTTTCTTTCTCCCTTCCTTCCTTCTGTCCTTCCTTCCTTCCGTCCTTCCTTCCTTCCTTCCTTCCTTCCCTCTTTCTTTCTTTCTTTCCTTCCTTCCTTCCTTCCTTCCTTCCTTCCTTCCTTCCTTCCTTCCCTCTTTCTTTCTTTCCTTCCTTCCTTCCTTCCTTCCTTCCTTCCTTCCTTCCTTCCTTTCTTTCCTCTCTCTCTCTCTTTCTTTCTTTCTTCTTTCTGTCTCTCTCTCTCTCTCTCTCTCTTTCAACAGAGTCTCACTCTGTCACCTAGGCTGGATGCCATGGCATGATCTTAGCTCACTGCAACCTCTGCCTCCCAGGTTCAAGTGATTCTCATGTCTCAGCCTCCCTAGTAGCCAGGATTACAGGCATGTGCCACCATGCCAGGCCAATTTTTTGTAGAGACGGGGTTTCACTATGTTGGCCAGGCTGGTCTTGAACTCCTGACCTCAGGTGATCCGCCCGCCTCGGCTCGGCCTCCCAAAGTGCTGGGATTACAGGCGTGAGCCACCGCGCAGGGCTAGAGAACCTTTCTATCCAACTTTGCTGACAAGTGTTGACAGCTGCCTGCTTTTCTTCCTGGTAGAAAACAAAAATGTTGTTTAGTCATGGAACAAAAGAAAAATAATCATGAATCCTAGAGTCATCTGGGGAGTCTCATATTTAATAATATCACATTTGTAGGAATCATGTGGGGAACACTGATTCTCCTGGACAGGCTTGTTAATACCGTTATCATCACTGTGGTAGTCAGCAGTCCTACCATTCCTATGGGTTCTTAGTTTGCAGGATAATATATTGGGCATTAAGGAGTTTACATATTTAACAAATATTTACTCAGCACCTATTTTGTGATACATACTATGCTAAGAGTTGGGAATGCAGTGATGGATAAGAAAGAAAAATAAACAAGTAGATTACAGATTGAGGGGAAACTGAAGAGTGATGGTCAGTGGAGCACCAAAAGGGAGTGAGGTGGGCTGAAATTTAAGATAGCCGGTCAGGAAGGCCTCTTAGAGAAGGGGATTTTCAGGCTAAGAATAACAATAAGCAATCATGAAGAAACCAGATAAATACAATCAGAGAAAATGCTAAGTGTAGTTTCTGATGTGGAAAAGGGCTTGCTGTATTTGAAGATAAAAAAGAAGGCTAATGTGATGAGAGAATAGTGTGCAAGGAAAACAAGGGCTTGAGATCAAGTTGGAGATGTACTCATATGGCACAACACTTTTAAGAGTTTAAATTTTTCCTCTAAAAGTGAAAGAAACTCTCGAAAGATTTTATGCAAGGAATCAACATAATCAGATTTACGTTTATAAAACTTTATCCTGGCTGCTGTATGGAAAATGGATGGTAGAGGAGCAACAGTGGAAGCTGAGAGGCCATAGAGGAAGTTGTTGCTGTAGTCCTGGTATGAAATATGGCAGCAGAGATGATCAAATATATCTTTTGGAGACAGAATTGATAGAGTTTGTTAAAAGATTGGTGGTGAGGGGTGAAGCAAAGAGAAGAATCAAGGACAAGTCGCAGATGGTGTCATTTAAGCAACTTGGTAGAGAGTGGTCTCTTATCGTAATGAGAAAGAGCTACAGGTTTGGGGATGAAGGAGTTAACAGCTCCATGTTGGACATACGACATTTAAAGATAAGCACATCTGCAGTCACTTGCTGATTCAAAGACAGTCATACCACATGGGAGAAACATGATAGATGAAAAAAATCAGGGAATCAGGTAATGAAAGCTTTGTGCTTCCAAGTGAAAGACAAGTTACTTGCCCACTGGTAAGGGATGTGTGCTGTGGATCATTTGTCACGTGACGGTGACGGATTTACATCCAGACTCCCTCAAGAACAAAATCTGTATTCATAAGGCAAGGATCAGGGACTTGGAGTGCTGTTTTTTTTTGTAATATTTCAAGCACTGGCTGAGGAGTCCCTCTAAGGTCTCACCCTTTAAGTCATTAGTGAAATCTGATCCGAAATTCCCTTACTTATTTGCCTCTTTAAGAATTAAATCATTTTTCTTTCAGTGCTTTTCCAGAAAAAAAATTATCTACTGCCTTTTAAAAATCATAGACTTTTAGGAATATGTTTTTAAAAGAGCATCTGGTTTATTTCTCACTGAAAGCTGGTGCGAAGAAATGAGAAACATGGATCAAGTCAGCACCAAACAGAGACTGTGAATAATTTGCTTAATGATTGGAAAAATATATACATTATTCAAATTGTGTGTCACCATTACTTGTTATTAAAAAACCATGGTGTGCATTCAAGGACAAAATTTGGAAGATTTACCCCACCAGAATATTTTATTTCTTACATATAAATTTTTTCATAAGAAAGTCAACGTTGTGAGAAAGTACCTTTTTTGAACTATTAATTTATGTTTTCACTTAGGTTTTCCTCTTTCTTCTTCTGCTATTACCCATAACACAGACCCTGTACTTACTACTTCAGGGTTGGATGAAAGCAGAATTTGCTTGCAAACAATTTTCTCCTGAGTTCACTTTTAATTTCAAAAGCTTAAATAAGTTTTGATAAATATCCTGAAGAGACATTAGGGTTAGAAGACAAAGAGAGAGAGAACTTAGGCCCTATTCCAGCAATACATGTCAGGGAGTTGAAAAGACCTTTAGGAGAATAAGTGAATGTAGTATCTCTGGGACACAACATTTGATATATATTTATTAAATTGATTTTTTATTACTTATAGTACTCTGATTCCCTATACTCATAATTATTTCCCACTCCATATTATAGAATTTTACTTCATTGACAATAGCATGCCATCATAAATGAATGACACCTTCACAGGATATAAATAATTTCTATACACTCTTTTATATCTTAAAACTCTAAAGATATTACTCTATTGTCTCTTAGCATCTAATGTTATGAACAGATCTGCTAGAGGCCAGACTTTTCTTCCCCTTATAATACTTATATGTATCATATTTTCCTGCCTGATTATTTTCTCACTTTATTCTTTATCCTTGAAGTTATTGATATTCAACAGAGTGTGTTTAAATACTGGTACTTTCTAGTCCTCCAGGATAATCCTACTTCCTATGCCTATTTTGCCGAAGATCACTACTTTTAAAGTAACTTTTTTTGTGTCATCACTTCCACAATCATAGGCCTGTTCTCCGGCAACTGCTTAATAAATATACGGATAGTTACAAACTTAAGATAGCTGGACTCACAATTTTTCAATTTTACTGTCATACAAAAGTGATACACATTCAGTAGAAATTGCACTTTGAATACACATAGAACTATTCTGTTTTTTACTGTCAGTACTGTATTCAGTTCAGCACTGTATTTAATAAATTACATGAGATATTCAATTATCATAAAATAGGCTTCGTGTTAGACGCCCAACTTTAGGCTAATGTAAGTGTTCTGAGCACATTTAAGGTAGGCTAGGCTAAGCAATGATGTTTGGTAGGTTAGGTATTTTAAATGAATTTTCAGCTTAAGATATTTTCCATTTACGATGGGTTTACTGGGACATAACCTCACTGTAACTTGAGGAGGAGCATCTATAACTATTTGGGTTTCTTCCTGTTCCAGGAGCCAGTGTTTTCCAATACTCTACTTTCTTTGACTGCTCCACTTCATGAACATCAATTAATATAAGCTTTCTTTATTGGCCTTGACAATGCAACTTCCTTGTGCTAGTGGTAACCAAGGAACACTAAGCATACCATCATAAACAGTGGCCACTTGTCTTTTATGGACCTTTGTCTCCTTTAAGTCATCATAATAGAGACTATTAGCTCAAGTCAGCCTGGTGGCAGCCTGGGAACCAATGAAGTTTCTTCTCTTCCTAGCAGGAGGCTATAGTTATAAGAAAAGAATAACATCAGGAGTGCCATCTCCAGATATTCATTTTATATTTGTTAAAAGAATAAATAAGTAGGTAATTTAATGAATGAATGAATGAAACTAGCTCTGCCTCAAAGGTCCTCAAAATAGATAATCTTTAAAGTTTCTTTCAATTGTGAGATTCTATAACATAATTCTCTCCTTACTTAGGAAAATACGGTGTGCATTTTGATTGACCTGCCAGTGGGATAGGCCAGTGCATATGCTTATGCCTTCTCCATTCAAGCCAAGTTTATTGTTGAGTTTCATTAAGCCTTTAAATAAGCTCATTAGAGAGAGTCTGTTCCTGAAGGACTCAAAACTAGCCTGAACTAGCTTCCTCAAATATCCAAGCTTTTATTTATCATCTCTGAGACCTAGGAGCCCACATTGTTCCCTGTTAGTAGTAAAAGCTCAGGGTTTCTATGTATTTTTAACTAACATTGTCTACTTCTCTCTTTTGTGGACATGATAGTTCTTAGTGTTTCTTCTGTTAACTCCTAAATCCTAAAGAACTTCACATGTAAGGTTTCTCTTGCGTTGGAAGACTATCCAAACTATGCTTTAGATACCTCAGGACTGAGTAGGGCCAGTTTGTCCTGTGTAACTTGGTTTGGCAGACTTCAATGCTTTGAGACTCCAAACTGTGCCCCGACACCTCAGAACTGAATAGGCCAAGCTTGTCCTGTGTAACCTGGTGCAAAAGACTCCACTAATCTGTCCATTTGCTGCTAGACTCCTTTATTCTAATATTCCAGGAGTTTCCCATCATACAGTTCTCCAACCACCAAGGGAAGGGCACAGATGGCAGATGCAGAACCTCAGACATGGCTGAGAACACTCTCCCTGTCTACCACTTCACAATGGAACAACATTTGTTTTCTTAGTGGTGTCTGACTTTAACTAAGGACTTCAAACTATTCCTGGGAATATTAGAATACGAGGCAACTACTGTAGAGGGTAGTCTTAACTCTAAAGGTAGAAGCTACGCTTGTTGCAATCTCCCTCAAGTCTGAGGATGTTCACATCTAAAAGTATGACGGAGGAACATAAAATAAACTAGAAACGGGGGTTAGGCAAAGGCAGTCCTTCCTCTCTTGATATGTATTTCCCTAACACTAGACCCTATGGATTACAAAACTGGGTCATAACAGATGACTTCCAAGGTCCTTCCAATAGAGAATTATTTAAGCACAGAGTAACCCTGATATGGTTTGGCTCTGTGTCCTGACCCAAATCTCATGTTGAATTGTAATCCCCACATGTCAAAGGAGGGAATTGGTCATAAGTGATCAGATCATGGGGGCCGTTTCTCCCACACTGCTCCCATGATAGTGAGAAAGTTGAGTTCTGGATTTTTTGATAAGTGTCTGGCCCTTTCCCTGTGTGCTCTCTCTCTGCTGCCTTGTGAAGACATACCTTGCTTCCCCTTCACCTTCTGCCATGACAGTAAGTTTCCTGAGGCCTCCCCCACCATGTGGATCAGTCAATTAAACCTCTTTTCTCAGAGGAAGTCAAATTGTCCCTGTTTGCAGATGACATGATTGTATATTTAGAAAACCCCATTGTCTCAGCCCAAAATCTCCTTAAGCTGATAAGGAACGTCAGCAAAGTCTCAGGATACAAAATCAATGTGCAAAAATCACAAGCATTCCTATACACCAATAACAGACAAACAGAGAGCCAAATCATGAGTGAACTCCAATTCACAATAGCTACTAAGAGAATAAAATATTTAGGAATCCAACTTACAAGGGATGTGAAGGACCTATTCAAGGAGAACTACAAATCACTGCTCAATGAAATAAAAGAGGACACAAATAAATGAAAGAACATTCTATGCTCATGGATAGGAAGAATCAATGTGAAAATGGCCATATGCCCAAGGTAATTTAAAGATTCAATGCCATCCCCATCAAGCTACCAATGACTTTCTTCACAGAGTTAGAAAAAAACTACTTTAAAGTTCATATGGAACCAAAAAAGAGCCCTCATAGCCAAGACAATCCTAAGCAGGAAGAACAAAGCTGGAGGCATTATGCTACCTGACTTCAAACTATACTACAAGGCTACAGTAACCAAAACAGCATGGTACTGGTACCAAAACAGATATATAGACCAATGGAACAGAACAGAGGCCACAGAAATAACACCACACATCTACACTATCTGATCTTTGACAAACCTGACAAAAACAAGAAATGGGAAAAGGATTCCCTATTTAATAAATGGTGCTGGGAAAACTGGCTACCCATATGTAGAAATCTGAAACTGGATCCATTCCTTACACCTTATATAAAAACTAATTCAAGATGGATTCAAGACTTAAATATAAGACCTAAAACCATAAAAACCCTAGAAGAAAACCAAAGCAATACCATTCAGGACAAAGGCATGGGCAAAGACTTCATGACTAAAACACCAAACACAATGGCAACAAAAGCCAAAATAGACAAATGGGATCTCATTAAACTAAAGAGCTTCTGCACAGCAAAAGAAACAACAGGCAACCTACAGAATGAGAGAAAATTTTCACAATCTACCCATCTGATGAAGGGCTAATATCCAGAATCTACAAAGAACTTAAACAAATTTATAAGAAAAAAACAACCCCATCAAAAACTGAGAAAAGGATATGAACAGACGCTTCTCAAAAGAAGACATTTATGCAGCTAACAAACACATGAAAAAATGCTCATCATCACTGGTCATCAGAGAAATGCAAATCAAAACCATAATGAGATACCATCTCACACCAGTTAGAATGGCAATCATTAAAAAGTCAGGAAAAAACAGATGCTGGAGAGGATGTGGAGAAATAGGAACACTTTTACACTGTTGGTGGGAGTGTAAATTAGTTCAACCATTGTGGAAGACAGTGTGGCGATTCTTCAAGGATCTAGAACTAGAAATATCATTTGACCCAGCAATCCCACTTCTGGGTATATACCCAAAGGATTATAAATCATGCTACTCTAAAGACACATGCACACGTATGTTTATTGTGGCAATATTCACAATAGCAAAGACTTGGAACGAACCCAAATGTCCAACAATGATAGACTGGATTAAGAAAAGGTGGCACATATACACCATGGAATACTATGCAGCCATAAAAAAGGATGAGTTCATGTCCTTTGCAGGGACATGAATGAAGCTGGAAACCATCATTCTTAGCAAACTATCACAAGGACACAAAACCAAACACCACATGTTCTCACTCATAGGTGGGAATCGAATACTGAGAACACTTGGACACAGGGCAGGATCATCACACACTGGGGCCTGTTGGGGTGTAGGGGGCTAGGGGAGGGATGGCATTAGGAGAAATACCTAATGTAAATGACGAGTTGATGGGTGCAGCAAACCAACATGGCACATGTATACCTATGTAACAAACCTGCACATTGTGCACATGTACCCTACAACTTAAAGTATAATAATAATAATAATAATAATAAAATACAAAACCTCTTTTCTTTATAAATTACCCAGTCTCAGGTAGTATATTTCCATCAGTATGAAAACAGGCTGATACACATAATTGGTACCAGAAGTGGGGTACTGCTATAAAGATAACCTGAAAATGTAGAAGTGACTTTTGAACTGGGTAACAGGCAGAGGTTGGAACAGAAGAAGACAGGAAGATGTGGGAAAGTTTGGAACTTCCTAGAGACTTGCTGGATAATTTTAACCAAAATCCTGACAGTGATATGGACAATGAAGTCCAAGCTGAGATGGCTTCAGATGGAGATGAGGAACTTACTGGGAACAGGAGTAAAGGTCACTCATGCTATGCTTTAACAAAAAGACTGGCAGCATTTTGCCCTTGCCCTAGAGCTCTATGAAACACTGAACTTGAAAGAGATGATTTAGGGTATCTGGTGGAAGGAATCTCTAAGCAGCAAAGCATTCAAGAGGTGGCCTGCCTTATTCTGAAAGCGCTTAGTTATATGCATTCACAAAGAGATGGTTTGAAATTGGAACTTATGTCTAAAAGGGAAGTAGATAGATCATAATGGTTTGGAAAATTTGCCATCTGACCATGTGGTAGATAACAAAAACCCATTTTCTTGGGAAAAATTCAAGTCAGCTGGATAAATTTGCAGGAGTACTGAAGAATTGAATGTTAATATCCAAGACAATGGGGAAAATGTCTCCAGGACATGTCAGAAACCTGCATGGTAGTCCTGCTCATCATAGGCCCAGAGGCCTGGGAGGGAAAAATTGCTTTATGAGCCAGGCCCAGAGCCCTGTTGCTCAGTGCAGCTTTGGGACTTGATGCCCTGTGTCACAGCAACTCCAGCTCCACCCATGCCTAAAAGGGGCCAAGGTACAGCTCAGGCTGTTGCTTCAGAGGGTGCAAGTTCCAAGCCTTGGTGGCTTCCATGCGGTGTTGGGCCTGAGGTATGCAGAAGACAAGAGTTGAGCTTCGGGACACTTCACCAATTTCAGAGAACATATGGAAACACCTGGATGTCCAGGCAGAAGTCTGCTGCAGGGGTGGGGCCCTCATGGAGAACCTTTGCTAGGTCAGTGCAGAAGGGAAATGTGGGGTTGGAGCAAACACACATATTCCTCACTGAGGCTCTGCCTAGTGGAGCTGTGAGAGAGGGCCACCATCCTCCAGAGCCCAGAAAGGGAGATCCATCGATAGCTTGCATCATGCACCTGGAAAATCCATAGGCATTCAACAACAGCCCGTGAAAGCAGTTCAGGGGTTGTATTCTGCAAAGCCACAGGGGAGGAGCTGCTCAAGGCCATGGGAGCCCATCCCATGCATCAGCATTCCCTGGATGTAAAACATAGAGTAAAAGGAGATCATTTTGGGTCTTTGAAATTTAATGACTGCCCTCCTGGGTTTTGGAGTTGCATGGAGCCTGTGACTCCTTTGTTTCGGCCAGTTTCTTTCATTTGGAATGGGAGCATTTACCCAATGCCTGTACCCCCATTGTATATTGGAAGTAACTAACTTGCTTTGGATTTTACAGGCTCATAGGCAGAAGGGACTTGCTTTGTCTCAGATGAGACTTTGGACTTGGACTTTGAGTTAATGCTGGAATTTATTAAGACTTTGGGGAACTGTTGGAAAGACATGATTGGTTTTGAAATATGAAAAGAACATGATATTTGGGATGGACCAGGGGTGAAATGATGTGGTTTGGCTCTGTGTTCTCACTCAAATTTCATCATCAATTGTAATTCCTATGTGTCAAGGGAGGGTCCCGGTGGGAGGTGATTGGCTCATGGGATAGTTTCCGCCATGCTGTTCTCATGATAGTGAGGAAGTTCTCTTGAGATCTGGTTGTTTGATAAGTGTCTGGCCCTTTCCCCTGAGCTCCCTCTCTCTCCTGCCGCCTTGTGAACACATGCCTTGCTTCCCCTTGCCTTCTGCCATGATTGTAAGTTTCCTGAGGCCTCCCCAGCCATGTGTAACAGAGACAATTAAACCTCTTTTTTTATATAAATGACCCAGTCTCAGGTAGTATTTTTATAGCAGTGTAAGAATGGACTGATACAGAGAATTGAGCTCCAAAATCTCCTAACACATCACTTCAGAGGAAACTGCAGTCACAAAGGAAATAAGATACACTAAAGGCATGGAAAACACAATATTGTTCTAGTGGTTCTTTCCAAGAAGAAGCAAATCAGG
Source organism: Hylobates moloch (assembly GCF_009828535.3). Taxonomy (NCBI): domain Eukaryota; kingdom Metazoa; phylum Chordata; class Mammalia; order Primates; family Hylobatidae; genus Hylobates; species Hylobates moloch. The sequence continues at coordinate 116,055,700 of NW_026652277.1, read as the reverse complement.
GAAAACTTCTCATTTGCCAAAAGAATAAAAAATCCTGAGACTTATGATGTAATAAGACTTTAACTCATCAGTTTTATACTGTGGATTTAATGGTTAGTCCCATCTGAAAGTTGCTGGGTCAAGCACATTAATATCTGGCCAGCTGCTTATATTCTATGTTGGAGGATTTTTCTTTATTAAGTAACATATATCTTCCATACACAATCAAAATTATGTAAGACACCTCATAACTCCTTTTTTTCTCCATTCTTTTTCTGATTGTTGTCCTAAAGGAAAGAGAGGGAGAATTACATTTCCCTTGTGGGATGAATCCCCAGGCCACTTCTGTAGCACTATCTATATGGAGAGAAGTGAAGGAAGAGCAACACAAGGAAGGAAGAGCAGCACAAAATATTTTTTTTAACTGGAGGAGCCAAAATATTGAGATACCATAAGGAATATGGCATCTCAAACATTTCTCTACAGAAATGTTTACTCCTTTCCAAATAGAAGCTTCTTTGTTTAGCACATTGGCATACATGTGCTTTTGGAATCCATTTTTTCCTCTACTCATAAGAGTTTCTCCTCCTTCTAGGAAGTGGATTAAGGGAGAGAGGAAATTGCAGTGGTTCCCATATTTATCTGTGCATTGGAATCATCTGGGGAACTTAAAAACTACTGATGAATGTTTCTTCTCCCCTCACCCCCAGATATTGTGTGATTTACTTACTCTGAGGTTTAAGTTGAGTTTTGGAATTTTAAAGTCCTGAAGTAATTTAAATGTACAAACAACATTGGAAATAACTGGCATAGTGGTATCTAACCAGGGATCTGGACACATCAAAATCAACTGGGAGGGTAAAAAGAATACATATGCTTTAGTATATTTCTCAGACATCCTGAGTTAGAACCTCCTGGTGAAGAGTTTGAGCTTCCAAGTGATTTCTGTGCACACTGTTCAGGAACTGCTGGCAGACAGTAGTGATTATGGGTAACAGCAGTCTTCATTAGCATGGCTATTACCTGAATAAATCGACTGTAACAAATGCCTGGAGCACCTTCTTTCTTTCTCTCTAGGAATCTATGCCTCACACTCCCTTTTACAATTTGGACTGAACATAATTCATTGCCTAAATGCTTTCATTTAAAACTCTCAGCCACCTGACTGTTTTCTACTCTGCATTCCCCCAGGACATACATCCTCTTTTGGTAGTTTTGCACTGCCTACTTCTTACCATGCTTTCTGTGCATATGCTGGTGCTCTAGCTTAATTGAAAGCTTCCCAAGGGCAAAAATTCATTGTGTATTTAGTTTAGATTTCACATCACCCTACCTCTATTGTCCACTAGAATGTTCTCAATGTTACAAGGCACAATACAGACATCATACATGTAGAGAAAGATAAGTGAGTTCAAAGAGTATAAACATAACTGAAAAGTAAAATGAAAAAGTATATTCATTTGTACATAATAATAAAATATTAAATGGATAAGTCATCTTGTGACTGGCAAACATTTAATATTTTTGAGTCTCTGAGTCTACATTGTGCTTTGTATTGTATAAAGAACTTTCAAATTCACCAACTTATGTGATTGATACCATAACCCTACAAAGAGAATGAGACCATTTTGTAGATGTGTAAAGATGAGGCCCAGAGAGGAGGCCATTTACCCAGAACCTACCTGGTGGCTGGCTGACCAGGTGTAAAACTCAGTCCACCTCACTTTCAGTCCTGGTCATACTTTGCCATTCCCATGACCTCAACCAACCTCCAGTCACCACTAATTTTCACATATATGTCTTTAGTTCTTATCATTCTCCTAAGAGCTACACTTCTAATTACATTTAAAATAATTATACATGCATGTTCTATAATATGTCAAACTCATTAGACCTCGGAGGGAACCCATATCGCTGATCCTATCACAAATTCTTTCCTCCCAATCCTATGTTTCTATTTCCCATTTAACAATGTTGCCATTTTTTCTCATTTCCCATTTCTCCCTTCCATTCACTTTTCTTATCATTTGCAAAACCCTGTCTATTCAGTTTCAACAATGTCTTCCTTCCATTTCTGCCTTCCGTTTTCCATGCCCACTGTTATTTTCCCATACTGGCACAATTGCAGTAGTCTTTTGAGTAATTCTCCACACTCAATTTATTACTTCTTCAATTCTCACTTCTCTTTGCCTCTGAAATCTCACTTTTAAACTGTATATTTAGTCACCACATTCCCTATTCAATGACTTTTCACTTCTTAAATAAAAATTCAATAAACTATTGAGATCATTCACAGTCTTTCCATAAGCTATTTTTCTAACATTAGCTCTTCAAAAATTTCATATTCCAGCCACCCGGATCTGTTCACTGTTCCCTAAACAAGTAGATATGCTGACTTCCATGCCTTTCTACACTTTCACGAGTTTGTGCTCCCAGCCCAAACCTCTTGCCTACCTGCATTCACACCTTTTTTTCAGAAGAGAAGGTTTATTGGCAAAAACCTACTCTTAAAGCCCAGTGAAAACATAGTTCTCTTTAGCTAATTTCCATCTCCAGCTTCACCTCTAGCTCACAACATCTACATGAACCCTTTATTATTTTTACTATGGTAAAAGACACATAAAACAAAATTTACCATTATAACGATTTGTAAGTATACGGTTCAGCGGTATTACAGAAATTCACAATATTGTACAGCTATCACCACCATCCATCCATACTCTTCATCTTGTAAAACTGAAACTCTACATCCACTAAGTAGTAACTCCCCATTCCTCCCTCCCCTCACCCCCTTGCTACCATTATGCTATTTTTTTGTCTTGATTACTGTGATGACTCTAAGTATCACTTACGAGTGGAATCATACAATATTTGTCTCTTTGTCACTAGCTTATATTATTAGCACTACATTCTCAAGATTCACACGTTGTGTATTGCAGAATTTTCCTTTCTTAAGATTTAATAATATTTCATTGTATGTATATAACACATTTTGCTTATTCATTCATTTGTTACGGACACTTAGGTTGTTTTAGCTATTGTGAATAATGCTGCCGTGAATATGGGTGAACAGTATTTTTTTCAATACCCTGCTTCCAATTTTTGGGGGCATATACCCAGAAATGGAACTGCTGGATTATGCAGTAATTCTATTTTTAACTTTTTGAGGAAAAGTCATACTGTTCCCACAGCAGCCATACCATTTATATTCCCATTGACAGTGCATAAGGGTTCTAATGTCTCCAAATTATTGTCAATGCTTGTTATTGTCCGTATTTTTTTAGCCATACAAATGAGTGTGATATGGTATCTAATTTTATTATTGATTTGCATTTTGCTAACAAGTAGTGATATTGAGCATTTTTTCATGTGTTTACCTGCCATTTGTATATATTCTTTGGAGAAATGTCTATTCAGGCCCTTTGCCCATTTTTGAATTGGATTGTTTTCTTTTTTGTTGTTGAGTTTTAGGGGTTCTTTATATATTCTGGATATCAAAGACCTAAATGTTAGACCCAAAACTATCAGATTTTTAAGAGAAGACATTGAAAATACTTTATAACATTTGCTTGGGCAGTGACCCTTTGAATACAATACTAAAGGCACAGGCAACAAAAGAAAAAAATAGACAAATTGGGATTCATGAAAACTTTAAAATTTTGTGCATCAAAAAAGATACTATCAACAGAGTAAGAAGGCAACCCATAAAATGTAAAAAAATACAAATCATATATTTGATAAATGATTGAAACATGCTTTTTTGGTTAACTTCTTGAGATAGGATGGGTCACAAATATTTGTACAAACTCATTTTTCTTTTTTAATTCTCCAACAACCAAGACAATCTTGAACATATATAAAGGCTAAAAAATTTCTGCATTGAATTATATAAAGATTCAAGTGTCCCATAGTAAGTGAGAATGATGACTTTTAAGCTTTTAAATTCAATATTAAATAACTGTTTCTAAATTTATAATAGAGTCACTTATTAAAAATATTCCTCTACTGAAAATATTTCTGGGTCTTCTATATTTTACTTAGTGTAAGAAATCTGCATATCACACATGCCAGACAGTTTCTAACTCCCTCTCCTTGCTCAACTGCCTAGGAAACACATCTATTGCCTTCATTAAGATTATACCTGAGTCAAGTCTTAATCAATGTGAGGGGCTGAAAACAGTCGAAATATGTAGAATTCTTTATCTTCAGTTTTTATTTTGCTTTTCTATTAAAAATACCTGTTTTTCTAATTAGATATAAATCAGCTCCACAATTTAGAAACTTGTAGCTTAGCTGAAAAATTGTAAATCAGGATTAAGTATTTTGAGATAGTTTTAATTTAAAAGTCAATATTAGTACCATTGCTGAAAAGTACCTTATTTTATTTGCAATTTGGTTTTACGGGAAGAAAAAAAAATTCCTTTCATCTTCCTGGGAATTCTATTTTTGTCAAAACTTCGTTGTCATAATAAGGGGAAATAATAGAAATGGTAATATTTCATAAACTAATATGAAGTTAGTTTGATAAAGTGCTGTTTTAAACCTGTTCATAACTACAGACTTACTATACAGAATTTAGCTGGACAGGCTGGGTGCGGTGGCTCATGCCTGTAATCCCAGCACTGTGGGAGGCCAAGGCAGGTGGATCACCTCAGGTCAGGAGTTCAAGACCAGCCTGGCCAACGTGGTGAAACCCTGTCTCTGCTAAAAATACAAAAATTAGCCAGACATGGTTGTGCGTGCCTGTAATACCAGCTACTTGGGAGGCTGAGGCAGGAAAATTGCTTGAACCCTGGAGGCGGAAGCTGCAGTGAGCCAAGATCATGCCACTGCACTCCAGCCTGGGCGACAAAGTGAGATCCCGTCTCCAAAAAAAAAAAAAAAAAGAAAAGAATTTAGCTGGACAGTAAATGGGAAATAAAATAATGAACTCGTCAAATATCAACAGAACTTAAAACAGTTCAACATCATTTTGTTTTCAATTGTGCAAGTTTCTGTTATTCATCTGTCCGTGATACGCAGTTTTTAAAATCAACCTTGGTTTAGTACAAAATCTTGAAATATATCAAACCCTCTCCTCATCTGAGATACATGCTTCACTTTCAGCTGTAGAAAATTCTGTCATTATTGTTTTCTGATGTCACTGGAAAGTATTGGAGGTATAGCTAGAAATTGCTATACAATGACACCACCACCACCAACAATAATAAACACCTAATGGGGTCATGGCTTTTAATTCTTTTCAGCAGAACACTTTTTGTTCTTCTGAAAAAGAAATGGCAAAAGCCAAATGTTATTGAATGCAAAGGAAAAACAGTAACATTCTTGTTATAAGTTTGAATGGAACAAAGACTGGGCATTTAACTACCCAGATCTATGCCAAAAATTAATTCTTTTGAGATATTTTATTATGCCAAACATCAATTCTCCTGAGAATTTTTGTGGAATCAGCAACTTAGGCCTATATTAAATATTAGCAACAAGATTATTTAATTTTATCATAAGAATATTCAAACAAATTTATTTTTGGCATCTAATATACAAACCAGTATGTTTGAAATGAGTGGAATATTTTCACTGCCAACCAGTTTATCAATAGTGAAGGGAAAACATCATTTGGTTAGCTACTTTGACCTGAGGCCATGGCGTTTCTTAGGCAAATATTGGACATATCCCAATTCCCCATTTTTCAGTTTCTTTATCTTTCCCCACTGAAAATACATTAAAAAGAAAGAGAAGATTGATGCAGAGGAAAGAAACTGGAGTCATAGTTATCACATGTCACTCTTTAGGAATCCAAAAATAGTGAATGCAGGGTTTTCCATATGACCATGAATGAAAAAAATATATTTTTGTCTTTGGAATTCTATCAATGTCAGTCCCATGAATATCATTGCCAAGATGAGTGGCTTTTTTTACATTTTATTTCTCCATCATGTGAAAAGATTATTTTTAAATAAGCAAGTGGTCCAAAATTTTCAAAGTGGTATGATTCCCCAATAGATTACATGAATCATTGCTATTGAATTATATAACAAAGTATAAGTATTTTTTTTTTTTTTTTGAGACAGAGTCTCACTCTGTCGCCTAGGCTGCAGTGCAGTGGCATGATCTTGGCTCACTGCCACGTCTGCCTCCCGGGTTCCAGTGATGCTCCTGCCTCAGCCTCCCAAGTAGCTTGGATTACAGGCATCTGCCACCACGCCTGGCAAATTTTTGTATTTTTAGTAGAGACAGGTTTCACCATGTTGGCCATCCTGGTCTGACACTCCTGACCTCAAGTGATCCTCCTGCCCTGGCCTCTCAAAGTGCTGGGATTGCAGGTGTGAGCCACTGCACCTGGGCTACTCTAAGATGTTTAAATGGTATACTCTCACAGTTGTCTTACAAATATTTTATTATGACTTTTTTATAATTTCAACTTTTATTTTAGATTCAGGGGTACATGTGCAGATTGGTTACCTGGGTATATTATGTGATGCTGAGGTTTGGGGTACGGATGATCCCATCACATAGGTAATGAGCACAGTACCCAATAGGTGATTTTGCAGCCCACTGCCTCCTCTAATAGTCTCCAGTATCTATTCTTCCCATCTGTATGTCCATGTGTACACAATGTTTAGCTCCCATTTACAGATGAAAACGTGCAGGATTTGGTTTTCTGTTCCTGTGTTAATTCACTCAGGATAATTGCCTCTAGCTACATTCATTTTGCTGCAAAGGAAAAAATTTCATTCTACTTTATGGTAGTGTAGTATTCCATGGTGTACATTTACCATGCTTTCTTTATCCAGTCCACCACTGATGAGTACCTAGGTTGATCCCAAGACTTTGCTATTGTGAATTGCAGTGTAATGAACATATGAGTGCATGTGCCTTTTTGGTAAAATGATGTATTTCCCTTTGGATATATATCAAGTAATAGGATTGCTGGGTCAAATGCTAACTCAGTTTTAAGTTCTTAGAGAAATCTCCAACATCTTTCCATAGTGGCTGAACTAACTTGTACTCCTACCAACAGTTATAAGCATTCCCTTTCTCCAGAGCCTTGCCAACATCTACTGTTTTTTGACTTTTTAATAATGGCCATTCTGACTGGTGTGAGATGGTATCTTATTGCGGATTTTATTTGCATTTCTCTGATGATTGGTGATAATGAGCACCTTTTCATGTTGGCCACTTGTATGTCTTCTTTGAGAAGTATCTGTTCATGTCTTTTATCCATTTTTATGGAGTTATTTGTTTTTTGCTTATTTAATTTCCTTATAGATTCAAGATATTAGATCTTTGTTGATGCATAGTTCGTGAATATTTTCTCCTATTCCGTAGATTGCCTGTTTACTCTGTAGATAGTGTGCAGAAGCTCTTTAGTTTAATTAGGTCTCACTTGTCAATTTTTGGATTTTGTTGCCATTGCTTTGGAGAATTTAATTCTTTCCCAAGGCCAATATCTGGAATGGTGTTTCCTAGGTGTTTTTCTAGGATTTCTATAGTTTAAGGTCTTGCATTTGTGTCTTTAATCCACCTTAAGTTAATTTTTATATGTGGTGAAAGATAGGGATCCAGTTTCATTCTTCTGCATATGGCTAGGTAGGTAACCCAGCATCATTTATTGTATAGACAGCCCTTTACTCATTGCTTATTTTTGTCAACTTTGTTGAAGATAGGTGTGTGGCTTTATGTCTGGGTTATCTATTCTGTTCCATTGATATATGTGTCTGTTTTTGTACCAGTACCATGCTGTTTTGATGACTGTAGCCATATAGTGTAGTTTGAAGTTGAATAATGTGATGCCTCTGGCTTTGTTTTTTTTTTTTTTCTTTGGATTGCTTTAGCTATTCAGGCTCTTTTTTGGTTCCATATGAATTTTAGAATAGGTTTTTTCTAATTCTGTGACAAATGATGTTTATAATTTGATAGGAATAGCACTGAATTTTTAGATTGCTTTGGACAGTATGGTCATTTTAATGATATCAATTCTTCCAATTCATGAGCATGGAATGTTTTTCCACTTGTGTTATATATGACTTCTTTTAGCACTGTTTTGTAGCTCTTGTAGAGGTCTTTCACCTTCTTGATTAGATGTATTCCTAGGCATTTTCTTTTTTCTGTGGCTACTGTAAATGAGATTACATTCTTGATTTGGCTCTCAGATTGTACTTTAATGGTGTATAGAAATGCTACTAATTTTTGTACATTGATTTTCTATCCTGAAATTTTGCTGAAGTAGTTTATCAGGTCTAGGAGGTTTCTGTCAGAGTCTTTAGAGTTTTCTGGGTAAGGAATCATATCATCTGTCACCAGTGATAATTTGGTTTCTTCTTTTCTTAACTGGATACCTTTTATTTCTTTTTCTTGACTGATTGCTTTGGTTAGGACTTCCAGTACTATGTTGAATAGGAGTGTTGAGAATGTGCATCCTTGTCTTGTTCCACTTTTCAAGGGGAATGCTTCCAGTTTTTGTATGTGTAGTATGATATTGGCTGTGAGTTTGTCATAGATGGCTCTTATTATTTTGAGGTATGTTCCTTTGATGTCTAGATTATTGAAGGCTTTTATCAGGAGGGAACAATGGATTTTAAGAAAAGCTTATTCTGTGTCTATTGCACTGATTATATGGTTTTTGTTTTTATTCCTGTTTATGTGCTAAGTCATATTTATTGATTTCCATATGTTGAACCAAATTTGCATCCCAGGAATGGACCCTACTTGTTCATAGTGATTTAACTTTTTGATGAGATGCTAGATTTAGTTTGTTAGTATTGTGTTGAGAATATTTCCATCTGTGTTCATCAAGGACATTGGCCTACGGTTTTCTTTTTCATTGTGTTTTTGTCACATGTTGGTATCAGGGTAATACTGGCTTCACTTAATGAGTTAGGGAGGATTTCCTCCTTGAGTTTTTGGAATCATTTCTGTAGAATTGGTACTAGCTCTTCTTTGTGCATCTGGTAGAATTCAGCTGTGAATCCATCTGGTCAGGGGCTTTTTTTGTTTGGTAGGTTTTTTTTTTTATTATTACTGATTCAATTTTGGAACAAGATATTAGTCTGTTCAGGGTTTCAATTTCTTTTTGATTTAATCTTTGGAGGTTGAGTATTTCAAAGGATTTATCCATTTATTGTAGATTTTCTAGTTTGTCCATAGACAGATGTTCATCATAGCCTCTGAGGATCTTTTGTATTACTGTGGCATCAGTTATAATGTTACCTTTGTCATTTCTGATTGCTCTTATTTAGACCTTCCCTCCTTTTGTCTTTATCTAGCTAGTGATCTGTCAATCTTGATTATCCTTTAAAAGAATCAATTTTTTTGTATTTTTGTTTGTATAGATATTTTAATCTCAATTTCATTCAGTTCTGCTCTGATTTTACTTATTTCTTTTCTTCTGCTAGCTTTTGGGTTAGTTTGTTTTTGTTTTTCTAGATCCTAGAGGTGTGATGTTAGACTGTTAATTTGAAATCCTTCTAATTTTTTGAGGAGTGATTTAGTGTGATAAACTTTTATTATGGAAAATTTCAAAGACACACAAAATAATAGAAAATTTTAATAAACCTCATTTACCAACCACCTAGTTTCACAGAATTTATAGTATTTTTCCAATTTCATTTTAACTACATCCCATCTTTCTTCTTCTTCTGGAGTTTCTTGAAGCAGATCTGAGACATCATACCATTAAAACCCCATTATGCATCTCTACTGATAAGGGCATTTTCCCCTAATCCATCATGTCATTATCACACCTCACCAAAATTACAAGAATTCCTTAATATCATCTAATGCTCAGTCCTTACTCAAATTTCTCTGATTGTCACAAAGATGTCTGTTCACAGTTAATTTGTTTGAATCATGAATCCAAAAAAGTTTCATATATTTATACATTGCTTTTAGATGTCTTTCTTTCTTTCTTTCTTTCTTTCTTTCTTTCTTTCTTTCTTTCTTTCTTTCTTTCTTTTCTTTCTTTCTTTCTTCTTTCTTTCTTTCTTTCTTTCTTTCTTTTCTTTCTTTCTTTCCTTCTTTCTTTCTTTCCTTCTTTCTTTCTTTTCTTTTTCTTCTTTCTTTCTCTCTCTTTCTCTCTCTCCTTCTTTCTTTTTTTCTCACTCTGTTGCTCAGGCTGGATTGCAGTGGGGCAATCTCAGCTCACTGCAACCTCTGCCTCCTGGGTTCAAGAGATTCTCCTGCCTCAACTTCCCAAGTAGTTGGGATTACAGGCATGCACCACCACACCTGGCTGATTTTTGTATTTTTAGTAGAGATTAGATTTCACCAATTTGGCCACTCTTATCTTGAACTCCTGAACTCAAGTGATCCACCTGCCTTGGCCTCCTAAAGTGCTGGGATAACAGGCATGGGCCATCACACCCAACCAAGATGATATGTTTCTTTAATGTCTTCTTTTTTTTTTTTAAATCAGTGCCCCTCTCTCTTTGGTTTTTAATTTTATTTTATTGCTTTCTTGGGAGAAATAGTTGTAGATTACATATTTGGTTGATTCCTTACTTGTGATGTCATTTCACTTGTTCTTCTAACGCATGCATTCTCAAAGGGGGTGATGTACGCCCACCAGGGGAAAATCCAAAGGACCACCGTATACAGACAGCCATCTTATATAAAGAGAACAGGTGAAGCCATGAGGAAAAAAAATGCCTAAAAATGCTTCTTGGGAGGGTGTAATGGAGAAAAAGTTGAGAAATACTCTCTAACTCCTAATTCCTATTAACTAGTAGTAAGATTTAGAAATTTAATTAGATTCAGGTTTAAGCTGGGAGAAAAGGAAAAAAAAATAAGTGATACTATGTACATTTTATCATGTCCTATTATGAGCTACATAATATTCAGTCTTTCCATTTTTAGTGGTGATAGGATTGAGACTTTTAGCTATTACCAAGTAACACATGAGTTTTTCACCCAGTGGATTTAGCCTTCATTGATGATCAAGTCCTGCCTCCATTATTTCATTAAAGATAAAAATATAATAATTTTTCACCCCTATGTTTTATTCTGCATTTATTGACTGAATTATTCCATAAAGAAGAACTATCTCACATTGACTATTTGCCTATCCTGAAATACAATGTACAGGAAAGGTAGGCCAAAAGCTAGATTTTTTTTTCTTTAGTTATAAGATTAAGAGAATAAGTTCATTACTATCAACTTCTAATGGGATCAATTATTTTTAATGCTTTTAGTAGATATGATTTCATGATTTTTATGTATTTGCTATTTCAATTTTAGTCATTTTTCTTCTTGCCTTGTCTTGTAAGGCAGAAGAAAACTCTTCAAATGGCTTTTATGTCCTTTTGACATGATGCCTGTAGTCTTTGAGCATGTATTTGCCTTCTGGAACAAGTTGTCCCAAGCTCAGTTTGTACATCGATCAAGACCTGGAAATAGGCCAGGCATGGTGGCTCACGCCTGTAATCCCAGCACTTTGGGAGGCCGAGATGGGCGGATCATGAGGCCAAGAGATTCAGACCATCCTGGCTAACATGGTGAAACCCCATGTCTCTACTAAAAATACAAAAAAATTGACCGGGCATGATGGCCCATGTCTGTAATCCCAGCACTTTGAGAGGCCGAGGCGGGTGGATCATGAGGTCAGGAGATCAAGACCACGGTGAAACCCCGTCTCTACTAAAAATACAAAAAAATTAGCCGTGTGCGGTGGCGGGCACCTGTAGTCCCAGCTACTCGGGAGACTGAGGCAGGAGAATCGCTTGAACCTGGGAGGCAAAGCTTGCAGTGTGCCGAGATCGCACCACTGCACTCCAGCCTGGGCAACAGAGCGAGACTCCATCTCAAAAAAAAACAAAAAACAAAAAACAAAAAATTAGCAGGGCGTGGTGGCCCGCGCCTCTAGTCCCAGCTACTCGGGAGGCTGAGGCAGGAGAATCGCTTGAACCCGGGAGGCGGAGCTTGCAGTGAGCCGAGATGGCGCCACTGCCCTCCAGCCTGGGCGACAGAGTGAGACTGTGTCTCAAAACAAAAACAAAAACAAAAACAAAATAACAACAAGAAGAAACCTGGAAATAGCCATTTTCCATGGAGCTATGGTTCCTTTCTCATGGTAAATATAATTTGGAAACCTTAACCTCGTCACTATAAAGAATAGCACTATAGGTGCTTTATCCTTGTTCCTATACCTTTTTTCAGGCAGAACCACAAATATACATATTTTTCAAAACATGGAAACAAACCAGGAGAGTGTACTGATATTTGGATTTAAGTTAAAGATAACAGTTTTTTGGCTAACTTCTTTGATTTTAAAAATTTACGTCTTTTCTATTACTCAAAAATCTTGATTCCTAATATTAATGTAATTGTTCATTTGCTCTATATTTTAATAGTGTCAAAATCGCAAAGCCATTATTATAATTAACAATAATCAAAGAAATGTAGTTTAATATATCTTTGCTCTTCCTTTCTGAGCTTCCAATTAGATTAGGATTTACAAGGGATGTGCAAACAAAATACTATTTTAAAGTCAGTTACAGTAATCCCCTTCTTTGTGTAGTTAAAAATAGCAACCTTACATATAGTTGGATTCATTTGTTTTAGTTTGTTTTCAGTTCTTAGGAATTCCTTTTACTTTGCTATTTTAAAAGTATACTATACATTTATACAGTTTCAAACTCAAAACTATGTAACAAGGTGCATTGATAGATGTCTTGCTTCTATCTTCATCCCTCTTATCCTCTTCCTTACCTTCTATAGGTAATTATTTTGATTAGTTTGTAGTTTACCCATCTCTTGCTTATTCTTGAGAATATAAGCAAATATTTAAATATATATTCATATGTCTTCTACTTTCTTACACAAAATGAGGCATACATTTTCTCTTAACAATTTATCCTGTAGATCATTCCATACTACTATATATATATAAATATGTACATATATATGCATATTGCTTACATATACATGCATACATATGCATATATGCACATATATATATGCAATTGCCAAATTTCCCATAGGTGTTATACTATTTAATCTCCCGCCAGCAATATGTGAGTGCTTACTTCTCCATGGCCTCCCCAAGAGAGTACATTGTACAATTTTTATTTTTGTCTATCTGATAAGTGAGAAATGATAGCTCAGTGTAACTTTAATTTGCATTTCTCTTATTATACTGAGGATGAGCATCTTTTCATATGTTAAAGGACCATTTTTCTGTCAATGATCAATTCATATCTTTTGTCCATTTTCTATTGAGCTTTTATACTTTTTCCTCCTTTTTTATAGAAAGTGCTACAATTTTCAATTCTGGCTTAGACCCAGAGTGGCTCTGGGCAAGTTACCCTTTCCTTTTCCAGTAAAAATGATGCTGATCATTGGGAATATACAAACTGCTTACCAAGTTGAGAGATTGATTCACAATAAAATAAATGATTTCATTTTTATAATTACTTGTTTGTAGTTGCACTGGTGTTATGTAATCCTCAAACCATTTTATGTAGTTTAGTAGCGAATGAAATTTGCAAGTGGAAATCTAGGTGAATAATCAATCAGAAAAAAACTGATAATATAACAGCATATCATTTTTTAACCTTTGGAATAACCTCCCCATGGAAGTAAGGGAAGACCATCACTACCCTCATTTCACATCAAACTCTCACATGCAGAAGCTAATTTATAAATGTAAATCACTTGGGAAATACAATGCAATAGTAATGTAAAATAAGAATGCATATTTTGTTATTTGATATAGGAAACACAGACGTAGGAACCTAAATTGAATAATTCCATAATCATAATTACAACTTCCCAAGCACAATGCTGCTTATTAGATAACTTTGCCTTTTTGTTATAATAAAGCAGACTTTCTCCTTTGCCCTTAGGAGGACACAAATTACAAGACTCCTGACTTTCAACCAGTTGGATCCATTAGCATAGCTGTGGCCAAGAGCATACCAAAAAGATGGAAAGTGAAACAAAATTGACTGTAGCTGAGAAAAACTCCATCATATCAGCTAAAAGAAGGGATCTGTGGAGTTATTCTAAACCTAAATCTAAATCATAGTTCTAGAATAGACTCATTTCACCCAAAAAATAAGTGGAAAAGATGAAGATTTAACAAACTGTTTATCCTAAATACAATGACTTCTAGATTATTTTGAATTTTATTTTTCCACTTTGACTCTTATTATGAACTGACCTAAGATAATTTGGTTATACAAACTTATTAGGTTCTTTTTAATATATCTTGAAATCCACAGGAAATTTAAGATAGGTAGAGGTTAACTGTTCCCCACAACTTGCTACTAGAATATTCATTAATAAGAATTCATAAAATAGTTCCACAAGTTTGATGTTCTGTTCTCTCTGAAACTCTGAAAAACCCTTGCAGAAAAAATTTACCTAAGGCAAATGCAATACTATTGTAGTGGCCAAATTTAGCTAACTCTCTGAGTCACATGACCAAATATCATCTGGAAAACTTGAGAAGTCCACAATTCTATTCCCAAGGACAAAAGCCAGGATCCATGGACTTTTTTACTTCATGATGTGAGGATACAGAATTGTCTACAATACTCCAGCAAATGCATCTATATTGAATACACTGATTTCAGCAATGCCATTTATGATATCCTTTATTCTAATTAACAAATCACCAATATCAGTGGTTAAAGCCCATTTCTACCTTAGGTGCTACAAAAAAAAATGAGCAAAGCATCTGGTTTTGATGAAAGATAAAGATAACTAAAGAACTTTTAATAGCTACCTTTGGAAAGCGCTTTCTCTCATTGAATGCTAAGTGACCACCCTTGGTGGGAGATTTCCTGATTAGACAACTACTTGCCCCTAGAGTATGGCTTAAACATTATTTTAGACTCTTTATGTTTCACTATTTGGAAGTGTATTACAAATGTTATAATTATTTTATGAGGAAGATAAGGTAATGCTTTTCTTCTTCTTCTTTCTTTTCTTTTCTTTTTTTTTTTTTTGACAGAGTTTTTGTTCTTATTGCCGAGGCTAGAGTGCAATGGCACGATCTTGGCTCACTGCAAACTCTGCCTCCTGGGTTCAAGCGATTCTCTTGCCTCAGTCTCCCGAGTAGCTGGGATTACAGGTGCCCACCACTATGCTTAGCTAAGTTTTCCGTCTTTTTAGTAGAAACGGGGTTTCACCATGTTGGCCAGGCTGGTCTCGAACTCCTGACCTCAGGTGATCCGCCAGCCTCGGTCTCCCAAAGTGCTGGGATTACAGGCGTGAGCCACCGTGCCCGGCCTCATTGTTCTTTTATCCTAATTTTTGGGAAAGTTTAAAAATCATTAAATTCAATAGTAATATTTTTATCTTGAGAATAAATCATTAACTTGTATAGTAACATTTTTATCTTGAGAAAAAAATATGCAAAGTACTTCAAAGTTTACTTACACAGGACTCTACTACAGTTTCTTACCCACTGCAATTTCCTCTCATGATAAGTTTCTGATTACCAACAGATATAAAAAAGGCAAGAAGTCACCAACTACTTAAAAGAAGTAGTTTTCTAAGCATATAAACACAAATTCAACCTGCCTTGTGTCAGTATCAGACCAGCACCTTATTTCTTTAACTCCAGGCACCAGAACATGATAGGTGTAACAGCTCCAAGCAAGTGTGTTTCTATGTGCTGAGGTCAAGAGGGGATGGAGGCATGAAGAGAGTAAGAGAGGCCTTTGGATATCCTGCTGTAGGATTGGCCTGAGAATATTTCAGCACTTCTATTAATGTTTCTGCTCAACTGCCCTTCAAGTTGTGCCTGAGGATTTTTAAAGTGCAGGGTAGTTGTTAAAGGACAAAGACTAAAGTGTTTTGTGGGAATAACCAGTTGAAGTTGACCAAGATTATAAAGTAATTTGCAAAGCTATTTGCTTCTACACAGAGCTTTTAAGTGTTACAATATCATGCCACTACAAAAGAATTATCTAAAATGAGGTAATATGTTGTATTGCATTGTACAGGCTATAAGCAATTATGGAGGGATATACTTTCTTCACTTGTATTAATAAAGCTGAGCAGAATATAAAGAAATAAAAGCCTGGAGTATATAACAACTCCTGAGGCAAATTGAAAGAAATTATGAAAGAATTCATTGTATTATTGAAACAAAGCAAAATGAAATGCATTGTGACAACATGATATAAATCACAAGATAATATCACATCTTAATAACCAATGCCGAACAGAAGAGAGACTTCTGTGTTGATTTACTGTGTAGAAAATATGACCTGACAGAAGCCCGTTCACCAGCCAAATCTTTACATACTAGTACTGTCAGCTGTGCTCTCCCTTCAAGTATAGGGCTGAGACATCATCCTGAGCAGACAGACATGGGCTGAAAAAAGTTTGGCCAACAATTTTTCTGACCTGGCCATATTCCGCTGAGTTACTGCTCTGAACCTCTACTACCTTTATTCAGCTATATAAACCTACAGCTAATTACCATGTGCCAAAACAAGACTGCAGAAAGTATAATCTATTAGCAATAACTTGTGTCTAACAATATAATTGCATCTGGAATAATGAAATGTTCTTTTTAGTATCAAAATTAATAATGTCATATCAATGCCATTAATAATTAAGGATTCTTTTTATAACATTGCATCATTAATAACAACTGCATTATGAACAATTCTATTAATATCAACACTAAAATAATATCATATTGTCTTTCCATAGTTACAATTTTGCAAGTATAATGAAATGCTGTACACATAATGGACTAGACCCTGCTGTGTCCAAGGTAAGCAATCCTGGAAATATAGTACCCTTTTAGATAAATAAACTATATTTTTGTTTTCCTAAGCAGTAATATGTAGGTAGAAAAATTCATCATTAAAAAATCAGAAACCACATGAAAATTCTGTTTAAAATTGTCCAGTGCTATGTTTATGGGGGAATTTTGGGGCAGAGCAAAATAGCTGTTGTTGTGCAAGTTCTTAGTTTAGTATTAGTTTACTTATTCATTTGGGGATAGATGCATGGACTTACTTTAGCATATGATACACGTAACATTTCAAATGTATATAATATTGCATAATATAGTGTACCTCCTTGTTTTCCTAGGGAACTGAATCTCAGCTATTTAATCAAGTACTTCTCTTTATCCAAATTTTCTCTATCTCAGCAATGTAGTTTAACACATAAAGATGCCTCTAAATCAGGTATAATCAAATGATAGCCTGCAGGCCAAATCTGGGATGCAGACTGTTATTATAAATAAAGTTTTATTGGCACATAGCCAAATAGCCAAACCAATTTGTTTGTATATTACCTATGGCTGAGTTCACCCTACAACAACAGAGCCTAATAGCAGCAACAGAGACAATATGACCCACAAAGCTGCCTTTATTTACCATCTGGACTCTTTCTTTTTTCTTTTTTTTTTTTTGACACGGAGTCTCGCTCTTGCTGCTCAAGCTAGAGTGCAATGGCGCGATCTTGGCTCACTGCTAGCTCTGCCTACCGAGTTCAACCAATTCTCCTGTCTCAGCCTCCCGAGTAGCTGGGATTGCAGGCGCCCGCCACCAAGCCCACCTAATTTTTTGTATTTTTAGTAGAGACGGGTTTCACAATGTTGTCCCGGCTTGTCTCGAACTCCTGACCTCAGATGATCCACCCGCCTTGGCCTCCCGAAGTGCTGAGATTACATCCATGAGCCACCGCGCCTGGCGTACTGTCTGGCTTTTTATACAAAAAGTGTGTTTATCACTTCTTTGTATAACAGAAAATATATTTGACATTTCCAAAACTCAGATAATAAAAAGGAAAAAAAAAGGAAATAAATAGCATATCCTCAAGAATACTTGTGTTTCTAATTTTATATTTCACTATGACATAAGTATAGTAAGCTACTCATTGATGTTTGTTGTTTGAATGAGTATAAATGTGTAATCTTAGCGTCAATGCTAGAAACAGAGATGGATTTCTATAAATCCTTGTTGAAGCAATAAAAACATTTAAAAAAATATTTTAGAATTAGAAAGGGTATATCTTGAAATAATCTTAATGATTTATTCTTGTAAATATTTACTTATCAATGTTTTTTCATTCTTAACATCAGTAATAAACTATGTGGATAAAAGAAAATATCAGGGTAAATTTTCTACATCTAGTTTTTGTAACTTTTTATTATGAAAAACTCACATGTAAACAAAACTAGACAGAGGAGTAAAATAAACCTTCATGCACCCTATTCTAGCTTTTAGTAATTTTCAACTCATGACCAATGTCATTTTGTCTATACTGCAACTTCTGTCTCCTCCCATATTATTTTTAAAAACTCATACTATTTAATTTTTAAATGACAAAGATTGGTGAATATCTTAAGTATCTTTAAACATTGTGGACTTTTTATTTAACATAACTATGATGTCATTCTTATACCAAAAATTAGCAATAATTCCTTAAGATTTTAATACATAGATTGTGTGTTCAAATTTCAAATTGCCTCATAAATTACAGTTTTTAAAAACAATTTCTTGTTTAAATTAAGATGTAAAGAAAGGTTTACAGGCGTTTACACCCAGTTTGGGGATTCACAAGGTATGTCCTTATTTTGCTTTTTATTTAGATTATTTTTAACATATACAAATTACAGGGATAAAGAGGGGGGTGGGTAATATTAGTAAAGCACAAAAGCCCTTCAGAGGTGAAGACTAGGAAGGGCAGTGTGGCATAACCAAGGGTCTTTAGCCATCCAGTCCTCTACTCTAAAGACTCATATCTACAAAGCGGCAGTCTAGGTAAACATACTCCTCCTAATGCTGCTACTTCATTAACAGCTTAAAGTCACCCTTCATTAGTGGCATTTGCTGGTGACCAGGCAACAAAATGCAGTTATCAACAAATATTTTGTGGTATATTGGGTTCTGGTCCCTGGACTCATCCCCTCTCCTAAAATTTAAGTAGAAATTGCACTAAGTCCTTGGCCCTTCCTCAAAACACTGTCTGGAACAGGAACTCACAGACCAAAATAGCTACAAAACTGACCAGCTCAAACACCTCAAAAATAAAACAAGACAACAAAAGATATATAGCATGTGATGCAGAGTTATTAAAACAGGTAGACCAAAACTGTAAAAGAAGCATCTTTAATTTTTTTTAGGAATTTCCAGACTGTTTTCCATAGTAGCTGCATCATTTTGCATCTCTACTAAACAGTGTACAAGGGTTCCAATTTCTTCATATCCTTGCCAACACGTGTTGTCTTTTTTAAAAATGATAAACATCCTAATAGGTGTGTGCTAATATCTCATTGTAGTTTTGATTTGCATTTCCCTGATGATTAGTGATGCTTAGCATCTTTTCATATACCTGTTGGTCATTTGTGTCTTCTTTGAATAAATGTCTGTTTAAGTCCTTAGCCTACTTTCTAATTGGGTTATTCGTTTTTGAGCTATTGAGTTGTACTAATTCCTTATACATTTTGGAAATTAACCGCTTGTCAGATACATGGTTTGCAAATGTTTTCCCCAATTCTGTAGGTTGTCTTTTCATTCTATTCATTGTTTCCTTTGTGAAGTTTTTTTTTGTTTGATATAGTTCCACTTGTCTATTTTTGCTTTCGTTACCTGTGCTTTTTAATGTTATATCCATAAAATCAAAATAAGGTTGACGCCATAAAGCTTTTCTCCTGTTTTCTTCGAGTTTTGCAGTTTCAGGTCTTAGATCGAAATCTTTAATCCGTTTTGGGTCAATTCTTGTGTATGGTGCAAGACCAGAGCACAGTTTCATTCCTTTGCATATGGACATCCAGTTTTCTCAACCTCATTTGTTGAAGAGCCTATTTTTTCCACATTATGGATTCTTGACACCTTTATTGAAGATCAGTTGATTGTATATTTTTGTATTTATTTCTGGGCTCTTTATTCTATTCCACTGTTCTATTTATGTATGCTATTGTCATATGTTTTAAATTATTGTAACTCTTTAATATATTTTGAAATAAGGAAGTGCAATGCTTCCAGATTTGTTCTTTTTCCAGATTATTTTGACTATTTGGAGTAGTTAGTGGTTCCATATATGTTTTAGAATTTTTTATGTGTATAAAAATGCCATTGGGATTTTGATAGGGATTTCACTGAATTTGTATAACACATTGTGTGGTATGGACATTTTAACAATATTAAGTCTTCCAACCCATGAACATGAGATATGTTTTCATATGTTGTGCCCTTTTTAATTTCTTTAATCAATGCTTTTTAAATTTTCAGTGTTCAAGTTTTTCACTTCCTTAGTTACATTTATTCCTAAGTATTTTATTCTTTTGATGTTATAGTAAATGGGATTGTTTTTCTAATTTCCTTTTCAGATGGTTTGCTATTACCAGCAATGCCACTTCTGGGTATCTGTTCAAAAGAATTGAAAGCAGGATCTCAAGGAGGTACTTGTGTATCCATGTTCCTGGCAGCACTATTCACAATATCTAAGAGGTAGAAACAACACAAATATCCATTGGCAGATGAGTGGATAAACAATATATAGTATATATGTATAATGAAATATTATTCAGCCTTAAAAAAAGTAAATCCTGCAATGTGTGACAACATAGATGAACCTCGAGGACATTAAAATAAGTGAAATAAATCAATCACAGAATGACAAATATTGCATGATACCACTTATATATCTTAAATATTCAAATTCACAGAAGCAAATAATAGAATGGTGGTTGCCAGCAGCTGGAAAGAGAGGGAAATGGGGAGCCCTAATCAAGCAATATAAAATTTCAGTTATAAAAGATGAATAGGTTCTAGAGATCTGCTGTACAATATTGTGCCTACAAATGATAACACTGTATTGTATACTTTTTAAGCTGTTAAGAGGGTAGGCTGCATATTAGGTGTTCTTACAATTTTTTCAAAAAAAATACAAAAAATAATGTAAAAGAAGCATAAAATATGTCTAAGAAAATTAGGAAACATGAGCAATATAAGGCAAAACCAAGACATCATAAAAACAAAAAAATTTTTTTAAATGAACAGGATAATAGGGTTTAAAAAATAAAGAATGTAAAACAAATTTGTGAGTCATAAGACCAGATTAGAGAACTCTCTCAGAATGTAGGAAGAAGGGGTAAAAATATAGAAACATACAGGAAACCAGGTAAGAGAATAGGAGTAGAGTTATCAGAGGATATCTGAAAAATTATCAAAACTATTTATTTCACAATAATACTAGATGGATGATCTTAAGTACAAAGGGCTCATAGATTGCTACAGGAGTGGTAAGGAAGCAAATACACATATGGACACATTCTATATTGAGAATATCAAAGAAAAATGAATAATTATAAAAGATTTCTATAGAGAAAAAGGAGATTGCCTACACAGGAATAATAATTAGAATGCTGTCAAATTTATTAAAGCAACACTGGGTACAAAAAGAACAAGATATCATATTTTTAAAGTATTAATGGAAAATAAACTTTGAACTTAAAATTTTATATATAGCCAAAAGTTCAAAAAAGATTTTCTTTGGTAAAAAATAAGAAAGGCCTCATAGATTTAACATTAACTGAAAGTCTAGTATCAAAAACACTAATGTGATAGGCTTCAAGAAAAAAAAAAAAAAAACTCAGGAGGGTACTTCCAAAGATACAGAGAGTAAGGATAATCAAATACCTTATAACAATGTATGAATAACATGTGTTTAAGTTCCAAGTTGGGGAAACTACCATGCTATGGACAGAACGTTTGTGTTCTCCCAAATTCATATACTGAAAGTCTAATCCCCAAGGTGATGATATTTGTAGGTGATGTCTTTGGGAGGTGATTAGGTCATAAGGGTAGAGCCTTATAAAAAAGAGACACCAGAGAACTTGCTTTTTTCTCTCTTTCTGCACAATGCAATGTGAAGATACAAGAAGACAGCTATCTGCAAACCAGAAAGCAGCTCCTCACCAGACACTGGATCTGCTTGTACCTTGATCTTAGACTTCCCAGCCTCCAGAACTTTGAGAATAAATTTTTGGTGTATATGCCACCTAGTCTGTGGTATTCTGTTATAACAGCCTGAACTAAGACATGGCATAAGAGCAAATATAAATATATTACTTAAAAATAGTGAAATAAAACCCACACAGTGAATAATACACACACAAACAAAAGTTTACAAATGAAAATATATTTGAATGTTTGCCCATGAAAGGGAATGGAAATGAGAAATAGGGGTAAAAGGAGTAAATAAATGAATGAAGCAAGAGAAAGCTTTGAATGAATCAATGTCAATTATGAACCATAGATAATTGTGATCAATTCTACCCTTTGCACCTGAAGTCCAAACAAAATACACATATGAATAAAAAGAATAGAAAGAACGATGATTCTTTTCTTTTCTTTAAAAATTAAGCCTGGTATTCCTTAAAACTCAATTTCCAAATGTACTTCTATTGGGTTTTATTTGCAGCATATGAATACCTACAACAATAAGCCCTCTGAATATAAATTAAATGGTTTGTGATTCTATGAAAGTTTGATGAGTGAATGCTAGGAAAACAAAAAACAACACTGACCTGTTCTCTGCCTGAAAAAAAATGAACAAAGTGACTCTCAATGCTTTATGATGATGAATCGTGCTTAAAAACACAGCCAGTTTCTATGAGAGGGAGTTTTATTGCTTGAGCTAATGGGCACTGACATTTCACTTCTATAAAACATTATATAGGGTTTTCCAAGAACCCGAGAGATTTTGTTTTACTATTGCAAATCCATGGAAAGCAAACTGCTATAAGTAGATGTGGTGCCTCTGCAGGTGAATGATTTCTGAATATTGGTTTTTTAACTGGGAGGTGAATTCTAATCTTGGTGGTGCTGGGAAAATCATTTTAGATATTTATGTCTAGTGTTCCATTATTGGAAGACTAAGCATGTGAGAGTTATTTATATCCTACTGCTTAAGGTCTTTGCCAAGGTATGATTGCAAAAATTCAAAAAATTGCAACCTCTGGCATAAAGGGGTTAATTTTGTCCCCATTTTCCCATCTGCTAAGTCATTTTAACACTAGTATTTGAAGTGAAACAAACTCATTTTCTTAGAATGAGTTGGTTTTGTTAAGGAAGGCTGCCACACAAGAATTCTGGTTTGTGAATCAGTGTAATATCCAATGTAAAACATGAACTGAGGGGTACAAACACTTCCTTACTGAGCAATGTTTTTAAAATCTTTATTATTATTATTATACTTTAAATTCTGGGATACATGTGCAGAACATGCAGGTTTGTCACATAGATATACATTTGCTATGGTGGTCTGCTGCACCCATCAACCTATCATCTACATGAGGTATTTCTCCCAATGCTATCCCTCCCCTAGCCGCCCACCCCCTGACAGGCCCTGGTGTATGATGTTCCCTTCCCTGTGTCCATGTGTTCTCATTGTTCAACTCCTACTTATGAGTGAGAAATTGTGGGGTTTGGTTTTCTGTTCCTGTGTTAGTTTGCTGAGATTGATGGTTTCCAGCTTCATCCATATCCCTGCAAAGTACACGAACTCATCCTTTTTAATGGTTGCATGGTATTCCATGGGTGTATATGTGCCACATTTTCTTTATCCAGTCTATCATTGATGGGCATTTGGGTTGGTTCCAAGTCTTTGCTATTGTGAATAGAACAATGTCTTTTTAAAAGTGTAATAATATGTGAAATCAGCAAAATGGGTGATTTGGGTGGCTGCCATTTGGATAAAGGCAGCTAGAGGGAAATCCTGGTGGAGATGGTAGAGAATGGAGGTTGCTTTGTGTCCACTTCCCCTCCACAGTTGGTAGGGCAGAGTAATCCAAACCAGGCTGGAAGCTGGAATCCTGACTCTATAACTCTGTGGCCATTCTGAACCTGTTTTCTCATCTCTAAAAGAAGGATAATAGCACCTACATGAAAAAGTTATTGTCAAAATTTTTTCAAAAGAAGAAAATAATTAGCATATAATAAGCATTATATTAATTACCTTTCCCGTCCCCTGCTTATGCGTTTTGCTTCCCAAGACAAAAAGGTATACAAGCTTCCAGTCTAGATTTTCTTTTTCATCTTCTTGTAGAAATTGCAAGGTCTAGAAATAATTCCTTGAATTAATGTCAGAAGCCACTGTTTGCATTTCCTCTATACATAGAAAATTTGTACTGGTTGTTCTAACCAACATGAACTGGTGGTTAGAAACAGTGCCTAAGGAATAATTACAGGTAGAGAAGGGCTGTGATGAAATCTTTACTTAAGTGTTTTGTATATTTGGCTGGAGTCAAGCACATCTCTGTCCTGCCTACTTCTTGGACCTCTTTGACACCTTATTCCACTCTCTTTGTTCTTGGTATAGAAGCTTATCATCTATGCTGTTTCTGCCCCTACGAGCACCTACCATGATCTCCTCAACCTGAGAAGCCCCTGTAACTTCTGTTTTGCAGAAGGCGATATTCCTAGAATTGACTCCTGTTTCTGAGTATACCAGATGTGTGAGCATGACAGGGACCCAGTCTCCTTTTGGACTTTATATTTGTCCACGTTTCTTTAGATGACCTCCCAAAAGATGTACTTAAGGAAAAAAGATTTACCCTGGAGAAGAAAGATTTGGAGTTCAAGCTGTCTTAGTAACTATTGTAAAAATAGCAAGCTATAAACAAGGGACAGTTATATTTTATTGGCCCAAGAGTTGCAGTTTGCTTGCAAAAGCACGTTGTGATTGTGCTTAATGACTTCATTTTTGTAGTTTTAATAGGTCTAATTTATCCACTTGGCTTAATTTTTAAAAAATAAAGAGGCATTTGAAAAAAGTGAAGTTGCATGCTTAATCATATCCACACAAATTTTGATATACATTAAAGAGCTACATATAAGATGATGAAAGTACAGTATTATTAGAACAAAATATATTAGCATAAGCTTACATTCTTGAGAAATGGAGGCTTTTGAAGGCAAAACAAAGAATCAAGATGCCATAAATACATCAATAAACCCAGTTATCCAACATACCAATGGCAATATAATAAAAAGACAAGCATCTGAGAAATACTTTAAGGTATATAATAAAAAATAAATTTCCAAAATATAGAAATACCTCCTACAATTAAAACATTATAGAAATATCTAAAATTATGTAAACAGTAAATTCATAAAAAATGAATAAAAATGATGACAAACATAAAATTATCTTCACCCTAACTAGTACTCAGGAAAGTGTAAATGAATATCCTGAAATTAAATAGTGGTCAAATAGAATATCAAAACCTAAAAACAGTGATGAAAAAGATGCACAGAAAATGCATCATCTTATTTACTCTCAGTCGGAATAAAAATATATGCAGGTCTTTCAGGGGCTAATTTGGTAATATCTATTAAAATTTAAAATATATCTATTTATCCCCAAATTCTGTGCTTAGATATCTATTCTAGAGAAGTACTTGTGCACAAAAAGCCATGTACAAGAATATTGATCCACTTTTATAATTAAAAATACATATAACCATTCATCTATAGGCAATGAACTCTTAAATGTCATATCATACAGCATTAGTCTGGAAAACCATGCAACAGGTAAAAGTTTGAAGAGAATATATGTTTGCTCATGTGTCTTTTAAGTCAGAAAAACAAAGCACACTCCAAAATATATACACAATGTATTTTAACGTACAAAATTAAACACAAAAATCAAAATTTTACCTTTATAAGTACATAGAAATACATTTATAAGCAGAAAGAATGGACTGAATGACCATATGAAATTGAAGGGAGTAGCAATGAAAAGAATGCTTGAGAAAGAAGAATCAAGGACATTACTAATTAGAATTCATTTGTGTGTTCTTTTGTAAATAAAAATAACAAATATGTAAAAATGAATACATTAAAAAGAAGAGAGGATACACGTATCAAACAAAAAACACGTATCAACCTCAAAAAATCTCACTTACAAAAGGTAAATGAGTCTCATAGCTGATTGTAACTCTTGCAGTAAAACATCTAGTCCTGATTCAAATCAATGGAGTGTGTAAGTGTTTCTCAGAGAAGGACAGGAGTGTGTTGGGATATAGAGGGTTTTCAGTGTGTTTTAAAGTTAAATGAGCATTATACAAAGAATATATAAATAAAAGATCCACATAAGAGGCAGAAAGTTGAAATATGAGAAAGAAATAATTTCTCTGATTTTTGTAACCATTAACGTGGTTACCTTAAGACTTAATGAGATTTTAATTAAAACCTAAGAACTATTTCAAAACATTTTATGTTGGCTTTAAATATCTGCTTCCATTTAATTCAATGTGAGGAATTATGCTAGGTTTCATGGAGAAATAAAAAGATGAATTAGATGGAAGTCATCAAGGAATTTATAATCTAACGAAGAAATGACAGACATAGGAATAAGCAATAGACAGTGCATGACTGATGATTTAATTGAAGCAAAAAGACTATGGACACAGATGTTCAATAGAAGGTTATCTGTATATGTTGTAGCAATAATGCATTTAAGCAACAAGCCTAGAACATAGGTCTTGGGATGGCAGTAAAACTTCTATCATTATTGGAGAGTAACGGAGGGAAAGATAAATTCTGATGGTAGAAGTAGAAAAAGGTTTTGGAAGTAGGCAAAGTTTGAGGTTGAGGATGATGATTTTCTACAGCTGAAGATGGGAAAGCAGTCTTTCCCAGCTGAGAGGAACCACCTAAACAACGACAGTGAGACAAAAACATTTCAAGCTTTTACAATTGAAGGGCAAAAAGCCTAGTATTGTATTAATAGAAATGAGGAGTGGTAGATTCAGTTGGGAAGATAGGTTAGGCCAGATCCTGCCGAGGTTTGAACCTACTTTATGTGCAATGGGGAGGGACCGAAGGTCTCAAACAGGGGAATGATTTTAATGGAGCTGGATATTGCAAATATTAAAGGGTCATAGCCGAAACAAAATTTTTCTGACAAACTCACCAAAATATCTTACATACAATATGTATTAGCCACATAAGTGAAAA
The DNA here is from genome assembly GCF_009828535.3 of Hylobates moloch. Lineage (NCBI taxonomy): Eukaryota > Metazoa > Chordata > Mammalia > Primates > Hylobatidae > Hylobates > Hylobates moloch. Next base: position 116,028,782 of record NW_026652277.1, on the reverse strand, counting down.
ATGAAAAAAATGTTCTATCCCAAATTGATAGGAAATAGCATTGAAAAGACACTTTGTTATTTAACTATTTGTTATATTAACATAATGTAAACATGACATGTTAACATATTTAACATAAATATCATGTTATTTATCAAAAACAATACAAATAGCAAGTTATACAGTGATGTTTCTCAGGGATGAGCGAGCTCTAAAGCAGAAGCTATAAAATCAACCCCTGATAACTCTCTGAGCCTAAGTACTCATCTACAAAAAAATCATGATGGCTACCTCACAATAATGCTGTGAGGTTTAAACAATAAAATAATCTATGCAATGCCCTTAACATAGGGCTTCATGTGAGCTCTCACCGCTGTTAGTGCAGGGCTTATCTGAGAGAACAAAATCTGGGAACTCTTCTTGGTCTTGACTCAAATGGTTTCAAAAATTACCAACAGACTGAATTATGTGGTTAAGTTCAAAATATTTTTTCAAATTAGTTTGAGACAGCCATTGGTGCTAGGGGATCCTCTGCATCTGTACAAAAAGATTCATGGGACAGGGTTATATGAGAAAGTAGATGAATGACAATTCATTTCTTTTTAGTTAAGCATTTCCATTTTATTCTATCTAGATGTGTCTGGCATGTTGTCAGATGCTTACTGGTTCAGATAGCACCAACCCTCAGTAGCAGTGTCAGCCAGATGGCTGATGGCTTTGTATTTCTTGTGCCTTCTATTGCCTGAAATCTAACATGGAGTCCTAGGTATTTAACACGCGTGCATATGTTTGTGTATTTCTCCAAAGGACAATTTTAAAACATTAACTTGAAATGCTTCAATATAAAAACTGAAGACAGCAGTTTGACTACTTCAGTGCTATAATACTGATAAAAATTAAACCTGCCTTTTTGGCAGGAAACAAAAATAGAAATTTAATCCTTTTCTAAGAGTACCATCAAATGGGAAGGAAAAGAGCTTTCACAGTTTAAGAATAAAGTGCTTACATGTAAAGGAAATATTTGTTTTTACTAGATTGTTGAGCTTTACAAATATACATTTAAATAACCACTTTCTCTGGTATCCACTTTTTAAAATACTCATTTAAATAGCTTTTGTCTAAAACTACCTGGTTTTTAAGAGTTCTGCTTTCAATGTCAAATATTTGGGATCCATTTGCTACACTAAAAAAATGGTTGGGCAATGTTGTGTCTTTTGAGATACAGTAACGTGACAGAAAGTGACAAATGGGGGAATGTGTCACAATGAAGCATGATATATTATAGCAGAGTGATATCCTGATACTCAAAAAATCCATAATATGCATCTTTCTTTTTATTTGCTGCTACAGCAGAGGAGATTATTCTTATAGATTAGGGACTACTGTCACATCTTAGGTAACAAAGTAAATATATTTCACTACACTAATATTTCTGTATAAAAATGTCATGTGCTTTTTCTTTACTTTAAATAATTTCAGATGACATTAGATGCATTTACAAATAGAATTCTGTTCTTTTGCCTCACCTATCCAGTGGTAACAGAATAGTGTGAGTCTGAATTCCAAGTCTTTAATAAGGAAAAATATTAATGGCAACAATGGACATAAGTATGACTGAATAAGAAGACTAGATTTAAGTACAATGGCATTTTGATGATCTCCACAGGATCCTTTATACAAAAATACAAGAGTGCATAAAAACTTCCTAGTTTTAAACTGGAAAAAAACCCAGATCATTTAAAGACATTTTCAAACAAAAATTGTATTGTCTTTTTACATGCCTACCGCAGGTTTAATATATCTCATATGCTAGTCATTCTAAATATTAGCAACTAGTACCATCCAAAATATTCAGTAAAGATGGTCTACCATCATCCTTTTAATCTACAACTAATATTCCCTTAGCTTTTTTTTTTCCCAGAGGGGTGTGCATACTTCTCTGTTTCTCAGAAAATTGCTGAGGTGTGTTTTGAAGCCAGAGCAAATTACAGTGTTTGTTATCAGGCATTAGTGGTCCCAATATATATTAACGCCAGAATAATACACATGATGAATAGAAATGTAACATTAATGTAAGTTGAAAAAAAGCATTTTTATACTAAAACTTCTGTTAAGATGTTTTTTGTTTATTCCATTTTAATTGTGATTTATTTTCTTTATTTCCTCCATTCTTTTATTTGTCAGGAGAAAGGGATACCTTTTGGCCAATTTGTGCAGTACCATCTTATAACTACTAGACTGTGGCTTAACATCAAAAGTTTGTTCTATACATACGGACAGGTTTTATAAGTGATTTAAATAATTATCCTGAAGGAATTAACTACTAAGCATGATTGTATACTATTTCTTTTTTCTTTTTTTTTTTCCTTTTCCTTTTTTTTTTATTATTATTATACTTTAGGTTTTAGGGTACATGTGCACAATGTGCAGGTTTGTTACATATGTATCCATGTGCCATGTTGGTTTGCTGCACCCATTAACTCGTCATTTAGCATTAGGTATATCTCCTAATGCTGTCCCTCCCCCCTCCTCCCACCCCACAACAGTCCCCAGAGTGTGATGTTCCCCTTCCTGTGTCCATGAGTTCTCATTGTTCAATTCCCACCTATGAGTAAGAACATGTGGTGTTTGGTTTTTTGTCCTTGCGATAGTTTACTGAGAATGATGTTTTCCAGTTTCATCCATGTCCCTACAAAGGACATGAACTCATCATTTTTTATGGCTGCATAGTATTCCATGGTGTATATGTGCCACATTTTCTTAATCCAGTCTATTGTTGTTGGACATTTGGGTTGGTTCCAACTCTTTGCTATTGTGAATAGTGCCGCAATAAACATACGTGTGCATGTGTCTTTATAGCAGCATGATTTATAGTCCTTTGGGTATATACCCAGTAATGGGATGGCTGGGTCAAATGGTATTTCTAGTTCTAGATCCCTGAGGAATCGCCACACTGACTTCCACAATGGTTGAACTAGTTTACAGTCCCACCAACAGTGTAAAAGCTGAAACTGGATCCCTTCCTTACACCTTATACAAAAATTAATTCAAGATGGATTAAAGACTTAAATGTTAGACCTAAAACCATAAAAACCCTAGAAGAAAACCTAGGCAATACCATTCAGGACATAGGCGTGGGCAAGGACTTCATGTCTAAAACACCAAAAGCAATGGCAACAAAAGCCAAAACTGACAAATGGGATCTAATTAAACTGAAGAGCTTCTGCACAGCAAAAGAAACTACCATCAGAGTGAACAGGCAACCTACAGAATGGGAGAAAATTTTTGCAACCTACTCATCTGACAAAGTGCTAATATCCAGAATCTACAATGAACTCAAACAAATTTACAAGAAAAAAACAAACAACCCCATCAAAAAGTAGGCAAAGGACATGAACAGACACTTCTCAAAAGAAGACATTTATGCAGCCAAAAAACACATGAAAAAAATGCTCATCATCACTGGCCATCAGAGAAATGCAAATCAAAACCACAATGAGATACCATCTCACACCAGTTAGAATGGCCATCATTAAAAAGTCAGGAAACAACAGGTGCTGGAGAGGATGTGGAGAAATAGGAACACTTTTACACTGTTGGTGGGATTGTATACTATTTCTAGAACATACAGTGATTTAATATGATGTACTATGAAGTTGATTATTTTGTTCTCAGCAATTTATACTTATATCTATATATACAAAGTTAGTTCATAAAAACAAAATGATATATGACTCTTATTTTTACAAGCCAAAAATGTAAATAATCTATTTGTGAAGCAGTCACATGATTCATTCCATTTCTTCTTGCTAGTTAAAAACAGTAACAAAAGAAGCATTAGCTCTTTTCTGTACGAACAGGTTACATGGATTCATATCCACAATTAAAAATTTATAGTACTTTCTCTACAGTATAGGAACATCAGTTTAAATTAAAAATGCTCTGGTAATGTGAGCATCATTTTAGGCATGAAACTCAACTTCTTGCATGTAATAAAATAGATTTTTTAAAGTTTCAAATTAAAGTTCGCATTCAGTAAGGAGGATATTGGTCATAGGAAATATTTCTTCTTTTTTTTAGAAGTGAAAATTTCATTCTATTCTAATTGAAGAATGTAAAAACATTAAATATATGGAATGGTATTTTTTACAGGAAGGGAAGGCATTTTATATATGCTCTCTTAGAGATGACATTTTTTCTACTAGAGGTCGATTGACCAGGTTTTTCCCTAATAGAAAAGCAGAACTATTTCAGAATTATTAAAATCTTAGGAATAGATATACTTAATAAGTAATGAAATATATATATCCTAGTATCAAATTATAAAAACAGAGTATCAAAATATTCTAACACAATAATTATCTTTCAGGATACTATTCTTATGTAAAATGTGTAATTCTGTCTTAGAGAATGTTAATGTTTCTAGTACCCACAAGAAGGTAAAAATGGTCAGGTTTTAACTTTTAACAATAAATACATATATATTTTTAAAATTCAACAAGGCTTTTATTGTTTGGAAGAACAACATTTTATGAATGTCACAAATATTTCCATTATCTACGCTATGTCTAAATAACTTCACATCAACAACAAATTTAGTCCATTAAAACCATATCTCTTCCCTAGAAAAAAATGTACCTTCTCACATGAAACAAATTGATTCTTCTGTAATGCCCATGGATAAAGAAAAAATATATAGATTTGTTCTTCTAAGTACTTAAAATTCATCTTCAAATTTGCTGTGTATATCCACTCTAGGTTAACTCAAACTAAAACTTATTAAACCAGTAGCATTCCAATAAAGGAATAGTATAAGCAGTATATAATGGATTATAGCCACGTCTAATTGCATTAAGTAGTATTATTGAGTATGTTAAGGACACGGCTTTGCGAACTGAAGATACCTCTTATTTTTAAAATCATAAACCTTTCCACAGTCTTGTATTTCTGATCTTGCTTCATATCTAAAGCTGTTACATAACTCGGTGTAAATAAAAGACCAAATTCTGCTAACCTGGGGAAAAAAATAACCAGTACCACTATAACCATAAACGGGCCTTAAATAGGTTTATAGGACATCCAGTATGTCCAACAGATTAATGTATTTATAAATTCAAATAAATCAAAATTATAATAATCTCACATTTATTAAAATATTTAGGAATACTTAGAGAAGTTACATGGAATTTTTGTTTCTCTTATTTCCATCCTTCATTTAGTCCTACTGTAATAGTGGATAAAAAGCATTTTGCATTTCAGTTTACAAAATTACACACACATATGTGCTATTTTCTCAAGTTTGAGAGACTCTACCATAGCAGCCCAGACCTTCCTCTGTTATTATTCGTAATCCTTTGACCTTACCCTTCTTTCCCACACAGAGAGGTCTTATCAGTTGGTTGCTTCACCATAGAATTTATAATCCGTGGTGTGCTGGTAAATGTTTAATATCTGGCTCTCCAGAAGAAAAAAAAAGCCTTATTCATAGTCTTTGCTGATTTCCATCATCCACATAGTCCTAGCATGGCCAGTTTCCAACCACTAATGTAGAGTCATCAAATGAGCACTTGAAAAGAGATTCACAGTAGCAGACCATTACACAGTGTTTCTACCATCACCAATACTATGGTTGAAAATAAACTAAAGAGCGTAGTAAAATGCAGTAAAACAGTTTGGAAGTAATAAGTTATATTTATTTCCGTAGATTTTAATATAGTCTCCTAATTATAGGCTTAAATAATTTAATTTTTAATAATAGTCATTTGAAATAACCAAAATTCCTGAAAATTTAGTAATTTACCCTCATTAGCTGGTAAGAGCTCAGCAAACAACTGAGTTTACTCCATGAAATCTTTCATAAATGGCCATTAAAAAAATTTGTGCTATTTTAAATATCAAGTGTTAGATGTATAAATTTTTAAAAGCATGAAAATCAGCAGTCATATAGTAATCCTACTGGTCATGGCTCTGTCAAATTTCAAGTAGCCAGCATTTCTATGTGTCTTATAAGAAAAAGAGAAATGCGCTTTTCTTTTTACCGTTTTTAAGCTGATAGAATTATCTCTTTTAGGTCCGATTCTTTGGCCATGCCATAATCCTTAGTGGATACATTGCTTATTATCTTTGCTAAATGATTTGTATCCTTGAGGATATTCCAGGCAACACTTTCTACTTACATTGGCTCACTCCCTGAGAAAAAAAGGGATTGATGGATAGACAATGGATACAGATCTCCTTTGAGAGTTTCACACTGATATGAGCAAAGGTGGCCCTGGAGGTAGGAGAAAGGCCCCTAATTGGTCTGGGGTGAATGTTTTGAATGAGATGTTAATGTATAAATCAGCCTTTATTTTTCTGGGTTACCACCACTGCTCCTTCTATGTGAAAAAATGAGGCAATGAATTCAGAGCACGTCTCTTCACTTTTCTAATTTAAAAACTACCTTACTGGCGTATGACTACATTGCTGTCTCATCTGTTGCCTAAACTGGCCCTGAAGCAGCAGACAGGAAGACAATAGGTTTGGCCAATGAAACATGAGACAAATGCATTATGGCATTAGAATTCCTAATGAATCAGTAGTTCCCTAATAACAGGACATTACAGTTCTACCAGATGCTATCTTTCATGGCTCCATGTAGAAAAAAGTCCTTTAAATCACTGGGAGATGGTGCTCTTTCTAGCTGAGTGTATTACCTGTAATCTCCTAAAGATCAAATTTTAGAGAAGAAAAATATAGGGAACCATTTTTTATGAGAGGTAGAGAATAAATTAAGATTTTGGGGGTCCACTCTTCATCATTAAGTCTTACTATAATTCTAAACTCATTTTGGATATAGAAATTTGATGTCTTTTGAAAAATATTATGTAGCAATTTTTAAATTGCAAACTTCTTGCTTGAAATTTAAACTGGTAAAATTTCTTTAACATTATTGATATTATGTACACACATTATAATAACTTGTGGTTAGGACAGAAATCATTGATGATTATTAGGAGTATTTTATTTTAATATTTTTATTATGCCCACTTCTCTTTTTTTATTGTAGGAATCTATTTTAGCTAAAATCCAAGATTCTGACCCTCATCTGTGTTTACCATCAGTGCAATTGGAATGAGTAATTTTTCTTCCGCCCATCATTCCATATGAGAATATGAATGAATGAATGAAACCTGACACATTTATTTAAAGGAGCTTCTTAACTATATCATTACTGCATGAAACAATCTAAGGTTACTTTCGACATTTCACAGTATGTGAAATTCACTGAGAATTAAAGTAAAATAAGTACCTCAGAAGAGAAAACACAGTTATTTGACCTATTTTTTCTTCTTTATATTTGTAACATAGTAGAGATAAAAATCATGAAGCCAGTATTCATCAATGTACCTTTGTTAACCCTTTAATAGCAATCCATATCTTACTGAATGCTGATGTAGTTGGTTATAACATTAAGTAGAAATGTTGTAGAGTATTTCTTAATTGATAGCTCTTAATTAAATAATTGATTTAAATAGAAGATATTAATTTGAAATAGTCAGAGATACAGTTTTTCCCAGAATGAGTTTATTCTATTTTAAATGCAAACTCCTGGATGACAAAAGCAAAATAAATTAAAAGCCTACCTATTTTTAAAAATGTTTTCTCTTCTGAAAATAGAAAAACTGATGTTCTCATTGATGAAGAATTAACTGGGCAGTTAATTTCAGGTTGTTTTCATAACAAATACAATGTTTTCAACCAATCTCTCCAAACTTTTCACCTTAGAGTAAAACTACATTTAATAAAATAACCAAAACTATCAAGGCAATAGGTTTTTTAAACCACAACTTACTTCATATTATTACTTCATATGGCTTCATTTTTAATTATATATTTTAAGAACTGAATTTTCAATAGAATATACCACATTAAAATTTCAAGTTCAAACTCAGTTTCTTACTTGCTTAATTGTTGCACTAATTGTGAATAAATATATGGCTTTTTGTAATTATCACAGATAAAAGCTATTGACAAGGTTACTTCAGAAGCTTTGCAACAGATACTTAATGTAGAGCCTGAGTTTATGTTCATTTTATTTAATCCCTAGTAGAGTGACATATTGAATCTCTGACCAGTTTGGAAGGCCAATGCTGACTACATAACCTATTATAAGTGTATTTTGCTTGCTTTGCTGATTTTAAAGTAAATGGTAAAATACTGCAGATTTGTCATACAGTATATTGATGAAAAGTACATTATATCTACCATGCTCAATAAGTAACCTATTTAAGGTTTGAAAACCAATGCATTATCAACTCATATATAAATCCCACTACATCTTAAATAAGCAAGGGCTTTTGAAAGATCAAATATAAAGCATCAATTTAACCGTTTCACCAGAATTTTGGTTCATGAACAGCCTGACATCTGTATGGATTAATGGAATAATCTTTTAGTTTGAGTAGGCTTCTGTCTCTCGATATAGCTTATTACGTTATCAACATTTAATGTTACTGAACAATTTCCACCTGGTTTCCATTCTAAGATTTCAAGTACGTATTAATGTGTGTGTTCACAAGGGAGTGACCAGGGAATGCTGTTGTCACGGGAAAAATAAAGGAGTTCAAATAATAAATTCTTGAAATGGTAGTGTATGAAGCATGTCCTTAAGTAAATTTAAGACATCAAAGAGTGTAACATAGAGAAAAAACTTAAGAGAGGCAGAAATGTGGTGAGGAATACCAAATTATAAATGGGTTCATGTTTTTAAAACCTCCGTATTTCAGGCTACATGACCATGGTCTTATTTGTATATTCCAGAAACCAGTCTGGGTATAATGAAGTGTGAGAATCTGACTCTGGACTTGGGTTTTCATTGCTGTTTGTATTAATTATGTAGAAGTCAAGGAGATTCAGTGTAGTTAGGAGAAAGCTATTTATCTTCTGAGGATTTTTGAGAATTTGAATTCTTTGGTGTGAGGTGGGGAGGTGGTTAGCTTATTTCTTAATGATTATTAATTGAACTAACACACCAGAATAAATCTATCAGTTATTTTGGAATTTCTAGATAAAAGGCCTGAAAAAAATGGAGAAAGAGCAATCTTTGTAATCAGAAAGTATTAAAGCCCTTTCCATGAAACCACAGATTAATTTTTCTACAATGGAAAACTGATCATGGTAGTCTCCTAAAATCCTACACTGACCATTTATAATTTGGGGTTTCTTATGTTTCTTGCCTTCAGTGATCTTCATAACTTCGAGAATAAAATCTATGCTGCTTTTTCTGGAGTAAAGTTTAGGTCTGGGTTCTGTCTCCTGACACTGATTCCTCATTCTTTCTATTTGTCATGCATATTAAAGGGTTTGAGGATACTTGAATATACTTTGCTCTCTCAACCACCATTGCCTTGCACACACTACCAGAAATACCCTTCCATTTCAAATTTCCCTTCAAACTTCTTTATCTTACCTGCTTTGGAACTTCTTACATAAGTCTTATTTCTACCTCAAGATTCAGTTCAAATAGGCCTGACCAAGTTATCTTCCCCAATTTTCCTCAAGTTCCTCATTCCCCAGCTGTTTGAGGCATTCCTCCTATGTGCTCTGATAACTCTCCTCACATTTCTATCAAGGCATATAATGATATTGTACAATTAGCTATTAATTTATTTGTTTTTACACTGCAATAAAATGCACATCCCAGGGCTATGACTTTTAACACAAAATCCCTTATTATTAGTTCTCAGCATAGTGTCTGACAGTAGTAAGTCTTGGAATAGTTTGTTAAATAAATACTTACATTGTCTTGAAATTAGAGGGTAGAACTGAAAACCGTCAGCAAATTTGCCATTTTGGAAAGGTAGAATTGGGAAAAAGGCTATCAAAAGCAAAAGTAATCACAGCTAAGAAGACCCAAGACTTTGGTCACAATCCTTGTCAGAATAGAATTTGTAGTTGAAAACAGTCTTCAGGAGTAGATTTATGTCCTTGGCTAAAACCACACTCTCGATTCCATAATGCTGCTACACGTGGTTCTGGAAATTATACCTGCTGCTAGGATTGTATCTGCTCCCAACCCCAGCCCATCCCCAGTCCATGTTTCTCAGAGATCTCCAATTAATTTATCTCTTTGAGCTTTTCCATAAGCTATCAAGAAGGATGCACCCCTTTCTTATACAATAATGACTTTCAAAGAACATATACCTTAGATGGCCAATACCTATCCAGTTCCACCCAGAATAGAAAAGACCTCTCTGGGACTGAAGTTGATAAGAGATACACAAGCTCTTTTTGAAGTTATTTTTTTATTATTTTAATTGTGGTTTAAAAAACCATATTACATGAAATTTACCATCTTAATCATTTTCAGGTATAAAGTTCAGTAGTGTTAAGTATATTCATATATTTACAGATCTCCAGAACTTTTACATCTTGGGTACTAAAATTCTATACTTATTAAACGACTCCCCTTTTCTGTCTGTCCCTAGTCCCTGGATCACCATTACTTTCTATTTCTATGAATTTGACTACTTTAGATACTTCATGTAAGTGGGATCATATGGTATTTTCCTTTTTGCGATTAACTTATTTAGCTTAGCATAATGTCCTTGTGATTCATGCATGTTAGGACATGTCAGAATTTCCCTTCTTTTTAAGGCTGATTAATATTGTATTTTTGATATCACATTTTGTATATTTGATATCACATTTTGTTTATTCATTCATCTGCCAATGGACATTTGGGTTATTTCAACTGCTAGGTTACTGTAAATAATACTTCTCTGAAAACAAGTGTGCAAAGTATTTCCTTGAGACTTTGATTTTTATTATTTTGGACCTATAATGAGGTTGCTGGATCATATAGTAGTTCTAATTTCAATTTTTTGAGGAATGATTATACTGTTATCCATAGTGGTTGCACCATTTTACATTCCCACTACCAGTGTAGAAGTGTTCTAATTTTTCCACATCCCTGCCAACACTTGTTATTTTCTGTTTTTTGTTTGTTTTTATAGAAGCCATCTTAATGGGTGTGAGATGGTATCTTATTATGGTTTCAATTTGCACTGAGATAGATATACTCTCCATTATGTTGTTAAGCGATTAAATCCAGCTAGGTTTGCATGAACTGGTAAGTTTTTATAATTTCATTAAGCTAGTTTGAGTTTCTTCACTTGCAACAAAAAGAATCCTGTCTAATGTATTTATCTGTCCTAATGTACCTTCACACTTCTCCACCTAGGTTTTACTGCTAGGTGCGATATGCCAACACAAATCTAACTAATGGAGTGTCTTCAACAGTTCATATAAATCCTTTTTAAAAACGCAAATGTACCTTCTAATGTTGAGAAAATTTTAATCAAACTTCGTACAAACAAGCCTGTATTAGGTAGCTTTCTCCCAACATCTAGCTAATGGAAATCCCACTGAAGCCTTTGTAGCTATACTTACATCAGGAAAGAAGAAGAGTAGGAGAAAGAAAAGTGTGAGTACGAGGAGGGTTGGGGGAGAGAAAGAGGATAAAGAGGAGTAGAAAGAAGAGAGAAGAGGGGAAAACAGGAGAGGAAGGAAGAAATACAGAAAGAAACTTGAAATAGAGAAAGAATAGAAACTTGGTATTCTGGAGCACTTTGTGCCTTGGGGCCTCCTCTACCCTGCATTTTGCATTTAGGCTGAAGAGGTGCACCAAGGGGCCACTCAAGGGCAGGAAATGTTGGGAAATATTGGCTCTCCAAGATGGAGGCTGGGCTAGGAAAGAAGGTAAGAGGATGTCAGATTTCCTATTTTATTAGAACAAATCTTGGAGTAGGAAAGTAAGAGAATCCTCTTTTCTGAATTTCATGGTCTCCTACCCTAGATCTCAGCTTTCAAGGTTATCATAATGAAACACTGAATATTGATATAATCACAGGTATGATGTAATTATAATGAAAAGGTGGAGGGATGGAGTTTAATCAGAGAGGCCCATGGTAAAACATTATTAGATAATACTAACCTGAAAACTCAAGAAAAAAATTAAGTGTTAGTAACATATTTATAAATATGGTGGAATTATAAGAAACAGGGACAAATGTGGTATAAGAAGAAATAACTGCATTTTAAAAAGTAATTACCGGGGCCGGGCGTGGTGGCTCACGCCTGTAATCCCAGCACTTTGGGAGGCCGAGGCAGGCGGATCACGAGGTCAGGAGATCGAGACCATCCTAGCTAACACAGTGAAACCCCGTCTCTACTAAAAATACAAAAAATTAGCCAGGTGAGGTGGCGGGCGCCTGTAGTCCCAGCTACTCGGGAGGCTGAGGCAGGAGAATGGCGTGAACCCAGGGGGCGGAGCCTGCAGTGAGCCGAGATCACGCCATTGCACTCCAGCCTGGGCGACAGCGAGACCCTGTCTCAAAAAAAAAAAAAAAAAAAAAGTCATTGAATAAACTGGAATCTAAGGTTGGCAGGGGGTGCAGGGTTACTGTTTATAATTTTAAACTTCATAAAATTTTCACTTAGAACCATAATCTATGTATAACTGAGATAAAAATATAAATTAAGAATTTAAAAAAGAAACAACTCTTACAAGTAACTACCAAACAGTTAAGAGTATGCATACACATGTACATATGTGCACCTATGTATTTGTGGTATGTAGTGAGAAGTGTTCATGTGTGTGTGTGTCTATGTGTTTGTCTGTGTGTGAGTCTTTTTAACGAAATGAAATTCTATTAAACTCCTGCAATGTACTTTACCTTTTGAGAACATACCAGAGATATATTTCACCCTTTTTATGTGACATAATTATATACATGTATGTTCATTTAATACCCCATCCCTCTGAAGATGGGTTTCATATGCTTTTTAGAAAGTATTTTCGTCCTCATTTGGGGGCGAGTATTTTGCAAATGATAAATATAAATGAATGTAGTATTGATTTGGCATCAGAGATTATTACTTATTATTACTTATTATTATTATATTATTTTGAGATAGGGTCACACTCTGTCCCACTCTGCACTCCCAGGCTGGAGTGCAGTGACATGATCTGGGCTCACTGCAAGCCCTGCCTCCTGGGTTCAAGTGATTCTTCTGCCTCAGCTTCCCGAGTAGCTGGAACTACAGGCGCCCACCACCACAGCCGGCTAATTTTTTGTATTTTTAGTAGAGACGGGGTTTCACCATGTTAGCCAGGATGGTCTTGATCTCCTGAACTCATGATCCGCCCGCCTCGGCCTCCCAAAGTGCTGGGATTACAGGCGTGAGACACCACGGCCGGCCGGTATCAGAGATTATTTTTAGTAACAAGAATAAAAACTAAAGTGAGAGACAGCTATTTAGACAACTATAGCACCATGTAATGAGTTCCATGGAGGTATGACAACAGATTTTATAATAAACATATATTATAGAAGTAGAGGTTCATGTGACTTCCCACCTCCACAAGAAAAAATATTACAATGACAGAAAGATTATAAAACTATACAGAATACCTTATATCAGTCAAAAAAAAAAAAAGAAATGTAAGTTCATGCATTTCCTAAGAGAGTAACAATCATATATTTTTATTGAGATATAAAACAAAATTAAAAGCTCCGAGTAGTTTGTTATATCTCAACTGACCATGATTTAGTAAGGAAGAAAATAGGGAGGGCAGGAAAAAAGGAGAAAGGAAGATGAGAGGTAAAGATGGAAGACTCAATTTAGAATATTAATAAATACACTGTTTTCCAAATTGGTATTCATCCTTACATGTATAAATCTTAGTAGATGTTAATATGTCTTTTTTGTTCTGTTTTATTTTGTTTTTTGAAACAGAGTCTCACTCTGTCACCGAGGGTAGGGTACAGTGGCACAATCTCGACTCACTGAAACCTCTGCCTCCCGGGTTCAAGCAAACTCGTGCCTCAGCCTCCTGAATAGCTGGGATTACAGGCACATGCCACCAATCCTAGATAATTTTTGTATTTTTAGTAGAGACAAGATTTCACCATGTTGACCAGGCTGGTCTCAAACTCCTGACCTCAAGTGATCCACCCACCTCGGCCTCCCAAAGTGCTGAGATTACAGGTGTGATCCACCATGCCTGGCCAATATGTCTTTAATAAGAATAACATTGGTTGTGTGTTAGTTGAATAATTTCAGAAAACAAATTGTGGGTAATAGAGGTGGGTTTCTAGGATTAATTTCATGAGATCATGTAAAAAACAAGGTAACCAACTCTGATGGTATTCTGCTGTTAGTCAATGTTCTTAAAACAATTATATATAAATTGCTAATATATGTTTATGTCATGTTAATGAACACAGTCTGATAGGTCATGCAAACAGAGAAAGTTCTACTAGAACATAATTTACATTATTAAAAGTTTTTTTGGTTTAAGTAAAATAAACAGAAAACTCTTATAGCTAAACTTTTCAGTAAAGGTCCGAGCTGAGGCACTCACTAAATTTAATTCTAGAACCAATATAAAGATGTCTGGTATCTTAAAAAGTAAATCGGAAGCATATATTTAAAAGAAAAATATGGTGGTGTGAAAGGTCAAATTTCAAATCTATAAACTCAAGGGTATGGTTAAAATCACAGACGAATGAGAGATTTAGTCTCAATATTGAAATCAAATTTAGTTTTCCTATTAAGAATGACAAAACAGAGTCACCAAAATTTGATTTTAGATTTCAAAGATAGTGATACTAACTGATTTTGCTGGGTTTAACCCAGCATCATTTTTAAGAAATGTCACTAAAAGTTGGGCCAAATCTATAGATATATGGGGGGAAAAATTCTCTAATTCAAGAAGCAAATTACAGATGCTGAAAAGGCTAATATTGTAAACAGCCATTGGCAGAAGCTATTCACAGTCTATGGAATAAAGTACTATAAAGACTGGAATTTCTGGGCACCACATTGCTGGTTTACTGACTCTTGTGGAATGGCTTTAAAATGCTCTCATTCAGACCTCTAGCCAGTGTGTTATAGATACAAAGAAACAGAGAAGCAGAGAGTCACTTAGTGTAATTTAACTTTACGTTTATTTTAGTATACAAAAATGTACACATATGCATATGCAAAATGAGTATTACTTTCCTTTATTCCACTTTGTACCTTTTGGCCAAGAGTTCACAGGTTTAAGAATTAGACAAGTCTGAGTTTAAGTTTTGGCTCTGCCATCTTATTCTGTATGATGTTGGGCAAAGTACTTTAATATATTTACCGTTTCCTCATATGTAAAATGAACATAATAATAATTTCCACATCAGAAAGTTATTATGATCCTTAAGCGAAATAGTATAAAACATATAGTCAGTGCCAAGCAAATGCTGAATGACAACTACTGTTAAAGAAAAAAATTATTCTGACACTTGTTAAGACATTAAGGAAGACTTTAGTCCGGGCTATTACAATAGCAGTATTGCAATAAGAAAGAGAAATCTGGGCTCAACTCCAAATACAGCAAAGACATCTGAGAATTTATAGCTGGAGAACAGAGTCAGGGGTCAGTGAATGAAAAATTACTAAGAAGAGACATCACGGATAGTGGGGTAATTCTTGCCAAACTGGCCTAACAGGACTCTTGCTAAAGGTAGGCCAAGAACTTATATTTCAAAGGTGGGAGATGGAGAACGTGTTCAAGTATCAAGAATTGGGCATTCTCTATGCACTGACTTAGCAGGATTCTTGCTAATATAGGATGGGCTAGCCAAAGACAGGAGTAAGATAGAGATGAACGAAGTCCAAGACCTTTTGAGAAGAGGGCTCTGAGGACCTTGACTAAAGTTGGGTTACGGATAAAGTCTTTGTCGCTATATAATGTCAAACATCCCACTATCCTTTCAATTATTTGACTTCACATATTGTTCTTACTAGTCAAAGAAAGTCCAAATACATTTTATGCCTACTTTGTATGTTTTGCATGAGTTTTCTTCAAGCTTTTAGCTGTCTGTATTCAACGTGAGCACTGTTTTGTCAAAGTATGATTTTTATTCATCGACATAAAATCTCTGCAAATTTAGATGGCTTGTTTCTTAAGTTTTCTTGCCTTCAGTAACAAGACCTGAGGTAATCTTAGTTTTTTCTGTGTTTATGAAATATCTGAATTATTGCTTTTACAGTGTTTAAAAATGCCCAGCATATCCTTACCCTAACAATAAAAAAAATTAAAGAAGTCAGATGACATGAAAACATTTTAAGTTTTATAAACATATTTAAAGCATGGTTTTCTTCATGAAGAATCAAAATAAAGTTAGAATTTTTTATAAAATTGAATGTCATATTTGTACATAAGACTTTTTATTTTACAACAAAAGGGATATGGCTTTATATTATATTTCATGATGTTATAAGCCTATTATGGTGAAGAGAATGGTATGCTGAATTTGCCATAACTTTTTCATGACATACATTGATCTTCACAGGAATATATATATTTTTAAAAACTATCAGTATAGAATAGTTATGTACCATTGATAATAGTGGTTTTAAGTTATCCATTAAAAACTTTTTCTTGTTAAGGGTCTGCCAATTTTAATAACGCCTTTCTAATTTGTCATGTGTGCATTTTTACTTTAGAAAACATGTATCAAATCTCTATTTTTCCTCTATGTCAGTGTTATGGTTTTACATATTGCTAAATCTCAGACAGATAAACAAATTCAAATAAAATTTGGTGATAAAAGAAAACAGCACCTACTGTATTTTTCTTCTACGTCAGTATTATGGTTTTACATACTGCTAAATCTCAGGCAGATAAACAGATTCAAATAAAATTTGGTGATAAAAGAAAACAGCACCCACTGTATGTTGAGAATTTCGATGGCAACTTTCAGCCGAATGTGAATTAAAATGGCTAGGTTATAAATCCCCTGAAAATAAGGTTGATAATGGAAATGCTGACAGGCATTTAATGATAGCAGCAGTAGCTGGCACCACTGTAATAAAAGGACTTAAATGAAAAAAAAAAATGTATGCCTCACAAAGACATGCGGATTTCAGGGTAAAGCTATATGCAGACTCAATGTAAGGATGGATGGTAATATGCCTGAGCAATTATGATGCATGGGTGTTAGTAACAAAGAATCTTGAAATTCAGCTTCCAATCAAATTGTGAAAGAGCTTGAAGAAAAACCTGAATGCAGCATTCTTCAGTTCTATTACTCTGGCACCATCATCCTCTTATGAATATATTTTATTCATGCTTAGTATGAGAGCAGAGAAGAGCTTAGTCAGAAACTGATTCCTAGAAAACAACATGGGTATTTCAACAGTCAATCCTTTGGAACTCTCATTTTAATGAATCATTAAAGCATTGGTAAGGCATTAGGTACAGGAAAACAAACATTTTTTCAGGGACACCACTACATTTTTATAGCCTTGAAGTTCATAGTTCTGTTTCTTTCAGGTTCCTCCCTAGAGAGGATGATAACCCTGAGTAGCTTCTCTACACTATCTGCTTATTGAAAGTGCCCCATCTGATGATATCCGAGTAATGAATTAGTGACTTAGTTTTCTTTTTTCTTAGCAGTAAGCCACATACTAACCCATTATTTTTGACTTCTATTTTTAAATTTAAACTCTTGTGTTTCTGAATAAATAAATGGAAGTTTAAAGTGCCATATTTTTATGATTGTGGCTATAAAATAAAATAAAATAAAAGGGGATTTACGTCTGCTAAAAAGCAGACTTTAAAAAAATCTCTTCATAGGGGCCTATAGATCCAAACTGGTCATTAGTAAATTCTTGTTTCCAGGCACCTGTGCCCCAGGTTAGTCCCAAAGAGCTCCACTCTGTAATTCTTCTGACAAATAACAAGCTCTTTGGTTATTTTGGGGAATAATCTTCTCCAGGAATACAATAAAGGTATACTTGTGTGAGTGTCTGTGTACTCTTTCTTCATGCCTATAAATCCCACCCAAACTGTCAAGGTTGACAATCCAAAACGATAATCAAAACCACTTTTTACATTCCTTCTTGTAACTGCCGCAGGCAAGTTTTAAAAGATATGCTAACAAATCCCAAAGAATAGCTGGTATTAAATATTTGATATAACCTGAAATGAATACTGTAGATATAAAATTTAAGTCACATAGCACTTTAATTTCTTATCTATAGGTAACTGTAGTAGTGTGTGTGCATATATATATGTATGCATGGTTTAATTTTTAATTATTTAATGAAATTAAGTAATTTAAATCAATTAATTTTAAAATATGCACACACACATATATATTATATATATATGTATGTTATTTTTTTTTAATTCACAGAAGGTTTAGGAAAAATTTTCTAAAAACATTGCTGTTTTATAAACTAGATTATTTTAATACTCCAGTACCAAAAGCAGCACATCAAAATATTTATCATTAGACATTTTAATATACTTACTGTTTTGTATAAACATATTTTATGAACTATACCAAATATAAGAAAAAGTGAACAAATTATACATGCACAGTGAATTTATTATTAAGTAAACACATTAGTTTAACACTACACAGATTAAGGCAAAGAATGTTAGCAGTACTCTAGAAATATTCCTCTTTTCCCATCCCAATTATCACCAACCGCAAAAGTGGCCAGTTATCTTACTTTGTGTTTCTCAAGAATGAACTGTAAGATGAGGGTTTGGGCACACGTGGTTTATTTGAGAGGAAATCCCAGGGTTCACAACGGAGGGTGGGAGAAGTGATACAAGAAAGAGAGAGACCAACAAAATGTGTGTTAGGGACTGAGTTAGTGCAGTGGGCAACTGGATCTCAAGCTACATGGTGTACCTTGTAGGAATATCCTACAATTTATCCATTTCTCTGACAATGGACATTTGGATTATTTTCAGGTATTGACTATTTTGAATAAAGCTAATATGAATATTCTTGTATTTTGGTATACCTGTGTATACATTTCTGTTGAGTGCTTACCTAGGAATAGAATAGCTTGTTAATTGGCATGTATGTGTTCAACTTTAGTTGATGCTGTCAAACATTTTTCCAAAATTATATGGCACCAAAGAAATATACTCCCGTCAGTAGTTTATGAAAGTTTCAGTATTCTCCTTTGGCCTGAAGAGCTCTCTTTAGTATTTCCTTTAGTTGATGTCTCCTGAAGACAGTCTCTCAATTTTTTTTTGTCAGGGTATGTCTTTATATTGAAATAATTTATTGTTGAAGGATATATGTGTGTGCCTGCATGTGTGTGTGTGTGTGTGTGTGTGTGTGTGTGAGTGTGTATATATATATATGTGTGTGTGTATATATATATGTATATATATATATACATATACATATATATATATATTTCGAAGCTGGCATACATTCGCTCACAGCTCTAAAGTTACCATTTTAATTTCTTCTAGTTTTCATTATTGGTATGAACAATTGGCTGTCAAGCTTATTGTTGTTCCCTTAAAGTTAATGTGTTATGTTGTTTTTTTTTTTTTTTTTTTCCTTAGCTATTTTCAAGATCTTCTCTTGGTTTTGGTTTTCAAAACTTTTTCTATCGTGGAGCTAGTTCTATCACAGTAGTTTGTATTTTCCTGATTAGTTTCTGAAAAATTGATGTACTTGTGGCTTGATGTTTCTTGTCAGTTTTGAAAAGCTCGATTAGGGTAGCCTCCAATACTTTTTTTTTCTTTTAGAGTTTGTTCGGATATGTTACTCGCGTTTTACATTATTTATTTTTATATTTATATATTTTTAACTTTTATTTTAAGTTCAGGTATGCATGTGTAGGTTTGTTATATGTTAAACTTGTTTCATAAGGGTTTGTTGTACAGATTGTTTCATCACCCAGATATTAAGCCTAGTACCCATTAGTTATTTTTCTTGATCCTCTCCATCCTCGAACCATCCATCCTCTGGTAGGCCCCAGTGTCTGTTGGTCCTCCATGTGTCCATGTGTTCTCATCTTTTAGCTCCCACTTATACGTAAGACATGCAGTATTTTGTTTTCTGTTCCTGTATTAGTTTGCTAAGCATAATGGCCCCCAGCTCCATCCTTGCCCCCACAAAATATATGATCTATTTTATGGCTGCATAGTATTCCATGTTGTATATGTACCACATTTTCCTTACTTAATCTGTCATCGATGGGTATTTAGGTTGATTCCATGTATTTGCTATTGTGAATGGTGCTGCAATGAACATGACACGTGCATGTGTCTTTATGATAGAATGCTTTATATTCCTTTGAGTATATATCCACTAATGGGATTGCTGGGTGGAATGGTGGTTATGTTTTTAGGAACTAGTCTAGTAGCATTATATCACAAACCTTCTAATTACCTGATATAGATATTGTATTCATTACCACTTGGGTGCTTTTGTGCCAACCATTATAAATCTACTTAATTATACTGCCATCCAGACATCATTTTTCCATCTTGTATTCAAGAATATTATGATACTTATGGGATTTTTCTTCACTACAAGACTTCTAATTTTCTGAAGAAGGAAGTCAAGTTTGTTTAGCATAGCTGGTTCTCGACGTATCTGTGATGATTCCACAGAATATTACCTTATAAATTCTTAATTAATCAACAGCCAATTATTTTGGGGGACAGATCAAAATCATTGATTATTTACAAATTTATTTATATATTGATCACGTTTTACTTATTTGGATGATTTTCGGAAGCCATCTGTATAGTCCAAATTTTTAATGAACACAGAAGTCTTATCAATAGCCCTTTTGGGACTCCAGATGATCTCTAAAGAAGATAGGCATCTTTTTATATCTATTCATCTTAAGTTTCAGATTTGAGTTAAAAATTTGCTAGTTCTTCTTTTTCAAAGTTTAGTATCATTCCTTGTAATGAAATAAATAGAAATCTTATAAGAATTGAGTATTTCTGCTTTCTCTCTGTCAGAGTTTATTTATATCACTTCTCCAGGCCATGAATCTTTCTTAGTAGACTTTTAGCTCAAATGTCCTTTTTTGTTGGCCTTAACATTTTATTTGGCTTCAAAAATTTCTTTCAGCATTTTAGTATATCATGATTCTTAAAAAATGCTGACACTTATAAAAATTATATATTTTTTCTAATTAAAAAGTAATATATGACTGCCACTTTTAGCTTCAACATGTAAAGACCTTGGAAGTCATCACTCGTGTCCTTGCAACAACAACAAAAAAGCAGAACAAGTTGAAACTCAATGTCTTTCATTAGATCCACCAGTGAACTAATATTGCAGGGAAAGCTGTCACTCCAGATCTGGAGAGGTGAATCTAGAGTCACAGGTGAGATCTGCTTACTTGAAGCAGACATTCCTAAAGCCATAATCTGATAGGGATACTTAAAGAATAATTTCAACAAAGCCTGGGTGCCGTGGCTTACACTTGTAATCCCAGCAATTTGGGAGGCCGAGGTGGGCAGATCACTTGAGGTCAGGAGTTCTGTGACAATAGAGTTACTGTGACAATAGAGTCAAACTATATCACATATGTATGAAATAATCTTGCTGTGGGAGGTAAAGGAAAGATGATGATCTAAATAACTGAAAACAATTGGATACTTATAAGACTAAAAACAAAAAGAATCGTACATAAGTTCTATATTTTGATAATATTGTTTCCCCTGGAAAAACAAATAATTCCAATATTGCCATATATGTATAATGGAATTGAATAATAATACTGGGTTAGAATTGGGAGACATCTCTACAAACTTGTGTACAGTATACAGGATATAGCTTAAAAACTGCAGGACACAGACTGTCCCTGAAGAGGACTACTTAAGGAAGCCAAAAATCAAGGTGGGAAACACAAAGGGACACGAGAGGCATTTGAAGCCTCTGGCACCTACAGCTACAGAAAACATTAAACACATTCAAAGAAGGCATCTACTAAGAAAAAAAAAAATTGCTATTACAGACTAAAGGGCTTGCATCCAAAATATCAAGGAACTCAGATAACTCAACAGTAAGAAATCAACCCATTTTAAAAATGGGCAAAATATCTGAACACTTGACTAAAGAAGATAGATAGATGGCAAATAGCATATGAGATCATGTTCAATATCCTTTGTCACTAGAGCAAACAGCTGTGAGAAATACCACTAGATTAAAACAGCTAAATACCACTAGATTAAAACAGCTGTGAGAAATACTACCACATACTTATTAAAATAGTTAAACTTTGACAAACTGACATCATCAATTGCTGATGAGGGTGGGAAGCAACAAGAATTTTTATTCATTGATGGTGGAAATGCAAAATGTTACAGTTAGTCCATTTTGAAAGATAGGTTGGCAGATTCTTACAAAGCTAAAAATAGTTTTACAGTATCATCCAGTAGTCATACTTCTAGGTATTAACCAACTGCTTAAAAAACCTATGTCCATGAAAAAATCTACATGCAAATATTTATAGCAGCTTCATTCATAATTGCCAGAAGCTGAAAGTAATTGAGATGTCCTACAGTAGGTGAATGGAGAAACAAACTGTAGTACATCCATACAGTGCATACTATTCCATGATAGAAAGAGACATGCTATCTAGCCACAAAAAAACATGAAAGAATTTTAAATACATATTGCAAAATGAAATAAACCAGTCTGAAAAGGTGACCTACTGTATGATTCTATCTATATGATATTGCACAAAATGCAAAATTATAGAGATGTTAAACAGATCAGTGGTTGTTAAGAGTTTGGGAAGAGGGAAGGGTTGAATAGGTGAATAATAGTGGGTTGTTTAGGGTTGTAAAACTATTCTGTATAATACAGTAATGGTGGACACATTACACTATATAGTTGTCAGATGCATAGAACTTTATGGCACAAATATTAAAACTTAATGTATGCAAATTTTTAAAAAATCATCTAGGAAGTCAGAGATCCCAGGATGGAATACTTACTGTGACAATAGAGTCAAACTATATTACGTATGTATGAAATAATCTTGCTGTGGGAGGCAAAGGAAAGATGATGATCTAAATAACTGAAAACAATTGGATACTTATAAGACCAAAAACAAAAGAATCATACATAAGTTCTATATTTTGATAATATTGTTTCCCCTGGAAAAACAAATAATTCCAATATTGCCATATATGTATAATGGAATTGAATAATAATACTGGGTTAGAATTGGGAGACATCTCTACAAACTTGTGTACAGTATAATATAGATACAGAGGTGGTAGCATATAGAAATATGTACAGAATTGTATATATACAAAACTAGTATACACACACGTATTTCATTGCTATGTCAGCTGAGAGAGTCTAGAAGCAATGACACTGCAGGAGCAATGAATATACCTAGCACACAGATCTTGGTTTCTAATGCCATTCTTCAATAAAAGGAACAAAGTTTCCTTGGACAAACAGTTTATTCTAGCTCTAGGGGAGGGAATATAAAATGAATCCAGAATATATTGTACTGTGCCAGAAGAAAGGACATATTTCACATTCGCCAGATATTTAATTGCCATTTGATTGTGAGTTCTTACTGACTTTGTTAGATTAATGGTTTCATAACATATATTTATTATTTTTATTTTTATTTGAGGCTTGGGGGTATATGTGAAGGTTTGTTACATAAACACATGTCATGGGGGGTTGTTGTATGTATTATTACATCACCCAGGTATTAAACTCAGTACCCAACAGTTATCTTTTCTGCTCCTCTCTCTTCCACCCTTGCCCCTCAAGTAGACCCCAATGTCTGTGGTTTCCTTGTGTTTTTAAGTTCTTATCATTTAGTTCCCACTTATAAGTGAGAACATTCAGTATTTGGTTTTCCTGTTTATTACTGCATTAGTTTGCTAAGGATGATAGTATCCAGCTCCATCCATGATCCCGCAAAAGCCATGATCTCATTCTTTTTTATGTACAATGAGATCTGGAGTTTAATTAAAATCAGAATGGGGATACATTAAGCAGACAAACAAAAATACTTTTCTGATTATCAATTTTAGAGACTCAAAGCATTCCCTAAATATTGGAGATCTAGCATATTCCTGAGAGACATCAACCATCACAAAAGATTTTCATTCTTTGAACTATTCATATTTTTGTAGCAGAAAACAGAACAAAGTTATGCAGACATCCTTCCTCTCTTGTTTCTAAACTGTATTCACAAACAGGGTCTTTTCACAGATCAAAAGGAAAACAAACATGTTTCTTTTTTGGCCAATTGGCCTGTTACTCACACCCTGGGATCTGATTTCTTAATAAGAGGGCTCAAGGCACCAAATACAACCAGAAATTCCCAGCCACTACCAGTGGCTACTTTACTTAACTATAAGGAGATGGATGCTTTAGTCTTTCTATGGAGAGTCATTCTTCAGGGATTATTATGCAGGGCACTAGTCCCAGGAAAGGTGGGTAAAGAGGAGGGTAAATGCAAAAGCTAAAGGGTCAGGGAAAACAATGAGGCTTTCATGAACAATCCATAGCAAGGCAGAATTAAACAGTTTTACAAACCACTCACTACAAACTCCAAACATGCACATTCAAAACTAGAGTAAGGAAAATGCTCCTGGAGGGCTGGGGGAGACAAAAGATGGTGACACAGAACAGCAGACTTGCCTATGAACATTTCTCACCTTTCTAACACTGGAAGGTGTTTCATTAAAAAGGTGCTGTTCAAAATTGCTCTGAAAAATCTCTAAAAATAGGCCTGAAGTCATAAAAATAAAAGGCCACTCCTCAGGTAAGAGGACTGACAGATATTCTCAGATACAAACACTTGAGGTATCTTTGATGTACATTTGAAAAATGGCCTGGCAGAGAAAAAGGAAGAAAAGGAAGGAGAGAGGAAGACAGTGAGGGAGGAAGAGAGGGAGAGAAGAAAAGAAAGGGAAATTCAGAGTACAATAGGAAAGACAAGAGAACAAATGAGGAACACATTTTTAAGTCCACACTTATCTATCCCAGCAGCCAAATAAAGCAGATACACAGAGTAAAAAGAAAAACTGCAGTTCTTCTCTAGAAACATTCTAAAAATCAACTTCAAACTCAAAACATAAGAAACTGCAATCCAAGAACAAATATCACAATGCTCACTGTATTTAAAAGTGACAACTGAGAGTGGGTACTCAAGTGGGTCAATACTCTTCAGAGATCATTCTTAGGCATTATCGGACAAAATACTGTGATCAAGCCTTACCCACCAAGTGGAGATTAAAATTCCTCTATTGCTTGGTATGGTCCTATTCTAGGAACAGACAAAATCACTTCACTGTCTTCAAGTACAAGAAGACTTCAGCCAGAGCCGCGCCATCCCCACCCGCACCGTGGCCATCAGTGACGCTGCACAGTTACCTCATGACTACTGCACCACACAGGGTTGCAGGGGGTGGGGGGGCACGCTTCTCCACCACACGGGGAGGAACTCAAATCTTTTATGATAGAAAGTTTCTGTTGGATTGTTGCAATTCTCCCATGGTTCAAACCCCACCCTGCCATCTACCAAATATCCCAGAAGTCACTAGCCCTGGCACCTTAATCGAAGACTCCAGAATAGAAGTAAACAATTTGAACAACATAAACAATCATGAGAGGAAACATGCAGTTGGGGATGACGCTCAGTTTGAGATGGGCATCTGACTCTCCTGCAAGGATTAGAAGAAAAGCAGCAATGTAGATACTTGTGTGCACCTGATTTGGCCAATAGGATCAACAATGAAAGACAGATGATGCAATACTAGCAGTTCCCATTACAGTCTCTACCTCCCTCTCTTCTTCTGGGTGGCAAATGATGGGAAGATGATCTTCATCTGACCATTTCTTCTCCCTGTCTCCTGTTTCCCTTCCCAGTTAAACAGGATAGATTGAGGGCCCTTGGTGTATTTCTGTAGAGCTAAGCAGCCCTTAGAGGAAAACAAATAAATTGGATTTCCTAGTTGTTTTTTTAATTGAGAGCCACCCCCTCATACCTCTGCAATTTTGTCCCCAAATCAAGTATCAACCTACCAACAACTGCCTGGCTGGGAAGTCTGTGGAAGGGATACAGAGGCTTTGTGTGTTTAACATCATTCATGTTCCTAACCCTCTGTCTCTCCTCCCTGTATCCCACCTATGGTTCAGTGCTGCAAAGGTCTGGGCTTTGGGTCTTTAAAACCATCAGGGAGAAATGATAAAAAAAAGAGACTGCTTTCCCTCTTATCTTGAGGTGTTTCTCCCTTGGGACAGAGCACAGTTTGTGCAACTCTGGTAGCAGTACCCTGTGACATTGTTTTGTGCTCCACTTCCCTTCTTGCTTCTGGGAGGAATGCCTTCTGTCTTTGGTATTATAGTTCATCTTCCCATTCTTTTACTTAGTGCATTTGTGCAGATATTTTTAACTCTCTACATCAGAAGACAGCCCTTGACAACCAGCTTTGCTCCTCTTCTACGGTTACTCCTTGCTTGTATCTTGTTGCTAGCAGAGTCCTCTTGTACTTCAAGATCTTGCCCATTTTTATGACTGCATAATATTCCATGGTGTATATGTAGCATATTTTCTTTATTCAGTCTGTCATTAATAGGCATTTAGGTTGATTGCATGTCTTAGCTATTGCCAACAGTGCAGGATTGAACATTTGCATGCATGTGTCTTTATGGTAGAATGCTTTATATTTATCTGGGTATATATTCAGTAATGGGATTGCTGGGTAGAATGGTAGTTCTGCTTTTAGCTCTTTAAGGAATTGCCATACTGCTTTCCACAATGGTTGAATTAATTTACACTCCCAGCAACAGTGTATAAGTATTCCCTTTCTCTGAAACCTCACCACAATCTACTATTTTTTGACTTATTAATAATAGCCATACTGACTGGTGTGAGATGGCAGTTTTCATTTACATTTCTTTGATGACACATAATTTTGAGCTTTTATTCATATGCTTGTTGATGGCTTGTATATCTTCTTTTGAGAAGTGTCTGTTCAAGTCCTTTAAACACTTTTTAATGAGGTGGTTTGTTTTTCTCTCGTAAATTTGTTTAAGTTCCTTATAGATGCTGGATGTTCAACCTTTGTAAGATGCATAGTTTGCAAAAATTTTCTCCCATTCTGTAGGTTATTTGTTTACTCTGATAGTTTCTCTTGCTGCACAGAATCTCTTTAGTCTTTGACTTTGTTATGATTGCTTTTGATGTCTTTGTTATGAAATTTTTGCCTATTCCTAGGTCCAGGATGGTAATGTCTCGGTTGTCTTCTAGGGCTTTTATAGTTGGGTTTTACATTTAAGTCTTTATTCCATCTTGAGTTGCTTTTTATATATGGTATAAGGAAGGGGTCCAGCTTTAATCTTCTGCATATGGCTAGCCAGTTATCTCAGTGTCATCTATTGAACAGGGAGTCTTTTCCCATTGCTTGTTTTTGTCAGCTTTGCTGAAGATCTGATGGTTGTACATGTGCAGCCTTATTTCTTGGCTCTCTATTCTGTTCTATTGGTCTATGTGCCTGTTTTTGTACCAGTACCATGCTGTTTTGGTTACTGTAGCCTCATAGTATAGTTTGAAATCAGGTAGTGTAATTTCTCCAGCTTTGTTCATTTTTCTTACAATTGCCTTGACTACTGAGGCTCCTTTTTGGTTCCATATGAATTTTAAAATAATTTTTTCTAGTTCTGTGAAATGTCATTGGTAGTTTGATAGGAATAGCACTGAATCTGTAGATTCTTTGGGGCACAATTGCCATGATATTGATTCTTCCAATCCATGAGCATGGGATGTTTTTCCATTCATTTGTGTCTTCTCTGATTCCTTGAGCAGTGTTTTGTAATTCTCAGTGTAGAGATCTTTCACCTCCTTGGTTAGCTGTTTTCCTAGGAATTTTATTTTATTTTATTGTGTGTAGCAATTGTGAATGATATTTCCTTTCTCCTTTGGATATTAGTTTGGTTGTTGTCAGTGCACAGGAATGCTAGTAATTTTTGTACATTGATTTGGTATCCTGCAACTTTGCTGAAGTTATCAGCTGAAGGAGCTTTTGGACTGAGACTATGGTGTTTTCTAGAACAGAATCATGTCATCAGCAAACAGAGATAGTTTGACTTTCTCTTTTCCTATTTGGATACCTTCATTTCTTTCTCTTGCCTGATTGCTCTGGCTAGGACTACCAATACTGTGTTGAATAGAAGTGGTAAGAGAGGGCATCTTTGTCTTGTGCTGGTTTTCAAGGGGAATCTTCCAGCTTTTGCCCAATGTTGGCTGTAGGTTTCTCATAGATGGCTCTTATTATTTGCAGTATGTTCCTTAAATACTTGGTTTATAGAGAGTATTTAATATGAAGCAATGTTGAACTTTATCAAAAGCCTTTTCTCCATCTACTGAATCATGTGGGTTTTGTCTTTAGTTCTGCTTATGTGATGAATCGCATTTATTGATTTGTGTATGTTGAAATATCCTTGCATCCCAGGGATGAAGCCTACTTGATCATGGTGGGTTAGCTTTTTAATGTGCTGTTGGATTTGGTTTGCAAGTATTTTGTTGAGGATTTTTGCAACAATGTTCATCAAGGATATTGACCTGAAGTTTTCGTTGTTGTTGTTGTGTCTCTGCCAGGTTTTGGTATCAAGATGATGCTGGCCTCAGAAAAATGAGTTAGAGAGAAGGCCATCCTCCTCATTTTTTTGGAATAGTTTCTGTGGATATGGTACCAGCTCTTTTTTTGTACATCTGGGAATATTTGGCTATGAATCCATTAGGTCTTGGTCTTTTTTGGTTGGTAGGTTATTTATTGCTCATTCAATTTTGGAGCTCATTATTGATCTGCTCAGGGAATTAATTTCTTTCTGGTTCAATCTTGGGAGGCTGTATGTGTCCAGCAATTTATCCATCTCTTCTAGGTTTTCTAGTTTGTGTGTGTGTGAGGGTTTTTGTAGTACTTTCTGATTATTGTTTTTATTTCTGTGGAGTCAGTAGTAACATTCCCTTTGTCATTTCTACTTGTATTTATTTGGATCATCTTTCTTTTCTTCTTAATTAGTCTAACTAGTGGTCTATTTATTTTAGTAATTTTTTGAAAAAAAACAACTCCTAGATTCATTGATCTTTCAAATTTTTTTTTTTTTAATATTTCAATTTCCTTCAGTTCAGCTCTGAGATTTGTTATTTGTCATTTTCTGCTAGCTTTGGGGTTGATTTGTTCTTGCACCTCTAATTCTTTCAGTTGTGAAGTTTGTCTGTTAATTTGACATCTTTCTAACTTTTTGATGTGGGAATTTAGTGCTAAGAATTTCTCTCTTAACATTGCCTTAGCTGTGTCCCAGAGATCCCAGTATGTTATATCTTTATTCTCACTATTTTCAAAGAAGTTTTTGATTTCTGCCTTAATTTCATTATGTACCCAAAAGTCATCCAGGAGCATGTTGTTTAATTTCCATGTAATTGTATGATTTTGAGCAATTGTCATTGTGATGACTTTGATTTTTATTGTGCTGTGGTCCAACAGTGCGTTCGGTGTGATTTCAGTTCTTTTACATTTGTTAAGGATTGTTTTACACCTAATTATGTGGTCAATTTTAGAGTATGTGCCATATGTCAATGAGAAGAATGTATAATCTGTTGTTTGGTGGGGACTGGTGGGGGTGGAGATGTCTCTAAAGGTCTAGCAGCTTCATTCGGTCAAATGCTGAGTTTAAGTCCTAAATATCTTTGTTAATTTTCTGCCTTAATGATATATAGGAGCCAACTAAAAATGATCTCAACAGTCAAAGTTTGAACAATTAGAGCAACAAAATAATTTAACTGTAGATGATAACCCAAAACATCAAGTAAATATCTGAGTCCATTCTGATAAAAAAAGATTGAATAAATACAGAAAATAGATGAGTCTTCTGTGCAGAAAAATTCCAAATAATTTATGCAGATACTTCACTCTCAAGGAGGTGAAGCATAACTGCTTACTCCTTAAGAATTTGGGCTGTGTATGGTGACTTACTTCCAAAGAGTACAGCATGTAAAGGGGAAAAAAGTAATTTTATGGTGGAGTAACCTGACTCAAACTATTTCAGCCAAGTAATCATTCACAGCAACTGTGATAAGTCTTTTTGGTGGTATGTACCTTGATACGATTTCATGAGAATGTCACTTTACCTCTGTAGTTTTTCTCCCCAAAATCCATAACCTAATTCTAATCATGAAGAAAATTAGACAAATGCCAACTGAGGGCTATTCTGCAAAATACCTGACCAGTACTCCTCAAAACTATCCAGGTTACTGACAACAAGAAACGTCTGAGAAATGGTCACAGACAAGAGGAAGCTAAGAAGATATAAAAACTAAGTGTAATGTAGGATCTTGGATGTTATCCCGGAACATAAAAAGTATATTAGGTAAAAACTAAAGAAACTTGTATAAAGTATGAAAATTAGTTATTAATAATGTATCATCATTGATTTAGTAGCTGTAACCATACTTGTTAACAATAGAGAACACTGGGTACTGGAACTCTCTACATTATCTTCACAATTTTTTCTATAAATCTAAAACTGTCCTAAGGTAAAAGTTTATTTTTATAAAATTTATTCTTAATGCAGAAAATTTCTAAAGCACAGACTATAGTGTTTTTTTTACCCCTTCATCCTTCCCCTGCTATATCTGCTGCCTGATTTACACACCCTTTGAAATCATATCTCATTAGGTAAGTCTCCATGGCACACACTGCTTTCTTTAGATGATTTCACAGCTTTTCTTCTGTATAGGGTAACCATATTATTCACCTGTAATTTTATTAAATAAGTTTTAAGAGTCTTTTTTCAATGAACTTCTGGAAATGTGCTTTCCATGTCTGTCTAGTAATGTTTTTTTCTGGTTATGCTATAAGGTGGTTCAGTGTGCAAGTTTTATGAAATACACTAAAAGCTGACAATACTTTCATGTACTTAAAACTTCTGCACTGTGCTAATTATATTTATTATGTGTGAGTTATACTAAGGGGAGTAAAATGTGATACACTCTGAGATTAAAATGATAAGATTATATAGCCACTTCTGTCACTTCTACTTAATAATGTTCTTTTGGTCAGAGTTAACTGTCATATCTTTTTAGCAAGAGTTAAGAACAGTCAGTTCCATCTTGCTGGTAGCGTATATATAAGAAATTAAATATCTCTGCAAGTCAAACAGCTTCCAGGCATTCTAATTTTTACATAAGGAGATCTTTAGCCTGTATTATGATTGGCAGGATCTCCTAGTAATACTATATTTTGTTTACTTCAGTTGTAAAATCTACCACAGAAAAACTCCATCAATGTCTTTGACTAGCATAAGGAGAAGCAGTTTTACCACTGCATAATATTCTTGATTGCAAAGTATATACAGTTAGGGTGGTGTAATTTTCCTGATCTTATACTTAGTATGAGGTCTGATGACTTATATTAAAAACAAAGAAAGGAAAGGAAAAGGCAGAGTAAGTCATTCCATGAAGTGCATAGAATAGATTAGGACAAATAATGGCAGGTGAGATTGAAATGCTGAAGAAATTTGAGGAAATGTGTCAAGATTCAATATCAAAAAGCATGGCAAGTTTAGTTGTGACTGAAAATAGTGAACTGAGTGATTTCTGAGAAGAGATAGCAAGATTCTTATCAAGCATCTGAAACATTATAATGTAAAATCCAAGTCTGAAGTTATGCATTGTCTACCAATACATGTGTCAAAGTCCTCAAAATGACAAAGCTACAGTTTAGGGTCTTTATTAGTCAGGATTCTCTAGAGGGCCAGAACTAATAGGAGATATATATATATAGTAAATATATATATAGTAAATATATATATAGTAAATATATATAGTAAATACATATATAGTAAATATATATATAGTAAATATATATATATACACACACAAACTATACACACACACACACACACACACACATATGAATTTATTAAGTATTAACTGACATGATCACAAGGTCCGACAATAGGCTGTCTGCAACCTGAGGAGCAAGGAAAGCCAGTCCGAGTCCCAAAACTGAAGAACTTGGAATCTAATGTTCAAATGCAGGAAGCATCCAGCACAGGAGAAAGACGTAGGCTGGGAGGCTAGGCCAGTCTAGTCTTTTCACGTTTTTCTGCCTGCTTTATATTCTAGACACGCTAGCAGCTGATGAGATGGTGCCCACCCAGATTAAGGCTGGGCCTGCCTTTCCCAGCCCACTGACTCAAATATTAATCTTCTTTGGCAACACCCTCACAGACACACCCAGGATCAATACTTTGCATCCTTCAATCCAATCAAATTGACACTCAGTATTAACCATCACAAGTCCACCCCTTGTCAACTTGAACCCATACACATCTCCTGAGATCATAATCTTCAAATAAAGACAATAATAAGGTCATAATTATGCCTAACATAATACAGTTATCCTTCATACAACTGGAAATGTGCCAGTCCCCAACCCAAATACTATTATATAAAGTTAACAACACTTAAATGCTGACATGAAGCCAATAAATCTATGCCACATGATAAAGGAAAAAGAAAATAAAATGAAGATATTTTCTTAGTACAAGTGTATACATGCACAGACATATTTTTAAGAAAAGAAGGAGGAAATATGGCAATTACAGTCCTCCTTTCTTCAACTGGTCACATGGTTATAGGTGGTATTGATGACTACCTTCTTCTATTACCCATTCTGTATTCCCTTTGCCTTCAGCAAGCACCTCAGCAGGTTGTGGTTTTTTTCCTAGTGGAGCGACACAAACCTCCCTTCCTGAAAGGTCTGGGCCATTTGTAGTCTTGCTTGGATTGGGCTGTGGTAGTTTCTCATTGATCTTAATCACAGGGCATGGTAATACTAAGAGACACCCTAATGGGTCTCCTGTATTTCATGCATACTCTTACTTACCTCTGTTGTGGGGTAGTAGACTGATTTCAACTTGATAGTCTGGGTCAATCACCCCAGCCAACACTGTAACTCCCTTCTTGGCCTGTTGACTTAAAGGTAGGAGGATCCACTTTGGGAGGCTGAGGTGGGCAGATCACGAGGTCAGGAGATCGAGACCATCTGGCTAACACAGTGAAACCCCATCTGTACTAAAAATACAAAAATTTAGCCAGGCATGGTGGTGGGCACCTGTAGTCCCAGCTACTTGGGGGAGGCTGAGGCAGGAGAATGGCATGAATCTGGGAGGCGGAGCTTACAGTGAGTTGAGATCGCACCACTGCACTCCAGCCTGGGCAACAGAGTGAGACTCCGTCTCAAAGCAAACAAACAAACAAAAAACAAACAAAAAAACAACAGCAACAACAACAAACAAATAAAGGTAGGAGGATCCCCAAGTGTCCAGGTGGCAATCTTAACTTCTAGTTTAACGGAATAATTGTTGTGTCTCCTGGTGGCAGCATTCCTCCCTCTGGAACTGAGACCTCTAGGCCAGAAGAACGTAATGTCATGAGAACAGGAAGCAAAAATTTTGCTAGTGGATCACTAGGGATGATGGTGAGTGGTGCCGCTGCCACTTCCACCCCTTGATTCCTGGACCCCTGAATCATGGCTATGGAAGAAACAGTACCATATATTGGACACTGATTCAGAGCATACACAGCATTCTGGAAACTTTGCCCCAGCCCTGCAAAGTATTGTCACCTAGTCGGCATTGTAATTGTGACTTGAAAAGGCCATTCCACCATTCTATTAATCCAGCTGCTTCTGGATGGGGAACATGGTAAAACCAGTGATCTATGAGCATGAGCCCACTGTCACACTTCTTTAGCTGTAAAGTGAGTGCCTTGGTCAGAGGCAAGGCTGTGTGGAATACCACGGTGGTGGATAAGGCCTTCCATGAGTCCCCGGATGGTAGGGTTGGCAGAAGCATTGTGTGCAGGACAGGCAAACCCATATCTGGAGTAAGTCTCTATTGCAGTGAGGGCAAACTTTTGCCCTTTTCATCATGGAAGAAGTCCAATATAATCAACCTATCACAAGGTAGCTGGCTGAGCAACCTGAGGAATGGTGTCATATCGAAGGCTCAGTGTTGGTCTCTGCTTCTGGCAAATTGGGCACTCAGTAGTTGCCTTAGCCAGGTGAGCTTTATTGAGTGGAAGTCCATGTTGCTGAGACCATGCATGACCTCCATCCCGGCCACCATGGCCACTTTATTCATGGGCCAATTGGGCGATGACAGGGGTAGCTGGGGAAAGAGGCTGAGTGGTGTCCACAGAACGGGTCATTCTATCCACTTGATTATTAAAATCCTCCACTGCTGAGGTCACACGTTGGTGAGTACTCACATGGGATAAAAATATCTTCACAGTTTTTGAACACTCAGAGAAGTCCATCCACATACCTCTTCCCCAGATTTCTTTGCCACCAATTTTCCAATCATGCTTCTTCCAAGTTCCTGACCATCCAGCCAAACCATTAACTACAGCCCATGAATCAGTATATGATTGCATATCTGGCCATTTCTCCTTCCATGCAAAGTGCACAGCCAGGTGCCCTGTTCAAAGTTTTGCCCTCTGGGAAGATTTCCCTTCACCGCTGTCCTTCAGGGATGTCCTAGAAAGGGGCTGTAGTGCTGCAGCTGTCCACTTTTGGGTGGTGCCTGCATGTCATGCAGAGCCATCTGCGAACAAGGCCCTAGTCTTTTCTTCCTCTGTCAGCTGACCATAGGGAACTCCCCAGGAGGCTATCAGTGCAGGCTGAGGAAGAGAAGTCAGGGTGGCAGGAGTGGAGATCATGGGTATTTGAGCCACATCCTCATGTAACTTACTTCTGCTTTCAGCACCTGCTCGAGCCCAATCACATATATACCACTTCCATTTGATGATGGAATGATGCTGTGCACAATCCACTTTATGGCTAGATAAGTCAGCAAGCACCCAGTTCATGACAGGCAGTTCAGATCTCATGGTGACTTGATGACCCATAGTCAAATGTTCAGTTTCCACCAAAGCCCAGTAACAGGCCAAGAGCTATCTCTCAAAAGGAGAGTAGTTATCCGCAGAAGATGGCATGGCTTTGCTCCAAAATTCTAGAGGCCTCCACTGTGATTCACCTATGGGAGTCTGCCAGAGGCTCCAAACAGCATCCCTATTAGCCAACGACACCTGAAGCACCATTGGATCTGCTGAG
The DNA here is from genome assembly GCF_009828535.3 of Hylobates moloch. Taxonomy (NCBI): domain Eukaryota; kingdom Metazoa; phylum Chordata; class Mammalia; order Primates; family Hylobatidae; genus Hylobates; species Hylobates moloch. The sequence continues at coordinate 115,993,828 of NW_026652277.1, read as the reverse complement.
TCATGTGGCCCAAATGGCAGAGCACCTGCACAGCAGCCTGGACCTGTTGCAGAGCCTTCTCCTATTCTGGGCCCCACTCAAAGCTGGCAGTGTTTTGGGTCACTCAATAAATGGGCATGAGTAACATACTGAAGTGAGGAATGTGTTACCTCCAAAATCAAAGTAGCCCCACTAGGCATTGTGTCCCTTTCTCGGTTGTAGGAAGGGAAAAATACAGCAAATTATCCTTCACCTTAGAAGGAATATCTTGACAGGCCCCACACCATTGGACCCCTAGACATTTTACTGAGGTAGAAGGCCCCTAAGTTTTAGTAGGATTCATTTCCCATCCTCTGGCATGCAAATGTCTCCCCAATAAATCCAGTGTATTTGCTACTTTTTGCTCACTGGATCCAATAAGCATAATGTCATCAATGTAATGGAACAGTGTGATATCTTGCAGAAGCAAAAACAATCAATTTCTTTCTGAATAAGATCATGACACAAAGCCAGAGAATTGATATACTCCTGAGATAGGATAGTAAAGGCATACTGATGGCCTTGTCAGCTGAAGACAAATTGCTTCTGGTGGGCCTTATGGACAGGAATGGAGAAAAAGCCATTTGCCAAGTCAATGGCTGCATACCAGGTACCAGGAGATGTGTTAATTTGCTCAAGCAATGAAAATACATCTGGTACAGCAGTTGCAATTCGAGTCACTACTTGGTTAAGCTTACAGTAATCCACTGTCATTCCTCAAGATCCATCTGTCTTCTGCACAGGCCAAATAGGAAAGTTGAGCGAGGATGTGGTGGGAATCACCACCCCCGCATCTTTCAATCGTGGCACTAATCTCTGCAATCCCTCCAGGGATGCAATATTGTTTTTGATTTACTATTTTTCTAGAAAGAGGTGGCTCTAATGGCTTCCATTTGGCCTTTCTCACCATAATAGCCCCCACTCTACCAGTCAGGGAACCAATATGGGGGTTCTGCCAGCTGCTAAGTATGTCCATGTCAGTTATGCATTCTGGCACTGGGGAAATGACCACAGGATGAGTCTGGGGACCCAATGGACCCACTGAAAGCTGGACCTGAGCTAAAACTCCATTAATTGCCTGACCTCCATAAGTCCCTACTTTAACTGGAGGACCACAATGACATTTTGGGTCCCGGGAATCAATGTCAGTTCAGAGCCAGTGTCCAGTAGTCCCTAAAACATCTGATCACTTCCTTTTACCCAATAAAGTTACCCTGGTGAAAGGCCAGAGGTCTCCTTGGGAAAGGATGGGAGAAATATTCACTGCATAAATTGTTGGTAGTGTAATGGGGTCTTTCCTCAAGGGGACCCAGCCTCCCCTTCATTTAAGGGGCTCTGGGTCTATAAGCTGACTCAAGTCTGGAAATTGATTACAGGGCCATGATTCTTTGTTTTGATAATTCAAATTAGTCTTTTGTCCACTCGACCTAAAAGTTTTCAGTTTATATAAATTAAGTAGGAATGCAGTAGGCTTCCTACCAATTTCATTTGTAGGAACACTGTGATTCATTAGCCAATGCCAGAGCTCTACATGAGTCAGACTATCCTGATTGCTCCTTTGCCTCTGCTGTCCATTATGGTAGCTACACCCTCCTTGCCCTTGATGGTTGATTGCTACCACTTGTCCCTTGCCACCTCAGAATCCAATTATTCCCATTGTATTTAAATTTTGTAGTTGAGTGACTGTGGTTCCCACTGTTAGATCTGGCATACAGAGAAGAGAAATTACAGGGCTATTCAAAGATGCAGGTGCTGCATCTATTTCACTCTCACAAATCTATTTCATAAGGCATTGGTCAAGGGTACATCTTCTGGACCCTCCCAGTTAGGATGAGTAGGTCTAAAGTGACTAATCCACTCCACCATCCCATTCTCCCTAAGCCTTTTGATCCCTTCCTCTACATTAAACCAGGGGATATCAGGCATTTCCACCTCACTCACAGTAGGCCATCTTTTAATCCATATTTCCACTAATCAAGCAAATAAACTATTACAACCTTTTTTAACTCCCTGAGCTGCAACATTAAATACAGAGTCCCTACTTATTGGGCCCAAATCAATAAATTCAGCCTCATCCAACTTTATGTTCCTTCCACACCTTTAATATCCATTTCCATGCCTGTTGTCCAGATTTCCGTTTATATAAATTAGAAAACTCAAGCAGTTATTTTTGAGTGTAGGGCACCTCCTCATGGGTCACACTCTCAACCTCATGTCTAGGGGCCTACCAGGACTTTAGTCTAGTTATAGGTCTAGAAGCAAATGGGGTGTTGGGGGTGGGTCCTGAGGAGAGTCAACATTATCTTGCCTGGCAACTGCCTCAGGAGAGGCCATCACTCTTGCCTCAGGCACTCTTGCCTCAGTCCTCAGTTTAGTTCAGGCAGCTAAAACTCACAGAGTTTTAGCTCAGGTCCAGCTTTCAGTGGGTCCATTGGGTCCCCAGACTCATCCTGTGGTCATTTCCCCAGTGCCAGAATGCATAACTGACACAGACATACTTAGCAGCTGGCAGAACCCCCATATTGGTTCCCTGACTGGTAGAGTGAGGGCTATTATGGTGAGAAAGGCCAAATGGAAGCCATTAGAGCCACCTCTATCTAGAAAAATAGTAATCTCAGGTTAATCTCCTCAAACAAAGGTTGAAAGGCTGATAGCAGCATAGTTCATGGAGGGGATGTTGCCACTACTGGGGATGCGGAAGCTGTTTCTTCTGGCAAAAAAGGTTCATCAGAGTTTACAAACTCAGTGTCACATGGTTCAGCAGAGTTCCCCCACACATCCCCATTCCAAGTTGCAGGGTCCCATTCTTTTCCAATCAATGCCCTCACTCTAACAGTAGACACCTGCCAAAGCTGTGCATGCACCTTGCATTGCAGGTCAGCCACTCACATGATAAGAGCTTGTGTCTGTTTGTCCACAATTTCAGCTCTTTCTCTACAGAAGATAAGACTCACTCAGGGCAATCTTAGCATATTTAGGCTCAGTACCTGCTTCTGAAGCCAGGAGTTAGAATCCCTGAGTTCATCATTTTCTTTCATCACTTTGTTCAGTGAACTTAGGAGCAACCAACCAGCTTCGTTATGTTCCTTGGTTCTCCACATATGGTCAAAGGCATTATGTATAGAGTCAATAAACTCCTTGTCTCTTACGAGTGGTGAATCAGGAGTGTCAAATGCATTTACATTGCATAACTCTCTAAACAGTTCACACCAAGGACTATCAGTGTTCTCCATACCATTAGAAGTAGAGTCCTTAGCATTTTGATGTCTAATCATATTAAGAAGCCAACTCCAGAAATCCCAAAACCAAAGAAAGAACTCAATTTTTACTATTCTGTTCCTCTAGAACCACTCCTGGTACCAAAATCTGTATTAGTCAGGATTCTCTGGAGGGACAGAAGTAATAGGGACAGAATACATATATATGGGAGTTTATTAAGCATTAACTCACAGGATCACAAGGTCCCACAATAGGCCATCTGCAACCTGAGGAACAAGGAAAACCAGCCTGAGTCCCAAAACTGAAGAATTTGGAGTCTAATATTCAAAGGCAGGAAGCATCCAGCACAGGAGAAAGATGTAGGCTGGGAGGCTAGGCCAGTCTAGTCTTTTCATGTTCTTTTCCCTGCTTTATATTCTAGCCACACTGGCAGCTGACTAGATGGTGCCCACCCAGATTAAGGGTGGGTCTGCCTTTCTCAGCCCACTGACTCAAATGTTAATCTCCTTTGGCACACCCACAGACACACCCAGGATCAATACTTCATATCCTTCAATTCAATCAAGTTGACACTCAGTATTAACCATCACAGGGTCACATCTGCAAGCCCCAAAAGGAATACCAATAGTGAGATCAAACAACAGACAAATAAACTACAACAACAAAACTAAACCCAAAGGAAATACTATCTTGAAACTATGGGCTCATGTAGACACATGACTGGAGTTAGATAAAATAAGTTGTTAGTACCTTAGGTTTGACTATTGGATGTACTATTGGACGACAACTAGAAGAATAGAGGCACTGGGGCTCATTTCCAGATGGGATGTAATTGTGAACTTTCCTCCCAGTTTGTTAAAGAATTGTTTGACGTTTCCAAAGCCAATGAGGAGGGCATGCACATTGAGTTGAATATTTAATATTTAGATGGGTATGTCCAGCTGGTTAATTCTTGTTATCTCTGCTGATCTGCTGATCATACAGTTGTCAGCTAATGCTTTTAGAACATAATATTGTTTTTAAGCAAAGCTAACCAATGATAGCATGGCTTATTTGTAGCAGTTACTTCTGGCTTCCACCCTGGTCTCCAAATTCATTTGATAGTCATTCACTCTATCACATCCAAGACCTGATACTCTGCCCATAATATATTGTCTGTATTCTTTGAATATACTACGTTAAGTGATATTTATCTGCCTTTTTGGGTGCTGTTTATATCTGGTATTCCCTCACTGCCATGTCCAGTTCAAAATTTCAATCTATTCTTCAAGATTCAGCATTAGTATTATTGCCTAATAGTAGCTTGCCCTGATTACACATATCTTCTTTGTTTTACTCTACCTACATGACAGTTATTTGTTAATTTCCAACTATATTACAAGCTCCTCTACTAGACAAAGATCTTTTTATCAACTGGGATGAAGATATCCTTTGGTTTGTAGTAAGCCTTTATTAGATATTTATTGATTTAAGTATGCTTGGTGGCCTTCAAAGACATTCTCCTGTTGTTATCTTTTGTGACATTCCTTGATGCATAGTAAGTAAGTAAATAAGTAAGTAAATGCTTACTGAACTTAATTGACATGTGTGAGATGGCCCAAAGAGATCATGTATGCCTCTCATTGCATAAGCATTCATCCATTCTTCCATCTAGTTTTATAGAATAATAGCATGTAGAAGTTAAGTGCATGAGCTCTGGAGACAGGTTTCTGCCTCCACTTTTTACCCATAAGTACTCTGTGATTTAGTTTTTTCATTTGCAAAATGAAGCTACTAATAGTATCTACTTTTTATTTAGTAAGTTATAAATGTTGGTCATCATTACACAAAAGTTGGCTTGAAAAGCATCCCTTCTTCAAATTTCAGCATATAAATCAAACACTATATTCCTAATATAAACTTTATGGTACTTGGCAAGTACTTAGCACATGTATACTGGAGCAAAAGTGCTCAATTAATAGTCATTATCCTCTTCTTTACTACTATTACTTCATGACAACTAACAAGAGATTCTGTACAATTACATTAAAAGCTCTGTTATAGACATATTATCAAATGGAAACATAGCATCTGTTTTCCAACAAATAGGTACATCCATTGTTTGCTCCCAAGCACTACATATTTGATTGGATGAAAGACAGTGGAAGTAAGGCTATTTGACTAAATGAGGACACGTTCCAAATACACATTTTTCACTAAATCATTTTGATTAACTCTTATACATTGCTTTCAAAACCTACCCTCTTCTGAGCATTAATAGTGATACACTTTCACATCCTAACTCTCTACCAAATAGATTGGATAAAGCAGTAACTTCCTATTGACAAGAAATTAGTTGGTGGATAGTGCAGTGTACTAGCAACCATAAGGAATGGGGAAAAGATGGGGAAAATGTTGGTTTTGTCTTAAAAAGAGTCTAGTTCTTAAGTTTCACCATACACAGGTAAAATAATGAAGTTAGCGTAAATATGAAAATATGAAATAAGGTAATATATTAATAATATAAATTGTGTTTACAGTCATATCATTAATACATCTTTAAATTATGGGCATAAATTGCTAATATCTAGTACCTGTTTCCTGTGGAAAATACTCATCATTTTTCCTTTCAAATAAAATATAATTTAAATAAAAAGTAAAACAAAATCCAACAGAGTAGTTATATCCTATATAATTGAGGGTAGCTTAAAAATGTAGGCAGCTTAGTTCTTGAATTAATTAAGCTAAGAAGGTCAACCTGATCATCAGAAACATTATTTGTGAGAGATGAGGATTTAAGTATCATTACTTTCTTACAGAAACAGTAGAAAATTGGAATCTAAAAAGGAAACCCCATCAAAAGCATACCATTAGCATTTAACGGAGTTAGGTATAGAAATCAGAGTGCAAATATATATCCTGATAACACATACAATCAAGAAGAATATTTAAACTATTTTTATGACTTTTCACTTTCAGGTATGATAGGGAGCAGAGCTAATTATCTAAATATCTGTATCATATATTTTGTATACTACCCTTGATAGCTATTTGTGAGTAGTGCCTGTGACACAGATAGTTTAATTTTACAATAATTAGGAATAATTTCTGGATGGGCACAGTGGTTCACACCTGTAATTCCAGTACTTTCAGAGGCGGAGACGGGAGGATCACCTGAGGTCAGGAGTTCGAGACCAGCAGGGCCACCATGGCGAAATCCCATCTCTACTAAAAATGCAAAAAATTAGCTGGGCATGGTGGCAGGTACCTGTAATCCTAGCTACTCAGGGGGCTGAGGCAGGAGAATCATTTGAACCTGGGTTGCAGAGGCTGCAGTGAGCTGAGATTGCACCATTGCACTCCAGCCTGGGCAACAAGAGTGAAACGCTGTCTCTCTCTCTCACACACACACACACACACATACACACACACACACACAAAAGGTGGCATGTGCCTGTACTCCCAGCTACTCTTGGAGGCTGAGATGGGAGGATCACTTGAGCCCAGGAGGTTGAGGCTGCGGTGAGTGTGATCAAGCCACTGCACTCCAGACTGGGCAACAGAGTGAGAACTCATCTCAAATAAAAAGATTAGTTTCATGAATATAATGACTAGTTATGGATACTATAGAAAAATAAGATAATGGAATAACAAATGATTGTTTTAGAATGTCACTAATTCGCTTAACAGAGTAATGATCTAGGTTTTCCTTTAAAAGATATAAATGTGTTTAAACCCACTAACTTCTATTTTGGAAGCCATTACTAATATTGTTTATGAATAGTCTTTCCTGACTCATATAACATGTCATATTAAACTTCAATGGAATAAGCACAACATTGTGTTTATTTCATGAATGATTATACTTAATAAAAAATACATTATTTAGTTTGAATCAATTGAATGAGAGAAGTTATGGTCTAGGAACAAGAATTATGAAATAATAAGAATAGTTCATTTTAATATTCTCGAGTCTAAAGTTGTTCAACCCATGTGTTCTACTCTGACCTCATGATTTTTGAAGCATTGTTGAAGCACAACACATTTTATTACTAATTAGCATATTGTATTTGGATAAAAGCAATAGAATAGCAAAGTTATAAATTAATAAAGTAAAGGGATAAGTTAAAAAGTAGAATAGAATAATCTGAATTTGAAAATCATATAAAAACAGGAAATCTAACAGGTGTTAAATTGCAGTTTCTAAACTTTCAATATAAAATCGAACCAGTATCCATGAGACATTTGATTACAGACAAATACAGGGGAAGCAAGATCCAAGTTATGGAAGAATTTCCTTTTTAATACAATTTTTTGAGTAAAATAAAAATGTAATTTAGAAAATAATGTGCATATATTGTGCAGCATTGAAAAATGTCCATTTTGAAATTACATACAATTATCAGTTCACTTGTGGGTAGTCACTGAGATCCCTTTCTGAATAGTGTTTGCAAAAGGCAAGGTTATACTTTAACAAGATATTACAAGTATTTGTGAATTTTTAAAGGAAGGACTATTCATTACTTTACTTCCAAGTTTTTAATATTGCTCCAGACATACAGAAAATCATAAGAGGCACAAGATCCAACATTAATAATGCTAACTTTGACCATTTAGTATATGCTGAATCCATTTTTGTCCACTGTAAAGTCACTGTTTTCTTAATTGAAATAACTATGTAATTTATGTGGACATAATTTGAGTATAATTTGTAGTGAGATACATTATGCCTACATTCTGTTCCTTATCAAAATTTTTACCCACTGATTCTAGCGCAAGTTGATGATTTCCAACTCTACCATGTCTCTCCACTCGTTAGTTGGAGTTCCACTGTAAGGAATAACTCTTCTTATTTATCTATTTATTTACTTATTTATTTATCATATGGACTCATGTATCTTTATTTTGTTCAATCAAAATTTATAATAATTTAGTATCACTATTTACTATCACTATTATCATATTCAGATTATTTCATATTTGATGAAGCATGAGCCCCTTCAAGTTAGCTCCTGTGTCCTTCTGACAAGTCCCCAATGTTCTTTTAGCAGTTAATTAATTGGTGTTGCGAGAAGATGTTGTGTACTCATCTTGTATTTTTTCCACCAAAGCATTAAGAGTCAACCATTTTTCCAAGTATCCTGGTTTATTTCACTGGAAAACAGTATTTACAAAACAAAATCTATGCATTGACAGAGCTAGGAAATTCATGTAAGTGTGAATGTGTTTATGCCACATATACAGATATATATCTAATATAAATATATAATGTGGGTATATATGAATATATGTATATCATCTATTTTAAATATATATGAAGTTAGTTTATATTAATACTTTCAATTACAATATAATGCCATAGGGTACATTCTAGTCTTCCTTCTTTCTCTAGTCGTAACTTGGTTCCTCAACAGAAAAGCCTGTCTTCCATTATGCTGAATATATTTACTTATTTACTAATACTTAGAACACATAGAAGGAAACTTCAGAATTGCTAATCCATACCACTGTGAAAAGCAAGTTTACTATTCACAAGGGTTTAACGTTTATTTTAATTCATAGGAAAAAATTGTATACAGTAAAATTAACAATCATAAGTGTAAAATTCTATGAATTCCAAAAGTAGATGTACTCACAGAACTCATATTCTAATCAAAATTTAGAATATTTATGTCACATAGAATAGTGAAGTAATACAGTATGTATTATATGGTGTTTGACTTCTTTTACTCAGTATAATGTTGCTAAAATTTGTCCATGTAGTCTAATGCATTAGGAGTTTGTTCCATTTTATTGCTGATCAGTATTCTTTTGTGTAATGTACAACTCATTAATTCATTCTCCTTTTAATGGACATTTGGGTTGTTTACAGCATTTGGCTTTTATGAATAAAAATGCCAAAATCATTCTTTTAAAAGTCTTTTGTAGACATATGTTTTGAGTTCTCTTGGAAAATACCTAAGAGTGGAGTTACTGGGTCATATGGTAGGTGTAAGTTTAACTTTGTAAGAAACTGCTATAATTTTCCCCTAACTGGCTGTACCATTTGTGCTTTTAGCAGCAATGTGTGAGTATTCCATTTGCTTCAAATCCTCAGTGACATTTGGTATTTTCATTTTAAAAATTTCAGTAATTTGAGTGGCTGTATAGTAGCATTTCATAATGGCTGTAATTTGTATTTCCCCAAAGTATTAGTTGTTTTTATACATTTTCTATTTTCATATAGTAATTGTTTACTGTACCCTAGAAATTTTTTCCCTTCCACACTTTGCCAAGATAATCTCTTTTGTTTGCCTTAAGAACCATTATGACTTTAACTTTAGAATTTAGGTTATGATATCTCTCAAATTAATTTTTACATTTGGTGTTGGGTAAAGTTTGAGCTTCATGTTTTTCCATATGGATATTCAGTTGATCTAGATTCATTTGTTGAAAAAAAAGTTTCTCCAATGATTTGCTTTGATGCCTTTGTGGAGATCAATTGTGCTATATAAGTGTGGGTCTATTTTGGAAGTCTCTAGTTTATTCTATTGATGCAATTATCTACCATTAAAGAAAAGTCAAGCTGTCTTAATTACGGTAGATTTATAGTACATTTTGAAATTGGATTGTGTGTAAGTCCTCCACCTTTTCTTTTCCCAAGAATTTTTGGCTATGCTAGGTATTTTGCATTTCCAAATAGATTTTGAATCAGCTTTTATATTTCTACAAGGAAAACCTGTTGTTGCTTGCATTGAGATGGTGCTCAATCTATATATCAATTGAAGAACGGTGCAGAATAAACACTTAATTTTGAACCCTCTAATCCACAAACATGTTGTATCTCCCCATTGATTAAGACTTTTGTTAATTTCTCTGAGCAATATTTTGAAGTTTTCAGTGTAGAGGCTTGACAGTCTTTTGTTAGATTTGTAACTAGGGGTTTCGTGTTTCAAAACATGATTTTATACAGGATTGATTTTTAAATTCATTTTCTAGTTGTATGCTGTTAATATATTAATCCTGTACTCTGAAATTCTGCTAAATTCACCTACTGGTTCTAGCAGTTGTTTTAAAAATTCCTTGTGATTTTCTATGTAAACAATTATGTTATCTGCAAGTAGAGACAGATGTAATTTTTTCTTTCCAAACTTATGTGTATTTTTTTCTTGCCTTTTTGGCATGATGTGAAATAGTAGTGGTAAAAGCAGACATCTTTACCTTATTACTAATTTTTATAGAAAATCACTCAATATAATATTATGCATGATATTAGCATAGATGTTTTAGATATGCCTTTTATAATATTGAGAAAATACATTATCTTTATTCAGAGGATTCCAAGTTATTTCTGTTTCAGTCTGTTTATATAGTAAATCACAATAATTGATTTTCAAATGTTAAAATATCTTTCCATGACTTTAAGAAACCCCATTTGCTCAGTATGATCCTTTTTATATGTTACTGGCTTCATTTTGCTAACATTTTGTTAGGAATTTTTACATCTTTATTTGTAAGGAATATTAGTCTTTGATTTTTTGGTAAGTTTTTGGTCATGTTTTGGGTAATTCTGGCCTCATAAAATAAGTTTGGGGGTGTTCTATATCTACTTTCAAAAAAATGTATAAGCTTTGTATTTCTAAATTTCTTTGCAGAATTTAAATTAAGTAGTAGAAACATCCAGGCCTTGAGTTGTTTTATGAAAAAGTTTTATTTTATATATTTTTAAAATAATATATTCTACTTTTGGCTAAGTAAGTGGGCTATTCAGATTTTCTATTTCATCTTGTTAGTTTTTGAAAATTGTGTTTTCTCAGGAACTCATGCATTTCATTCCAGGTGTCAAGTATATTCAATAAAGCCATTAATAATATTCCCATATTATTCTATTACTGTCTGTAAAATCTGTAGTAAAATCCTGTTTTTTACATTACATTAGTAATTTGGGTTTTTCTATAATTTTTTGATCAGTCTTTTATCAATATTTCATCAATTTTATGTCTTTTTAAAGAATCAATTTTGGTTTTGGTAACTTTACTTCTGCTTATTATTTTCTTCATTCTATATATTTTGGATCTAATTTGTTCACCTTTCTTTAAAATGACGATGAAAACTTAGGTCATTTATTTTAAACACTTAATCTCTTCACATAAAAGCCATTAACTTTATTTTTAAGCATTGCTTTAGGTACTTCCCCAACAGTTGATATATCATATTTGATACGATATATCGACTTGACAGTTGATGTATTGTATTGTATTTGATATATCGTATTTTATTATCATTCATGTTGAAATATAATTTCCTTTGTTCTTTATCTTTCACCTATGGAATACTAAGAAGTGAGTTCTTTCGTATCCAAGTATTTGTGGATTTCTAGATATTTCTTACTATTGATTTTTGTATTTAAATTTGTTATGATCAGGTAGTATACTCTGTACCAGCATAGAGTCTTACTAGGTAAATTGTTCATAAGCACTTAAAACTATGTATATTCTGGAGCTGTTGTGTGAGTGTTTTGTAAAACCAATTAGGTCAGGAAGGTAGATAGTACTTTTCAGATTTTCTCTTTTTTTTTTTTTTGAGACAGAGTCTCACTCTGTTCCCCAGGCTGGAGCACAGTGGCGCAATCTTGGCTCACTGCAAGCTCTGCCTCCCGGGTTCACGCTGTTCTCCTGCCTCAGCCTCCCGAGTAACTGGGACCACAGGCGCCCACCACCATGCCTGGCTAATTTTTTGTATTTTCAGTAGAGACGGGGTTTCACCATGTTAGCCAGGATGGTCTCGATCTCCTGACATCGTGATCTGCCCACCTTGGCCTCCCAAAGTGCTGGGATTACAGGCGTGAGCCACCGGTCGGTCTAGTTTTTTCGTTGTTGTTTTTCGATTACTGAGGGAGGGGTGTTAAAATTTTCAGCTGTGTCTTTTGATTTGCCTTTCTCCCTTTAGTTCTGCCAGATATTCTTTTACATATTTTGCAGCTCTGTTCTTAAGCACATCACTTATGATTGCTATGTGTTCTTGATGAATTGACTCTTTTAATCTAACCTCCGTATCTTTGTAGTAAGCCTTGTTTTAAAGTATATTTTCTCTGATATTAGTATTTCATGTTTCAACTTTCTTTTGTTTACAGTTTGTGTGATACACCTGTTGTTGTATTGTTGTTCTTTACTTTTAGCCTATCTGTGCCTTATATTTTAAAATTCACTTCTTTAACCAATAATATAGAGTTGAGTCATGCTTTTTCATAGTCTTATAATTTCTGCCTTTTAATTTAATATTATTTAACTTATGCCTATCATTTTGTTATGCATTTTTCATTTTCCCAATTATATATTTTTAATTCTTTATCATTTTCCTTCTTTGTTTTGCTTCTTGTTTTAAATACTTAGTATTATATTTCCTCTATTGATTTTGTAGCTATAACACTTAGCACTATCTTTTTTAAGTTATTACTATAGGGATTATAATATGCATAAGTCAAAATACATTTAGGGTTAATATTCAACAACTTTATACAAAATATATGAGCCTTCGAACAATAGGGTTTACCTTATTCTTGTTTTCTTTGTATTATTTTTCTTATATATCTCTACATACATTATTAAGTTCACAATAAAATATTACATTTCATTTTAAACATAATTTTGTGGAGGGGCCAAGATGGCCGAATAGGAACAGCTCTGGTCTACAGCTCCCAGCGAGACTAACACAGAAGGTGGGTGATTTCTGCATTTCCAACTGAGGTACCCACTTCATCTCACTGGGACTGGCCAGGTAGTGGGCGCAACCCACAGAGAGTGAACAGAAGCAGGGTGGGGTATCGCTTCATGCAGGAAGTGTATGGAGCAGGGCACCTTTCTCCCCGAGCCAAGGAAAGTGGTGAGGGACTGTTCTACCCACCAGGAATACTACACTTTTCCTAGGGATTTTTGCAATCCGCGGATCAGGATATTCCCTAGTGAGCCTACACCACCAGGGTCACAGGTTTCAAGCACAAAACTGGGCAGCTGTTTGGGAAGACACTGAGCTGCAGGAGTTTTTTCATACTTCAGCAGGGCCTGGAACTCCTGTGAGATAGGAGAACTGTCTACTCCCCTGGAAAGGGGGCTGAAGCCAGGGAGTCAAGCAGTCTCACTCAGCAGGTTCCACTCTCACAGAGCCCAGCAAGCCAAGAACCACTGGCTTGAAATTTCCACTGCCAGCACAGCAGTCGACTCTGCCTGGGATGACTGACGTTGGGGTGGGGGTGGGGGGCACGACCACCATTACTATGGCTTTAGTAGGCAGTTTTCCTATGACAGTGCTAACAAGACTGGGAGGTTTGGACTGGGCAGAATTCACCACAGTGCAGCAAAGCGGTTGTGGCCAGACTTGTTCTCTAGAGCCCTACTCTCCAGGAAAGGCAGTAACTCCAGTCAGGGGCTTACAGTCAGAAGTCTCATCTCCCTGGGACAGAACAACTGTGGAGAGGGGCAGCTGTGGTCTCAGGTTCAGTGGACTTAATCTTTCCTGCCTGCCTGCTGGCTCTGAAGAGAGTAGCTGATCCTGACAAGGGGGATTCTCCCAGCATAGCACACCAGCTCTGCTAAGGGACAGATTGCCTCCTCAAGCAGGTCCCTGATCCCATGCCTCCTGACTGGGAGAGACCTCCCAACAGGGGTTGACAGACACCTCATACAGGAAAAATCCAGCTGGCATCATGATGGTGTCCCTCTGGGACAAAACTTCCAGAGGAAGGAGCAGGCAGCAATCTTTGCTGTTCTGCAGCCTCCACTGGTGATATCCAGGTGAACAGAGTCTGGAGTGGACCTCCAGAAAACTGCAGCAGACCTGCAGAAGAGGGACCTGACTGTTGGAAGAAAAACTAACAAACAGAAAGCAACAACAAAAACAACATGAACAAAAAAAGACCCCACCAACAAAAACCCCATCCAAAGTTCATCAGCCTCAAAGACCAAAAGTAGGTAAGTCCAAGAAGATGGGGAAAAACCAATGCAAAAACACTGAAAATTCCAAACCCAAAATGCCTCTTCTCCTTCAAATAATCACAACACATCTCCAGCAAGGGCACAGAACTGAACAGAGGATGAGATGGACAAATTGACAGAAGTAGGCTTCAGGAGGTGGGTAATAACAATCTCCTCTGAGCTAAAGGAGCATGTTCTAACCTAATGCAAATAAGCTAAGAACCTTGAGAAAATGTTACTGGAGCTGCTAACTACAATAACCAGTTTAGAGAGGAACATAAATGACCTGGTGGAGCTGAAAAACAGCACGAGAACTTTGTGAAACATATAGAAGTACTGATAGCCAAATCGATCAAGCAGAAAAAAGTATATCAGAGATTGAAGACCATCTTGCTGAAATAAGGCATGCAGACAAGATTAGAGAAAACAGAATGAAGAGGAGCAAACAAAACCTCTGGGAAATATGGGACTATGTATAAAGACTGAACCTACGATTGATTGGAATACCTGAAAGAGATGGGGAAAATGGAACCAAATTGGAAAACACACTTCAGAATGTTATCCAGGAGAACTTCACCAACCTAGCAAGACAAGCCAACATTCAAATTCAGGAAGTACAAAGAACACCACTAAGATACTCCATGAGAAGATCAACCCCAAGACACATAATCATCCAGTTCCTCAAGGTCAAAATGAAGGAAAAATGTTAAGGACAGCCAGAGAGAAAGGCCAGGTCATCTACAAAGGGAAGCCCATCAGACTAACAGCAGATCTCTCAGCAGAAACCCTACAAGCCAGAAGAGAGTGGGGGCCAATGTTCAACATTGTTAAAGAAAAGAATTTTCAACTCGGAATTTCATATCCAGCCAAACTAAGCTGGATAAGCGAAGGAGAAATAAAATCTCTTCCAGACAACAAATGCTGAGGGACTTCATCACCACCAGGCCTGCCTTGCAAGAGCTCCTGAAGGAAGCACTAAATATGGAAAGGAAAAACTGCTACCAGCCACTGCAAAAACACACCAAAATATAAAGACCAATGACACTATGAAGAAATTGCATCAACTATTGTGCAAAATAACCAGCTAGCATCATGATTACATGATCAAATTCACACATAACAATATTAAACTTAAATGTAAATGGGCAAAATGCCCCAATTAAAAGACACAGACTGGCAAATTAGATAAAGAGTCAAGATCCTTCGGTGTGCTGTATTTAGGAGAACCATCTCACATGCAAAGACACACATGGGATTAAAATAAAGGGATGGAGGAAAATTTACCAAGCAAATGTAAAGCAGAAAAAAGCAGGAGTTGCAATCCTAGTCTCTCACAAGACAAACTTCAAATCATCAAAGATAAAAAAGACAAAGAAGA
Source organism: Hylobates moloch (assembly GCF_009828535.3). NCBI lineage: Eukaryota > Metazoa > Chordata > Mammalia > Primates > Hylobatidae > Hylobates > Hylobates moloch. The sequence goes on along the minus strand of NW_026652277.1, from coordinate 115,978,285 downwards.
GCATTACATAATGGTAAAGGGATCAATGCAACAAGAAGAGCTAACTATTCTAAATATACATGCACCCAATATGGCAGCACCTGGATTCATAAAACAAGTTCTTAGAGACCTACAAAGAGATGTAGAGTCCCACACAACACCCCACTGTCAATATTAGACAGATCAACAGGACATAAAATTAAAGATATTCAGGACTTGAACTCAGCTCTGGATCAAGGGGACCTAATAGACACCTACAGAACTCTCCACCCCAAATCAGTAGAATATACATTCTTCTCAGTGCCACATGGCACTTATTCTAAAATTGACCACATAATTGGAAGTAAAACACTCCTCAGCAAATGCAAAAGAACAGAAATCATAACAGTCACTCAGATCACAGTGCAATCAAATTAGAACTCAGGATTAAGAAACTCAGTAAAAACCACACAACTACATGGAAATTGAACAACGTGCCCCTGAATGACGCCTAGATAAATAATGAAATTAAGGCAGAAATCAAGAATTTCTTTGAAACCAATGAGAACAAAGGACAACACACCAGAATCTCTGGGACACAGCTAAAGCAGTGTTAAGAGGGAAATTTACAGCACTAAATGCCCACAAAAGAAAGGTGGAAAGATCTCAAATTGACACCTTAATATCATATTAAAAGAAGTAGCGATGCAAGAGCAAACAAATCCAAATCTAGCAGAAGACAAGAAATAGCTAAGATCAGAGCAGAACTAAGGGAGATAGAGACATGAAAAACCCTCCAAAAAATCCATGAATCCAGGAGCTGGTTTTATGAAAAACTAACAAAATAGGCCACTAGCTAGACTAATGAAGAAAAGAGAGAAGAATCAAATAGACACAATAAAAAATGATAAGGGGAATATCACCATTGACCCCACAGAAATACAAACTACTATCAGCCAATACTGTAAACAACTCTACACAAATAATCTACAAAATCTAGAAGAAATGGATAAATCCCTGGACACACAGACCCTCTGAAGACTAAACCAGAAAGAAATCAAATCCCTGAATAGACCAATATCAAGTTCTGAAATTGAAGCATTAATTAACCTACCAACCAAATAAAGCCCAGGACCAGAAAGATTCACAGCTGAATTCTACCAGAGGTACAAAGAGAAGCTGATGCCATTCCTTATGAAGTTATTCCAAAAATTTGAAAAGGAGGGATTGTTCCCTCCCTCCTGATTTCATAAGGCCAGAATCATTCTGATACCAAAACCTGGCAGAGACACAACAAAAAAAGAAAACTTCAGGCCAATATCCATGATGAACTTTGATGTAAAAATCCTCAATAAAATACTGGCAAACTGAAACCAGCAGCACATCAAAAAAAAGCTTATTTACACAATCAAGTTGGATCCATCTGTAAAATGCAAGGCTGGTCCAACATAGGCAAATCAATAAACGTAATCAGTCACATAAACTGAACCAATGACAAAAACCAAATGATTATCTCAATAAATGCGGAAAAGGCCTTCAATAAAATTAAACATTGCTTTATGTTAAAAGCTCTCAATGAAGTAGGTGCTGATGGAACATATCTCAAAATAATAAGAGCTATTTATGACAAACCCACAGCCAATATCATAGTGAATGGGCAAATGCTGGAAACATTTCCTTTGAAAACTGGCACAAGACAAGAATGCCCTCTCTCACCACTCCTGTTCAACATAATATTGGAAGTTCTGGCCAGGGCAATCCGGGCAAGAGGAAGAAATAAAGCATATTCAAATGGGAAGACAGGAAGTCAAATTGTCTCTCTTTGCAGATGGCATGATTATATATTTAGAAAACCCCATTGTCTCAGCCCAAAATCTCCTTAAGCTGATAAGCAACTTCAGCAAAGTCTCAGGATACAAAATCAATGTGCAAAAAATCACAGGCATTCCTATATACCAACAATAGACAAGCAGAGAGCCAAATCATGACCTCCCATTCACAATTGCTACAAAGAGAATAAAATACCTAGGAATACACCCAATAAAGGACGTGAAGGACCTCTTCAAGGAAAACTACAAACCACTGCTCAGGGAAATAAGAAAGGACACAAACCAATGGACAGAATCCAAATCCATGAGGTCCAAATCCTCATGGACAGAGAGAATCAATATCATGAAAATTGCCATACTGCCCAAAGTAATTCATAGATCCTATGCTCTTCCCATCCAACTATCATTGAAATTCTTCACAGAATTAGAAAAGAAAAACTACTTTAAATTTTATATGTAACCAAAAAAGAGCCTGTATAGCCAAGACAATCCTAAGCAAAAAGAACAAAGCTGGAGGCATCACGCTACTCAATTTCAAACTATACTACAAAGCTATAATAACAGAATCAGCATGCTAATGGTACCAAAACAGACATATAGACCAATGGAAAGGAACAGAGACCTCAGAAATAACACCACACATCTACAACCGTCTGCTCTTCAACAAACCTGAAAAAAGCAAGCAATGGGGAAAGGATTTTCTATTTAATAAACAGTGCTGGGAAAACTGGTTAGCCATATGCATAAAACTGAAACTGGACCCTTTCCTTACACTTTATACAAAAATTAACTCAAGATGGATTAAAGACTTAAATGTAAAACCCCAAACCATAAAAACCCTAGAAGAAAAATAGGTAATGCAGTTTAGGGCATATGCATGGGCAAAGATTTCATGACTACAAGGCCAAAAGCAATGGCAACAAAAGCCAAAACTGACACATGGGATCCAGTTGAACTAAAGAGCTTCTGCTCAGCAAAAGAAACTAACATCAGTGTGAACAGGCAAACTACAGAATGGGAGAAAATTTTTGCAATCTACCCATCTGACAAAGGTCTTATGTCCAGGATCTGCAAAGAACTTAAACAAATTTACATGAAAAGCCAAACAACTCCATCAAAAAGTGGGCAAAGTATATGAGCAGACACTTCTCAAAAGAAGACATTTATGCAGACAACAAACATATGAAAAAAAGCTCAACACCAATGATCATTAGAGAAATGCAAATCAAAACCACCACAATGAGATACCATCTCATGCCAGACAGAATGGAGATTTTTAAGAAGTCAAAAAAAAAAATAGATGCTGGTGAGGCTGTGGAGCAATAGGAACACTTGTACACTGTTGCTGGGAATGTAAATTATTTCAACCATTGTGGAAGACACTGTGGCGATTCCTCAAGGATCTAGAACCAGAAATACCATCAGGAATCCCATTACTAGGTATATACCCAAAGGAATCTGAAAAATTCTACTCTAAAGACACATGCATATGTATATTTACTGCAGCACTATTTACAATAGCAAAGACATGGAACCAACCCAAATGCCAAACAATGATAGACTGAATAAAAAAAATGTGGCACATATACATCATGGAATACTATGCAGCCATAAAAAGGAATGAGGTCATGTCCTTTGTAGGACATGGATGCAGCTGGAAGCCATCATCCTCAGCAAACTAACACAGGAACAGAAAACCAAACACCATATATTCTCACTCTTAAGTAGGAGTTGAACAATGAGAACACAGGGATACATGGAAGGAAACAACACATAGCAGGGAGGGCCTGTCAGGGAGCGGGGTGGGAGGCTGAGGGAGAGAGAGCTTTAAGACAAATAGCTAATGCATGCAGGGCTGAAAACCTAGATGACAGGTTGATAGGTGCAGCAAACCACCATGGCACATGAATATCTATGTAACGAACCAGCACATTCTGCACGTTTCTTGGAACTTAAAGTAAAATTAAAAAATAATAATAATTTTGCTTTTAAAACAAAATTTTACTTTTAAAATTTAAAAGGGAATATGTAATTTTTGTTATTTGTGCTTGGTGTACTTTTTTGGGATTTACCAACTCTTTAGAGTTTCCATCTTTTATCAATTTGTTTCAGCTTGAGGAAACTTTCTTTAGCATTTCTTATTAAAAAAAAGACCTGTCGACAATGTTTTTTCTTAGTTTTTATCTAAAAATATATTTAATGTATTTATTTTGCCTTTGCTTTTGAACATTTTCACTGCATATAGAATTTTGGGTTGACAGTTATGTGCTGAACAATGTTCCCTCGTCTTTTTCCCTTTAATTTTCTTTGATGAGAAGTCTGATACCTTTTGCATAGCTATTTCCTTTATGTCGTGTGTTATTTTCTCTCAATATTTCCAAGATCTTCAATTTACCTTTCATTCTAATCAGTTTTAATATTACTTATTTATTATTCTGTTTAAAGTTGATGGAGCTTTTGGATCTCTAAGCTGTTGTTCGCTAAATTGGAAAATTTGGTACCATTATTTCTTCAAACATTTTTCTGTTTTTTTTCTAGGACTCTAATTCCCCATATATTAGATTATTTGTTATTGTCCCAGGTCATTAAGACTTTGGGTTTTTTTTTTTTTTTTTTCTATTTTTGTTTACCCAAACTGTTCCTCAGATTGAATAATTTCTATTGTCCTCTTTTAAATTTACCAACTCTTTTTTCTGCTACCCTAAAGTTACTGTTAAGTCCTTTCAGTAGACTCAATTTCATGTCAAAAACTTCAATTTAGTTTTTTTAATAGCTTCCACTTCTCTGACAAAATTTCCTATCCATTTATTCATTATGACTACATTTTCTTTTAAAGATGTGACTTACGGCTTTGATGTGGCTTTATAACAGTTACTTTTACACATTTTTGTTCTTGTTGTTGTTGTTTGCCTGTGTTTGCTAATTTCGATGTCTGGATTTGTCAAAGTCTTTTCTATTAAGTGCCGTTTTCTTGGTCAGAGGAAACATTTTCTTTTTTTTTTTTTTTTTCAGGACTAGTAATATTTTATTGTTTGCTGGACATTGTGGATTCTACATAGCTGAAGGTCTGTATTTTGTATTCTTTCTTTAATGAGTACTGTGCTTTTTACTGACATTCACTTATTTCATAGAAAGTTGTGCCTCCTGTCATTGTGAAATATCCAGGCTCCATTCAATTCACAGGTTTCCAGCAGGTGTTCTGTGCCAGCATTGTAAAATTTCACTGTAGCCACGTTCTGCATTGTATTCAGGCAGATATTTGATGGAGTACTTAGGCAGATTTGGGGAAATGTATTCCTGCACAGCTCGCTTTTCTTTAATAGCCTACCTAACAAATGTCAGCAGTCCAAGTATCACCAAACTCCAGTGTTTGCCTCCAAAGTTCAGTGAAAGCACTATGCTTCTGAGTTTAGTTGTGACCCTATTTTCCACACATATGCCCAGACAGTGCCTACATTGTGCTTAATCACAAAGCTAGACCAATTGTGAATCTCATCACTTGCAATTCCCATTTGTCAGGGATCACGGTCCCATACTGTATGCTATCCAATGTCTGAAAATTGTGTTATTGTATATTTAGTTTTATTTTTATTAAAAGCATAGGGCTAACTTCAGTACTAGTTACCCTGTTATGGCTAGTAACGAAAAGCCATGTATTATTCCCTCTCATCAAATATATTTTGTCCAGTAATTCATATAAATTTTTGCAAAACATCAAGGTTTAATAATAAAAATGCAAAAATATTAAATAAAAAGAATAAAATAGAAGGAAAATATGTTAGTAACCAGAGTCACAGTTCTGCAACAACTTGGAAATTTTACTAATGGTGGCATGGATTACTGTGTTTCTAAGCTGGGCTCTCTAAATGAGCACTTTTAAACTTAATAGGAATTCAATCTTTTGTGGATATTTAAAAATGATTTTCTTTTAGTCTATTTTTATATTTAATTTGATCCATTCCATTATTTAGTACATTAATAGTGTTACGTATAGTATGAACTGGTTGTATTTATATTTTAGATTTTTTGGCATATTTCAATGTCTCATCAAATGCCAATCAAATGTGCCAGCACTATTTATGAATTACTCCTTTTCCCTGAGTTTGAAGTAATAATTAATTTAATACATCTTTGTTAGGTACTTGTTATGCTCAAAGTATTGTTCAAGTATATTAGTGAACAAAGACCAAAAACCCTATTTTGTAGATCTTTACATGGTAATGGATGGAAACAGACCATAAACAAGGAACTTAAACAATTTATTAAATGATGAAAAAGAACACACAGATGAGTCCCAACATTAAATAGCATCGTTAGAATAACCCTCATTGGAAGACGACTTTTAGGTTCATGTCTGAATTTACTCTTCCAGGAATCATCTATTCACATAACTGATCCCTTTTTAAAATTATTATAGGTATGCATTTTATATTTGATATCTAGTCATACAAATCCCCCTTTATAATTGTGTCATATTTTGAACTTTTTTGGATGTAACCGTTCTTTTTCTCTTCTATTCAATTTTTAGAATCACAATAAAGTTCTGAAAATCTCTTTGGATAATAATTGGATTTGCGTTATGCATAGGCTAATTTGAGAAAAATTTACATCTTTATTCAGTTTTCCACTATGAGAATATAGAAAGTATATCCATTTTTGTAAGTATTTATATATCTATTGGTAAGATTTTTTTTGCTTTCCTCTTCGACACACATTTCTATTTAAGTTTATTTCCAGGTATAGTTTTGGCTGCTGTTTAAAATGTGATCCTTTGTTCCCCATTTAATTTTCAATTCGGATGCAGAAAATGTATTAGGTGACCATTTCAATTTACCTTTTCTAATACATTTATTAGTTAATGTTTTTGGCTTTGCAAAATCATAGAAATAGAGAACACTTTATTTTCCTTTCTTTTCATTTTCTCTTTTTCTGTTTTATGAGCTAGTTGTTGTTCGTCTATTTTCTTGCTTTATTATATAAACTAACTTGGAGCACAATGTCAAATAAATAGTGTTGACTTTTAGAATCCCTAGTGTTGACTTTTGGAATCCCTATCTTTTCTTAATTGAAAGGACTTTTTAAAATTTTTGCAATCTATCTATATGACAAAGGACTAATATCCAGAATCTACAAAGAACTTAAACAAATTTACAAGAAAAAACAACCCCATCAAAAAGTGGGCGAGGGATATGAACAGACACTTCTCAAAAGAAGACATTTATGCAGCCAAGAAACATGAAAAAATGCTCATCAGCACTGGTCATTAGAGAAATGCAAATCAACACCACAATGAGATACTATCTCTCACCAGTTAGAATGCGATCATTAAAAAGTCAGGAAACAACAGATGCTGGAGAGGATGCGGAGAAATAGGAACACTTTTACACTGTTGGTGGAAGTGTAAATTAGTTAAACCATTGTGGAAGACAGTGTGGCGATTCCTCAAGCATCTAGAACTAGAAATACCATTTGACTCAGCAATCCCATTACTGGGTATATACCCAAAGGAATATAAATCATTCTACTATAAAGACACACACACATATGTTTATTGCAGCACTGTTCACAATAGCAAAGACTTGGAACCAACCCAAATGCCCATCAATGATAGACTGGATAAAGAAAATGTGGCACATAAACACCATGGAATACTATGCAGCCATAAGAAAGGATGAGATCATGTCCTTTGCAGGGACATGGATGAAGCTGGAAACCATCATTCTCAGCAAACTAACACAGGAACAGAAAACCAAACACCTCATGTTCTCATTCATAAGTAGGAGTTGAACAATGAGAACACATGCACATAGGGAGGGGAACATCACACACTGGGGCCTCTCAGGGGGTGGGGGGCAGTGGGAGGGATAGCACTGGGAGAAATACCTAATGTAGATGATGAGTTGATGGGTGCAGCAAACCAAAATGGCACATGTATACCTATGTAACAAACCTGCACATTCTGCACATGTACCCCAGAAGTTAAAGTATAGTAATAAAAAAAAAGTACACGATGTTATGGGATACATACAGATAATGAAATGGTTAGTATAGTGAAGCAAGTTAATATATACATATCTTTTTTTTAAGAGCAGCTAAAATCTACTCGTTTAGCAGGAATCCCAAATACAGTAGAATTGTATGACCTGTAGTTCTCATATTGTATAACAGATCTCCAGATTTCTTCATCCTACATATCTGCTACTCTACTTTGTATGCTCTGACCCACATCTCCCCATTTCCTCCTCTCTCCCCCCATGCCTGGTAACCACTATTTTATTGTCTATCTCTGTATATCTAACTTTTTTTATACACTCCACATATAAGTAAGATTACGCATTTTTTTCTATATCTGGCTTATTTTACCTAGTTTAATGTCCTCCAGCTTCATCTGTGTTATGGCAAAATGGCACGATTTCTTTCATTTTAAAGGTTAAATATTATTCCACTATGGTATTATTTCACATCACACTTTCTTTGTCCATTCATCTGTCAATAGACATTTGGTTTGTTTTGATATCTTGGCTATTGTAAATAATGTCTAAATGAACATGGGAGTGCATATATCTTTATGGGATGGTGATTTAATTTCCTTGGGTATGTGCCCAGAAGCAGGATTGCTAGGTCATTTGATATTTCTATTTGTAATTTCTTTGGAAACCTGTATGTTCTTCATAATGTCTGCACCAATCTACATTCCTAACAACAGTGGAGAAGGGTCCTCTTCTCTCTGAAATAATTTTAATAATTCTTTACTAAGAATAATATTGGCATGCAGCTTAAAGTAGATATAAAGATATAATAAAATGTATATCCTTATTTTCCCTTATTATGTATGTGTGTATCCTTTTATTTCTTATTTACTATAATTTTTTGTTATTTTAGTCAGAAATTAATTTTAAATGGATATTAAATTATGTCAAAAAGCTTTCAACATAAACCAAGATTATCACATTTTATTAATTTGAAAAATACATTTTGGAAAGGAACCTAATTGGAAGTGATGCATTATGTTTTAATATATGGGTTTGTGGTTGTTGGCTCATATTTGATTTATGATTTTAAATTATTTCCATAAAATATATAGACTTATTTTCATGTAACTTTCATAAATTTTTCTTGTCAGTATGACAACTTCCTTCCATGCTTCACTACAGTATTAACAATAAAATATGGTGATTCATATACTTCAAAAATTGAAGCTGGGCATAATGTTATGTCCCTGTAGACCTAGCTACTTGGGAGGCTGAAGTGGGAGGATTACTTGAGCCCAGGAGTTCAAGTTTAGCATGGACAACATAGCAAGAATCCACTTCTAATAAAAACATTAAAAGAGCTTTGTATATTGTTTTAGAGGTAATTATTTGAAAACTTTTCAGTTCTCTTCAGGGATTTTTGTATTTTTTAAAACTCAAATATGATCATTAACATTTTAAACAAATTCATCTACTATAACAAGTTTTAAATTGATTTAAAAATAATTTTTAATCTCATATTTTTAATTTTACTTTCTTAGAGCAAATTTTGAATTTGGTCCTTCTAAAAGCTTTCTGATTCTATATCCCTACAAGAAAAGAAGTTTTTTTAATTTCCCCACTTTACATTTTTGGAATTTTCTAACTTTTGTTATCTTTTAATCTGTTACATTTTAAATTTATGTTTATTTTTCACTTGTTTTCTAGTGCTCAAGGTTTAAATTTCTTTCCATATTTTATTTGCTAAAATATTCAGTTATGAATTTTCTTTTGAGAAAACTTTGACAATATTTTATATGTTTTGATGAATAGTATTTCTATTTCTGTTCCTTTTGAAAAACTCAAATTCCATTATTTATTTTCTTCTTTCAGAATTTTACGATGGGTAGTTTAAAATATATATATATAAGTGGTTTAATTAATTTTTATATATGTGCTTTCAATCAGAGAATGTGATCTGTATTCTACTTTGCAGAATTTGAGGTCCTATGTATGGATCAAATCAGTTTTGTTAGAATTCCATTGTGTGAGATATATATTATACTTTGTGGATTAAAATCACCTTGTATTACATTAGTATCAAGCTTTATATCATTCAAATCTTTTAAAATCTTTCCTTTTACTTGATCTCTGAAGTACATACAGCTTTACGGTTTAATATAATATGTAATACAAGATAATTTTAATCTGAACAGACTTAATATATATTCTTAAACAAGAAGTGGAAAATTAACATCTCGGTTTACACTATAAATAAAATCTCAAATTCTACAAAGCAGAACATGTATAATTAAACCTTTTTAAAAAATATTTTTATTTATTGCATTTTTATTCCTAATTTACCTTGTCTGATATTAATATTGTGATTTCTGCTTTTCTTTTTGTATTTGTGCAACATTTAATTCTTTTATTTCAAACTAGATATTTTTTATTGTTTTAAATGATTCCTTCATTGACTCATGAAAGTATTTTTTTCTTTTTTGAATCAGTTTAAAAATCTTCCTATATCAATAATGTAACTCTTGACTTATATTGTTACAGTTGATATATTTAGTCTTGAGACTGTATTCTTTTTCATATCTTTTTATTCTTCCTTGTTTCCTTTTCTGAATATTTTTTATATAAACTGTGTTTGCTTCTAATCTAATGGTTTATGGGTATAAATTCTTCTTTTTATTCTTCTAATTCTTACATTTAAGCACACGTTTAATTTGCTACTTCCACCTCTAACCCAGAACAGGAAAAAAATTAAATTAAGTAGAGATTTACATTTTCAAACAACAAAAACAGAAACTTTGTATTGGCCTAATAGTGAAAATTTTTTCATAAAAATAAATAAACAATAACAACAGCAAAAAAAACCCAAGCAGCTGAGAAGTCACAAGGTTAACTGTGGTCAGTATCACCAGCTAAGGCCATTTTAACAAGCTGTTGCCCCTATTTGAATATGCTCTACAGTACACTTGTAACAGTCAGAATAAGAACACTCTCCTTTATCCACCAATAGTGCTCATGTTCTAATTCCTGAAACCCGTGAATATGTTAAATTACATGTTGACATGGTTTGGCTCTGTGTTTTCACCCAAATCTCATCTCAAATTGTAATTCCCGAGTGTCAATGGAGAGACCTTGTAGGAGGTGATTGGATCATGGGGGCAGTTTTCCCCATGCTGTACTCGTGACGGTGAGGAAATTCTCATGAGATCTGATGGTTCTAAGGATCACTGTTTCCCCAGTGTGCTCTCTCTCTCCTGCCACCATGTAAGACATGCCTTGTTTTCCCTTCGCTTTCAACCATAATTGTAAGTTTCCTGAGGCCTCTCAAGCCATAGGGAACCGTGAGTCAATTAAACCTCTTTTGTTTATGAGTTACCCAGTCTCAGGTAGTGTCTTTATAGCAGTGTGAAAATGGGCTGATACAAATAATTGCATCCAGCAGAGTGCAGTACTGTTATAAAGATAATCTGAAAATGTCAAAGTGACTCTGGAGCTGAGTAGAAGGCTGAGGTTGCAACAGTTTGGAGGGCTCAGAAGAAGATAGGAAGATGAGGGAAAGTTTGGAACTTCCTAGAGACTTGTCAAGTGATTTTGACCAAAATGCTGATAATTATATGGACAATGAAGTCTAGGCTGAGAAGGCTTCAGATGGAGATGGGGAACTTATTGGGAACTGGAATAAATGTCACTCATGCCATGCTATAGCAAAGAGATTGGCAGCACTTTGCCCCGTTCCCAGAGATCTGTGGAACTTTGAACTTTAGAGAGATGATTTAGGGTGTCTGGCAGAAGAAATTTCTAAGCAGCAAAGCATTTAAGGGGTAACTTAGCTTATTCTGATAGTGTTCAGTTATATTCATTCACAAAGAGATGGTTTGAAATTTGATTTTATATTTAAAAGGGAAGCAGAGCATAAAAGTTTGGAAAACTTGCAGCCTGACCACGTGGAAGAAAAGAAAACCCCATTTTCTGAGAAGAAGTTAAAAACAGCTGAAGAAATTTGCATAAGTAAGAAGGAGCTGAATGGTAAAAGCCAAGACAATGGGGAAAATGTCTCCAGGTCATGTCAGAGATATTCCCAGCAGGCCCTTCCATCACGGGGCTGTAGGCCTAGGAGGAAAAAATTGCTTCATGGGCCAGGCCCAGAGCCCTGCTGCTCTGTACAGTTTTGGGACTTGGTGCCCTGTGTCCCAGCTGCTATAGCTCCAGCCATGGCTAAAAGGGGCCAAGGTACAGTTTGGGCTGTTGCTTCAGAAGGTGTAAGCCCCAAGCCTTGGTGGCTTCCACTTGGTGTTGGGCCTGTTAGTCCATAGAAGAGAAGAGTTGAGCTTTGGGAGGCTTTGCCTATATTTCAGAGGATGTACGGAAACACTTTGGTGTCCAGGCATAAGTCTGCTGCAGGGGTGGAGCCCTTGTAGAGAACCTCTGCTAGGGCAGTGCAGAATGGAAATGTGAGGTTAGAGCCCAATGGAAACATTATCCAATACCTGTATCACCATTGTATCTGAGAAGTAACTAACTTTATTTTGACTTTACAGGTTCATAAGTGGAAGGGACTTGCCTTGTCTTAGATGAGACTTTGGACTTGGACCTTTGAGTTAATGCTGTAATGAGTTAAGACTTTGGGAGACTGTTGGGAAGGTATGATTGGTTTTAAATGTGAAAAGAACATGATATTTGGGAGGGGCCAGGGTTGCAATAATATGATATGGCTCTCTGTCCTCACCCAAATGTCATCTTACATTGTAATTTCCACATGTTGAGGGAGGGACCCGGTTCAAGGTGATTGAATAATAGGAGTAGTTTCCTACATGTTGTTTTCATGACAATGAGGGAATTCTCATAAGATCTGATAGCTTTAAGGGGGGCAATTTCTCCGCACGCTCTCTCTGCTGCCACTAGGTAAGACATGCCTTGCTTCCCATTTGCCTTCCACTATGATTGCAAGTTTCCTGAGGCCTCCCCAGCCTTTTAGAACTGTGAGTCAGTTAAACCTCTTTTGTTTATAAATTACCCAGTCTCAGGTAGTATCTTTATAGCAGTGTCAAAATGGACGAATACACATGGCAAGGGGGAAGAAAATTAGAATTAAGGTAGCCAAACAGCTGACCTTAAAATGGGAAAATTATCCTGCATTATCTAGATGGAACCAATGTAATCACAGAGATTCTTAAAACTGGAGGAGAAAGTCAGAAGAGAGAAATGAAAAAGATAGCAGCCAGAGAAGGACTCAGTCTGGTGATACTGTTTGAAGATAAAGAAAAGGGGCTAAGAACCTTCCTCTACAAGCTGGATAGTGCAAGAAACTTTCTCTTCTAAAGCCTTCAAAACAAAGCATCCCTGACAATACCATGATTTTACCACAGTGAGATCCATTTCAGACTCTAATCTACAAATTGGTGAGATAACATATTTGTGTTGTTTCAAACCACTAAAATTTGGTAACTACTTCCAGCAGCCATACCACTTAACTGGAAAAAAACAATCACAGTTACAGATGAAATTCTATAAAAAATATCACTTAACTGGAAAAAGAATCACAGTTATAGATGAAATGGTACAAAAAATAAACAAAACTTAGAGGTAATTGACCCATAAAAGAGAAAACACATGCACAACAAATATAGAAAGAAATGTTTTCCAAAGAAACAAAGTTATTAGAAAAATCAGAAAATGACTTCAAAATAAGTACATTTTACATATGCATAAAGACAATGGAGAAAATAGCATTCATGAAACAAGAACATATCACTATAAATAAATTCTAGAAGTTTTTTTAAATGAAAAGTATAATTACTGATTGATATGGCTTGGCTGTGTCCCCACTCAAATCTCACCTTGAATTGTAACTCTTCTAATTCCCATGGATCATGACAGAGACCTGGTGGGAGGTAATTGAATCATTGGGGCGGGTCTTTCCCATGCTGTTCTCGTGACAGTGAATAAGTCTCACAAGATCTCATGGTTTTATAAAGGGTAGTTCCCCTGGTAGTTCTCTTGCCTCCTACCATGTAGGACATGGCTTTTACTTCTCCTTTGCCTCCATGGCATGTGGAACTGTAAGTCCATTAAACCTCTTTCCTTTATAAATTACTCAGTCTCATGAGAAATTACCCAGGAGAACAGACTAATACACTCATATAAAAAACAAATAGTAATTGCACACTAGAAAAGACAAATTAGTGAGCTAAATGATCAAGCCAAAGAACTATGCCAAAATATAATAAAAAGACATTTAAAAGATGGAAGTATTAAACAGAGTGAAGAAAACACTTTTATTTATTGACAGTTTCTAAAGAGAATATAATCAAATATAGGAAATAAAATGTTAAATGTAATATTTTTTCAAAAGCATAATAAATAGAATGAAACATTTTCTTTAAAAAATTTCAAAAGACCAGGCATGGTGGCTTATGCCTGTAATCTCAGCACTTTGGGGGGCCACAGACGGCTGGTCACTTGAGGTCAGGAGTTTGAGACCAGCCTGGCCAACAAGGTGAAATTCCGTCTCTACTAAAAATAGTAGAAAAATTAGCTTGGTGTGGTGACACATGCCTATAGTCCTGGCTACTCAGGAGGCTAAGTTGGGAGAACTGCTTGAGCCTAGGAGGTGGGGGTTGCAGTGAGCCGGGATCACAACATTGTGCTCCAGGCTGGGTGACAGAGTGAGATTCTGTCTCCAGAAAAAGAAAAAAAAAAAAAAATCAAAAGACACGCATTTGAGGATAGATTCCTCCAAAAGGGAAAAAAAAAAAAAAAAAAAAAAAAAAGAAAGGAACAAAATGGAAAGGCAATGATGAGCAAACATATAAGTAAAATGAGTATTAAATCTTAGTAAGTGTATATTATAAGGGGAGAGAACAGAAAGAGGATGCAGAGAAGGAAGGGAAGGGGATAGTGGAAGCAAGCAAGAAAGAAGGAAGTTAAGAATGTTTTTAAACAATAATCTAGAAACAAAAGTCCAGATCAGAGTTAAAAAGGCAAGGGGTTTAGAGAGAGAAAAAGGAAACGAAGAAAGGGAAGAAAGATACTGATATATTATTGAATATATTTTTATAAAATATATAAATACTTGTGTTGAAAACTGAGCATAACAATGGAAAGAATAGAAATAAAATTTTCAGCTATCAAAATAAGGATGAAATGAAACTCACTCAATTCAGAAGAAGGTAAGAAAACATGGAGAATGAATGGCAAATAATAAACACAAAGTGAGAAAACAGACTTCAGTAATCGCTGCTCACAATGACTGAATGAACTAGATTCTCCTATTCTCAGACCGAGATTATAGGACTGTATCAAATAAAAGAACCAAACTATCATACTTAAAATGTCTTTTGTTTTCTTTTGTATTTCTTTTTTAAAATTATTTTTCTAAAATTTTTGTATAATAGGTGTATATTTTTATGAGGTACATGAGATGTTTTGATACAGGCATACAAAGTGAAATAAGCACATCATGGAGAATCGAGGTATCCATCCTCTCAAGCATTTATCTTTTGAGTTATAGACAATCCAATTATACTCTAAGTTATTTAAAAATGTACAGTTATTATTAACTATAGCCACCCTATTGTGGTATCAAATAGCAGGTCTTATTCATTCTTTCTAACTATTTTTTGTATCCATTAATCATTCCCACCTGCCCCCAATCTCCCCCATCTGCCATTACACTTCCCAGCCTCTGGTAACAATCCTTCTACTCTCTATGTTCATGAGTTCAAATTGTTTTGATTTTTTGACCCCACAAATCAGTGAGAACATAGAATTTTTTCTTTGTATTTATATGGAAGAATAGGTGTACACAAATAGCCAAGAAATGAATGATGAAATAACAAATATAAGGTATTTTTCCACCATTCATCTAGATATAAAGTAAAGCTATAATAACAATTATGTGGCATTGGAACAGTAATAAATAGATCAATGTAACAATTAGGTAGTAACACACACATACAAGAATATAGCAAGTAATACAATTTCAAAATAGTGAGAAACAGGAAAAATGTTTCTTGAATTATCCATATATTAGTACTTTTAAAATTTTGATTGTTAGAAGCTAATCTGTCTCTGGCTAAATCTTTTGGCTTAAGAAAAAATTTGTTGAAACAAATGGATCTTATATTCAAGATATGTACACATTTATTTATTTAACTATGAGTGATAACATTATGTTAATATCATATAACTCAAGTGAAATTTTTCCATCTTTATACTACTGGGTGAATTATGTGGGAGTAACTATGCTGGCAAGACACGAGAGTAATATATAACAATAATAATATTGCTAATTACATTGCTGTAATAAAGACATAATAAAAATGCTACCAGCTCTTCTGTAGCATAGCTTGTCCTTAAAGCATTGTAAACAGAGATATCATGGCTATTAAGAATTAATGTTGATGTATGATATTATGATGAAGAGTTAGTCTGACAAACACTGGCCCAAGTGAAAAGAAATACGTTAAATTACTGTTAACAACCATTGCTGTATCTCTTCAATATGGAAGCTTTGTGTCCTAATTTTTATTCATGTCAGTAGCAGAGAGCCCGTTTGTAATGAAATGATTTTACCTGAACATTATTCTCTATTCTTTACCTTTTTGACTAATATGCCCCAAATATGAAATTGTTTCAGAAGATACCTTAACATATCTAGACACAAAAATAAGCCCTTCAAAAATGTCCAAAAAAATTTAACTTAGTAATTACTTTTGTGAACCCTTAAATGTTCCAATACATTGCTGGCAGTCTACAAAATTGTTTTGATTTATTTTTAAAGAATCATATTTATTATCAAATACAGGAATTTGTATTCTACCAGCAGGGTAGTTGGGTTGGTAGTAACAAAAACCAAGTTTCCTAAAGTGATCTATAGGCTCCCGTATTTCAGTGTATAACTTTGGAAGTTATGGAATACCAGATGCCCATTACTTTTGCCTCATAAAGCTTTGGCCTGGACACATTGTAGCTTCTAAAATCTACCTGACAAATATACTGGCTTCCTCATTTCTTTTTAATTATTGCAAATAATTGTTATAAACCTAGATACAATGAAAATCTCGTTAGTTTGTGGGTATCAAGTGAATAAAAACCAAAACCATTTGCAACTAATTCATTATACTGTACAAATTTTTTCCTGATTCTGATATAATGATGGCAGGGAATATGACAAACCTTCATTTTACGATAAAAAGCACAACAATGAGGTTATTTCTAGGCACTTACCCTAGATTCCTTTTTTGGTCACTTTCTGTAATATTTTATTAAGTAAAACTCCTTTTAAAGCAAGGCATTCTAATCTCCCCCCAAATCTAAATTTATTCCCACCATCACCCCTTAAGGAAAGCCATCTCACACTTTTCTCCAGAGAGTAACTACAAAGGGTTAAAGAAAATCTACCCTGACAATACTAGAAACAATTCTCTCGGTGTGTGTTGGTTCACTGCTCCACAGGGCATAGCAGATGTTGTGTCTGGTAGTAAGAAGGGCCCAGGAGGTGTGGGCTGTCAATCACATGTTTGCTTTTTTTTTTTCCCTTAACTACAGGCTATGCTATGGATATGAAGCCCAACTAAAACAATCTGCCTCAGCTGGGGTGTGTGAGGTATCAATAACCCTTGGCAGAGGTGTCAAGAGCCTTGCTGGAACTCAACTACCCTGCTGACCAGATGCTTAGCAAGTTAACAAGACTCTGAGCATTCACCACTTTTTCTAACACAACAATTAACACAACTGGAAAATCACTGCACTGATTATCTGAAGAAAAAAAATCTCACCAAAGTTG
Organism: Hylobates moloch; assembly: GCF_009828535.3. NCBI lineage: Eukaryota > Metazoa > Chordata > Mammalia > Primates > Hylobatidae > Hylobates > Hylobates moloch. The sequence continues at coordinate 115,960,742 of NW_026652277.1, read as the reverse complement.
CCTTTTATGGAACAGAGGCAAATAATAAATACTGGACCATACTGGGAAGAGGAGAATTTTGAAGTTTCAAGCTGGGCAGGTGCTATGGCTCAATAAACAAGATGAGATAAACCGAAAAATAAAAATATTACCAAAAGTATTTTCTCAGTATACTCATATACATTTCTGAGTACATTAAAACTATTTCAATCTAACCTTACAAATATGATGTTTTATCTTTGGAAATAACTGAGGCTAACACATTTTCTCATAAGAGATCAAGACTAAAACTTTGTTTAAGAATAGAATCTAAAGAGCTAAAGTTTTACTAAAGTGGATAATATTAGTCAGCATCTATATATATAAGAGCATATTCAGAAGTTACTCATTGAACAAAATTTAGATAGCTATAAAACCTGGATAAAATGATCAAGTTACATGATTTTTTAAAACTAATCTTTAAAAGACTGTACACGAAAGTGGTTTATTTTTTAACTTAAATATATATTTTGCTTTTTTTCAAGTTATATTACCTTAAGGTCATTCCCTTTCCTCTCATTCATAATTCTATTAGATGGCAATTATATACTTTTTCTGGAAAAAAAATAAATTATATACTATTCCTAGAAAAATATACGGTATGCAGGAAAACATGAATATTAGCTTTAAACAATTTAATGTTGTTTGTCTTTGCTTTGAAATTCAATAATGCCATCAGCCTGTAAGACCTCTTAGAGCCTAGCATTTCACACAGTGAAAGCTGCTTTCTGTTACAAAAGCACAGCAGCTGTGACTCCCGCAGATGCCCTTAAAGACAGATATAATAAAACACTGGGAGGGAGTAGGTCGACACAGGAGCATGAAATGGACGAGATGAAGCCCCTTTGTCACAGCCAAACAGGCTATAAAGTTACTATAGTAACATACAGTATTAAACTCCAGGTGGATTGACTTAATCTTCCTCAAACAAAAAATAAAGGTTAACAAAAACCAAACCAATAATGATTACAATCACTCTACCCAAATATTTTTCAAGAAGTTCTTATTTTTGGTTTAGTCTGGATAGGTGAAGAACAGGGTACACTGGCTCATGTTCTGATTTGAAGAAACAACCCCAGAAGTTCAGGGTGTGGCTGAAGAAATGCCTTTTTAAAATATTTGAATACATCCAATGACTTGAGTTGCAAGAAAATCAAAGTGATGAGAGAACAATTAGACTATATGGATTCTCAAACCTGATATTTTTTCTACGTTCATCACATTATTGTCAAATGGAGATAATTTAAGTGATAATGTCTCTGGATCCAGTCCTAAATTCATGGAAAATTCAGCAGCCTTTTCTGAACTTTGGTTGAAGAGTTTCAGGCCCCATCGGTTTTAGTCTACGTTTTCCGGAAGAGAATAATGACTTATGACATAAGGTATAAAAAGTATGAAGTAAGAACCAAGGAACTAGCCTGTGGAACATAAGACAAAAAGTAGAAAAGACAAGGAAATGAAAAATCACAAATTGAATTCTAATTTTTAAATTTCATTAAGGAAGTATACCTAAGAGTTTAGGAGATACAGTAAACTCTTAGAGTATACGTCAAGTCCTGCTTATTCCTTCTTGTAGGTATAGGACTTGCTATTATTTTGCTGTGATAATTGTTTCATTTATAAACCACCTTGTAAGCAAAACTTCAGGAACCCTTTATCCTACCCAAACACTCTCTCTCACACACACACATGCACACGCACACACACACACAAAATATCATCTGTTTTGCTTTAGTAAATATCCATTTTTATAGCTCTATTTTCAAATGTTGAATTTTATGTTTTAAATGTAGATGAAGACTTGCAATGATAAATAAAACTTAACATGTGCATTTGCATTTTGGATTAATCCAATGATCACTTGGATTGCTCTTTTCGAATACTGCTCTAATGATCTGAAAGAGTTAAGAGACTTGCTCTGAACCTTAATTTATGCCATGGAGTTAGGCACCAGGGCAAGCTGGACTCAATAAGAATATTTTTAGTAGGATTTAGCTAACAGTGTGAGACATACCTTTAATGGATTTAGTTTGGGTAAACAACCTTTGTCTAGACAGCTCAAATGTCACAGGTATTGGTGCTCATTTTAAGTGGTAACTTCTATGCAAATAATTGCAAAGTTGCATTTCGTTCTCTGTACTGATATTTTATGAATTAAGGTTTTTGACTGTATCAATAGCTGAACGTATACTCTTAAATCATAATTTTAGTTGAAGTTTTTTTTTTAACTGGTCACATATTTGACAATATGGCAATAATTAGGTTTCAGATTGCACTCTGAGTTTTTTGATATGATTGCTGAGGGCTACTAAAGATTTTTAGTACTGTTAGCTATAGAAAAGAGATCTGAAAAGGAAGAGTTGATGGACAGCAGATTTTTGGGGAAAGTACAGAGCAGAATTAGTGTTAAAAGATGAACAAATACAATCACAGTAGGAAAGAGTAAGGAAACTTATTTATTATAAGTAAAGATATTTATTAATTAGACTTATTTGATATATCCATGAATATAATAAATATGAAATGTTGTGAACTAGAACAGAGCTATATTATTTTTTACAGGTGGGTTAAATTTAGTCATCTTTCTTGTATTGATAATTAACAACTAATGATATCTTATTTTTTAATTAAAGATCATATGACTTTTACCTACTTATGCTTAGATTCGTCCATAAAATATTTGCTGTTTACCTTATTACATTGTTGAAGAATCTTAAGAAAGGAGAAAGAAAAACCTCATTCTTGATTTGTGGAACTATTCAAACTCATATGTAGATTGGGATGTTAGAACTGCAAATGTAATTCGCATCTATCCAGAGGCCTAAAATTTTGAGCATTGCACAAAACTATCCATAGGGATAGATTAATGAACTCTTAAATTTCACTCATGTTATAATAATACTTCATGCTTAGTCGAGGTTTTTCATAGTTTCTAAAATTCTAGTTAAGAAAAATATGATTAATTCATTCCTTATATATAACATTATAAATTCATAATTTTATATAGGTTGAAACAATTTCAAATCATTAATGGTAAATTGTGAAAAATTCAGTAAATTCTGTCACTAATACAAGTTATAAAAATAAGAGTAAGGTTAGGTAAAGGATCTCTTTGCAAGCATATAATTTCATTCTAAGTGGGAATGTACTTAAAACTCTTCGTACTGGATAAAGGTTTTGCTTTAATATTAAAATATTGAATTATGCATGCAAATTTATATTTTCCATTATTTTAATTTTAAGAACAAGTGTCATCTGAAGTGGAATTTATTTTATTGGTTGATAACATCGGAACCGCCTTCCCCCAGAAAAATACAAAATAAAAGGGATATGAGATCCAGAGCAAAAACCATTGCATTAAATGTTGACTTAAAGGAGAATAAGTCACCGGTAATTCTATTTGTATATTGCATAATCTGTTATTTTGTTTTCCCTTCAGCAGGCAGTCCACATTTTGCCAGGAGAGCTGTGGGGTTCAAACCAGTAATTAAAAACCCGGGGCTCTAATAACTTTGACAAATATAGTAGGTCCACTCCATTGCATAAGTTGCTCATAGAAAAAAAAATGGATTTTTAAAGATAAACTAGTTTAATTCATACAAATTCACATAACAGATAATAGTTCATACAGATTAGTTCTGCCATCTTCATTCAGAGAAGCAAACAAGAAAAAGAGAGGAGGCTACAAGTCATATTTTTAGTGCTATCAACTGGAAAGTGTGTCAGACTCTTAAAATTGCCATAATTTTCACCTCAGGCACCCCAAAGAGCTCAGTAAACCATCCAGGATGAAATCCACAACAATCTGTAAGTCCAGCACCGTCCCCACAAACCCTGCAGGGTACCTGAGAATGCCCCAGACTCTCCTGGCATCCTCAACGACTTGATTTTGACCTCACTGAGCATTCATTCCATCAGAATAACAGAGCCACCCTCCTCAGATTTTGGATAAGAAGGAAGAAGAATCAGAAACAAACAACCGAAGACATTAAGACAATTTATATAAAGAACAACTGTTTATTGACCCTGCAGATTGTACCCCAAGTTCCCTGACTTCAAAGGAATGATATGAGCTGCAAGTTCTAGTCTGCTAATGAGCAAAAACCATCTTTATGTAAACATATCTATGCTTTGTACCATGGATATCTTATGAGCACACAGCAAACAGTGGTTAAATATGCTTTATTTCTGTATTAATAACATTTAGTAAGGTCAGTAATAATCACTTACCTTAACATTTTCGAGAGACAAAAGCTTCTCCAAAAGCTGTTGCTATTGTCTAACTGTATCCACATCAGAAATAAAGCTCAAGAATCTCATAATGATGGAAGCTGCAATTATTGTCACTTTAATTTTCTTTTTTATTTCCAAAAAAATAGAAATGGGTTTTACAATGATTTTTGCACAAAATATGGAGCAAAATTCACTCAATGAACAAATTGTTCTCTAGATACTTCTAAAAGCAGAATTAACATTTTTTTTATAAAAATATCATAATGTCCATAGCTCTGTTTAAATGGAGATACCCTATTGTCAAAAACTTTTTAAGGAAATTCGGTTAACTAACTGATGACTTCTATTGATGGACCATTCCAATTTTCCGTCTTCTCTAAAAATATGAAGCTTTTAAAGTAGGTGTAAGACATTTAAACAACCACCACATCCAAGAGAGAACACTGTTTTTCCTCTTTGTTATGGAATACAGCCTCTACGTCACAGTCAACCTTTTAGATAATGGTCACTAAATAGTGAATATTAGTTTTTAAATCTCTCAAAATACGTGAAGATAGTAGTATAATAATTTCTGAATGAAACCTGAAGTCTCAATTGCTTATCTATATCTGCATTATATAAAATTAATTATACTTAATATTGCATGTAATTTATAATACATTAATAGTTTATTAGAATGTGAGCCCCATGGGGACAGTGCCTGTATCTGTTTATTCATTCCTCCATTTCAGTGATCACAATAGTGCCTGGCACATAATAGATATATAGAGTGTTTACTGAATAAGCAAATGATGAAATTACTACATTTGACATAATTTTTTGTAGCTGCCTAAATATATGGAAAGGAATAAATATTTTATTTCACATTTCAGCTCAGTTAAATAAATTGAAATATACTTTGGGAAACAGGTTTAAATGATTCCTCCTCGATGAATGTAGAACTTACAGAAAGCATATACAAAGTGTGTAATTTTCTTTTTTTGTTTATAAATTAATGCTCTTTGTATATACATCACTTGGCCATTGTTAAATGACAATTGAGAGATAAAACCATTAAGAAAAAGATTGCATATTTGTTTACACAAGCAAACTATTTATAAGGGAGTCTTGAAAAACTGTCCCTCTGAACACAGTTTGAAGCAGGTATGTAAAGGAAAATAAACACTCACAATACAGGGTTTCCAAAGTTGTATTCCGCTTGTCAGCAATAGGGGAGAAAAAAACAGTTGTTTTCTCTAATGATTATCATATTTCCATGAGTCTGCACCTATCTGTAGGTATCAGTACTGCAGAGTCATGATTCACTTTTTCTAGGAAGTTGGCAAGTTCAGGGAAAGCACTAAAGCCTTCATTGATTTGGGGACTGATGGGTTCTTGCTCAGTTTGTTTTAGTTCATCCATTAATGAAATGGTTTTTGTTTGTATGTGTGTTTTGTTTTCATTTCTGACTGTGGTATGATGTGCCTAGTCATCATGGAGGCAGGGCAAGATGTGAATTTTGCTTTTTAACTAGAATTTCGTGACCAGAAAATGAATTATTCAAAATGTATTTATTTCAGGCCTCATGTAAGTCTATCTGTTCACCATACTCTGAAGGTTTTACTCAGCCTGCTTCAGACATGCTGCTTTGTGCAAAAAAGAATAAACTGGGTGCTTTAGATTTGTTCCCTAGCAATCACTTAGGACTCTTCTGGAAGAGTCTACTGGAAACGCCATGCCCACCCTGCCTACCCCTTCCCCAACTCCACCTCAGTGCCAAACAGCTCTCAGTCCTGCTTCTGGAATCTCAAATCTGCCCTCCAGGGGTTTGCTCCCCGTAACAAATGCATTAACCTCTCTGAGCCTCTGTTTCCTCATTTATGAGACTATGATTTAAAACTTATTTACAGAACTTTTGTGAGAATTCCATATAATTGACATAAAGAAGTTATTCTCCCCACAAAAGTTATTCAGTTAATATGTATTCTCTGCATGTTTATTTTCCTATTTTTCACCTGTTCTTCTCTTTTTACTTGTCATTTAGACATGATTTATGGATTGTAAAATGCTTATTTCTCCCAAAACACTTGAGCCCACATTCACTTTTTAACTCTTGCTTGTCATTGCCTTGGGAGAACACTTCTCTTGAATCCAAGTCCCAAGACCAGGCCATCTTTTGGTTGTTGCTGCTCTCTAGAACCCTAGAGAGGCAATTCTGATCTGATATATTGTGGCTTTAATGACTGAGACATTCTCTTTTAGCTATGATTTCAAATTGTGGCTCTGACATTGCCTGTCTGTTCGCTGGTTTCCTCATCTGTAGAGAGTGGATTACTAAATTCTCTTATAGCATCACAGGGAATAAATTAAATGCACACATGCTTTTTAGCATACTATATGGCATGTGAAATGCAATAAAAGGTGATTCTCCTTATAATTAAAGAAATAGAAATTAGTGCCCATAACACTGTGTATTTATATAATAAAATTCTTTCCAATTGCACTACGAGATGAGTGAAGCAAATCTGTAGAAAGTATATTCGTTTCTCAAATAATTTCGCTTCTACAAAAAACTAAAAAAGGCTGGGTGCAGTGGCTCACGCCTGTAATCCCAGCACTTAGGGAGGCCGAGGCAAGCAGATTACCTGAGATCAGGAGTTCGAGACCAGTCTGACCAACATGGTGAAATCCCGTCTCTACTAAAAATACACAAAAAATCAGCCGGCTGTGGTGGCGTGCTCCTGTAATCCCAGCTACTCAGGAGGCTGAGGAAGGGGAATTGCTTGAACCAGGGAGGTGGAGGTTGCAGTGAGCTGAGATCGTGGCACTGCACTCTGGCCTGGGTGACAGAATGAAACTCCATCTCAAAATAAAAAAAAAAAAAGAAAAACTAAAAAATACATGTGTTTGACTCACAGATGTTAATGATCTGGGGAAACTTTGATATTTAATGAAAATTGTTTCCTAGAATTTGTGCCTGTGGACTATTTTTTAATATACCATAGGTTAGGCAGGACTGGGGTTTTATAATTATTGGCAATATCAAGGAAAATAGATCTAGATCATTTTATCTATACTACTATGAAGTGTTATAAAAATGAACAAGCATTGTAATAGCTATGAATGTATATGTCAGTTTTTAAATTATTATTCCTATTGTAATAATGAACTTGAAAATTATATTTTATTATTGAGTCCATCTAGAAAAGGATTTCAGTGCCTACCCTAGTTTAAGGTTTATATCATTTGCTCAACAAATGTTTGTTGAATGAACAAAACTGTATAGAATGCTTATGTAGAAATTTCTGGAGGATAGATTTATTCCAAAGAATTCAACATGAATGCTTAGCCAAGGACATTCCTCTATATAAAGTGATTTCACCATTCAAGATAGTGACTGACAAAACCTCCAGGAGTAAGAGAACCCTACCAGTCGGGTACTACGAGTTTCCATTCAGGTTGTGATGGCAAGCCTTCAGAAAGAACTAGCAAATCAAACAAAGGAAGAACACAGGCACCACAAAGCATTTTACTGCTCTAGTGGAACTGTGTGATGCCCTGAATTTCACCTGCATTGACACTTGAAAATAGAACTTTCATGGAATGTTTCAAATACAATACTGTATAACACAAGTTGCCGTCCTTGCTTTGCCACCCGCTTATTTGTAACAAATCATTCTTTATGCAGGAGAAAAGGAGTGAGTGGCAAGTGAATGTGTGCAAGAATATAGCATTGGGATGATTGAGTTTGTTTAAAAATTGAATATCATGTCAGCTAGCAAATTTATCATAAACGTCTTTTCTGTGCTTTCAAATTACAAAAGTTATCAATTCTTTTTTTGAACAAATTTGGCTGAAAAGTAAATAAGACTACTAAGGGAAACTGCGCCTTAATGCATATGGAAGGGAAAATTTCTGTTTGCATGAAGAAGCCATTGGTCAATCTTCTCAACTAGGCAAGAGTAGCTGGATCATAGAATCATAAGTTTTTATTGTCTGGCCAAGAATATAATGGAATCTCATAGAGGCATTTTTTTTGGTTGTTACAATGATTGGGGGCACTTTTAGCTTTATATTGGATAGAGGCCAGGAATGCTGGATAGCCTCCAAGGAATATCCCTGAGTCCTCAATTTTTTTTTTAAATTATCAAGATACTTATATGGGTGTGAATGGCACCTAGAGCACAGCTTAATTTTACAATTAAATTCAACTACTATTTTTACAGTTTTAACATAATAGGAAGTTTTCAGAAATTGAGCCATTTTATACAATAATAGAAGTATGCCCTTCATTTTCAGACTGATTAAAAGTACTTTACCATTGAAGAACATATTCAACACCTATGGTGATGCCATTCCCACTTGAATCCCTGCTACAACACACCTGAGTGGGTCTGCTTTTGGCAGCTGTGGCTTTCCATACATAGGTGCAAGCATATGAAAGAGAACCACTGATGCAGCCTTACAGGAATGTGACTTTAAGTAATGCACAGAGAAAGAGAGAGAGAGAGAAAAATAAAAGAGAGGCTGGCTCTTAGCAGAGGTGAAATGACATAAATGTTACTATATACTTTTTAATCTACGTTCCAATATAGACAGAGCAATGAAATAACATGCTCCCAGGACATCATAGTTTGTAGCTCTTGGGGCTCTTGTGTTTTCACCAAAAAGACTCTGGCTCTTTCACAGGAATTTTACTGCTTGGCCCCTTCAGCACTTTCCTTTTTTGTCTACCATTCTAGAGCAGAATTGAGAATCATTTTCCTGCCTTCATTGCCTGTGAACTTCTCTCCTTGAGTAGCAAACCTTATAAGGCTGCTCTTACAGCTTCTTCATATGCAGGAAATACTTCAAGCTGAAGATTGTATTAATGGCCAAGTGACTGTTTAGTAGAAATTTTCTCAGTGTATGTTGCCTAAGTATGCATGTGCTTGCAAGAAAAACTATGCCAGTCAATATGTTGAACACTGGCACACTGAATGCAGTCAAGTTTCAGGGTTTTAAGAAACATCTTTCTAGTCTTTCATTTTATTGTCTGTATCTTGCAATGTGACAATGCATATAAACTGCTTAGCACAGGGCCTAGTACACAGTAAAAGCTTTAACTTGTCAATTATTGTTATACTCTTATTATTATCAGCTATTACTTGTTACTCTTCTAGATATTCAATATAAAAGTACATTGCAAATTGATGTCACGAAAGAAAGATACTTTAATTAAAGTTCTTTTAACAGGAAAGCATAAAATGACAGTTGTAATATATTTGGATTTCACTCATGAATGGTTATAATAATGAAGTAGAAATCAAAACTACATAGACACTCTAGGTTCTACTAGCTGTTTTAGTTCCTAAAATGAACTCTTTAATTCTCTCCTTTGTAAATAAAAGTTAAGGTTTCTAAAGTACTCATGATTGTTTCTAAATTATCTTAATTGTAAGAGCTAAATGAAAATTAGAGAAGCATAAGAAATAATCCAGAAGAAATAGAGTATGATGTGATGGTTTTTACTGTAGGGTAGGCTTGAGTTCTGGTTTTGATTTTGCCTTAATTTACAGCGTCATTTCGATACTTGGCTAAGAATTTCTTTTTTTCAAGAGTCAGGCTTCATGGCGACAAATGGCCCTGAAAAACGAAGCATGTGCTAGCACCAGCAATGGGATAAGTTCTCTTTTTCACTAATATAACCCAAGAGGCATTATTCAATTATGGCTACTTGTTCGCCAAATCAGTGTGTACAATACAGACTTTTCTCTATCAAAATATCTCCAGTAAGATCTTCAGATGACCCTTAAGTTTAATCATCTATATTTGATTTAATTTGAGATTTCTGAGAAATAACTGAAGTGATTTCAAGATGTTCCCAATCAAAATTGCCTTAGGATAACAGTGTGAACTACATCAGGAACTGTCCCTGCTGGCCAGATGTGGCCTAGTGCCAGGTTCAGGAGCTCTGGGAGATTCGGAATACTGGGAGTCTGTCTTTCACGGAAGCTGATATTGCTTACAAGGATAAACAGGTCATTGATGTATTGACCATGGACTATTGCCACAATGCAGAGCTATGATATTTTTGAAAGTCAGTTGTGAGAAAGCACAATGAAAAAATAAGCAAAATTTCCTAAGTCCTCCTGAGAATGCAACAAATCAATTCAGTGATTTTCAAGGTCTCTGCAGGACAAAAATTTCAAATTATACGTGTGCTTTTGAATTCTTAGAATGAGAAATTTCCTATGTTGCAAAATATCATTGTTAACATGCTTTTAAAAGAAGATGGTTTAATTATAGGTAATATACACAGGAAAAGTTTTTCTTTTTCATATAGGTACTTCTACAAACTTAAGTAATTCAAAAGAAAGTTTACCCATCAATCCAAGCATATAAACTGCACTTGAGAAAAAAAGTCACTTACCCTCTCTAAACAGAGGCAAAAGTATAATTAGGAATATTTCCTCATAGTACATTTTAATTATCTTTGACCAATAATAACATTTGGATGCTGTGGTGTATTCTTTCCCTCAGTGTAGTAAGATTAAACTCAAGTTTCAATCCATTTCTTGTCAAGTCCAACTCCCATTAGTAAGAGTTAAAAGCAGCTGTATCAAGCAGCTTTAACAATGAGGATATCCTTAAAAATATGAATTATGTACATTTGCCATGAGATAAATGTGATAGGAATTCAGATTTTACTGGCACCTACTCACTATAGTTCTTATAAGTGCACTCTGTTATGTGGATGATACATGCCACATTTTCAGCAGTTTGATCATTTTAAAGTATATAGTATAAAGATACTGACTGGTCTTTATGCCCAACATATAAATTAACATTTCATTTAATAATGATAACTTAGAATCGTGATACACTTTATAATTTACAAATCAATTTTACATTGGTAATCTCATCTTAAAATTTTTTCTTAAAAATAGATTTTTAATAAGATTCTAATGTTATGAAAACTGCCCATTTTCTCCAAGTCTGGATTTTTTTCCAAATGTATTAAATTATTTTGAAAAAGATAATTCTAAATTAAATAGAGAACTCTGCAGGATGAATCACCAGTTCTGTCCTTCCACATTTTAAACTTTTACCTTTTTTGAAGATTTCTTCCACCATTAAGAATACGTCTTATGTGGATTATCTTGCAATATCAAAGCAAGAGAAGATTGTATAAGACTTTACCAGATTAATGACATTTGCAAAAATGATAGATAAAATAAAAATGAGCCTAGTCACTAGGAGTTTCAGATTCTCATTTTCAGTTAAGCATAATGTATGCAGATTAAAAAGAAAAATTGTAATAAATTAGCTTTATAACCAGCAAGAATTGTAAGTGGGTTAGTAGACCATGCTTACTCTATGCCATTTAACAATGACAACATTGTGCAATATTTTCTTCATTATACCAAAGCAAGTGATTTAAAAAATCACTGGCCTTCTTATGTTTCTGATGCTTGCCCTATCTGCAGAAAGGGAAAAACAAGAAAGGAAACATTTCTAAAAAAGCCACTTTGGTAATATCTGAGACAACACCATTCTTATTTCACTGGGATTTCATTTCATTCTTGTAAGTTTAACATCTCACTGCATGAACAAAGAAAATATCATGTGAAAAGGGCTTCAGGCTAGCTACTTCCAAAAGGATTCAACCTTCCTAGTGCTATCAATATCATCCATACACCCACATAGTTAGCACTTTTGAATACATTTACTGAAAACCATTAATAAAGCAACAATCTTAGTCTGGTTCTTAACCATGTGTCAGAGTGAAATAAGTTCATGTAAATCTGTGAACTGCACAACAATGATCAAATTAACAGTCATTTCAAGAAAAAAATGCCCCTCAGGCTGAAAAATAATTAGTAGTCTCTCACTATCTTTTCCTCCTAATAAAAATCACGATATTATTGTTGACTGTGCTAATAAAACACCTCCCGTGACCCTGATGCAGTTTGATGTAAAATGTAAGGACTGTTCTATTGTGCAGTCTCACACATGTTTTATTGAACATTTCCACTTGGCTCTTCATCTGGGAACACACAGGCCCATAGAAGCTGAAGAACTTTTGTCACAGTGTAATGCAACTCTCACTTGTTTATTGCTGCAGTTAATAAAACACCCACTTTGAAATTTATTATCTTTGAAACTTAACTTTTAACTGCAGAAACAGAATATTCAGAGCTTCGGATATAAGCAGAGATAAGAGAAAGAGATAGAAAAAGCCAACAGAGAGAATCTAGTGCGTGCATAAAGCAGCCCAAGGTTGGCATATATGTAGCCATAAATGTCAAGTCCTGGATTTTGACTTTTAGGAAAACAATATTGAGAAAGTCTTAATGGTCAGAGGTTGTTCAACATATTTTCCATCTGGTTATTTATACTCACACCACGATTACCTTTTGAATGCTTTTGTGCAAAACAATAGTAGAGGTCTATGAGGGACAGAAAGAAGTTAAAAAACATAATTCCTGTTCTCAAGGAGCTTATCAAGGATATGACACATTAGGTTTCTGCACTGAAGTGGATGATGAGCTAATGTTGGTTAATAATATTTCCAATATACAAGCTGAGGATAAAACGTCAGTTGTCTTTATAAAAAAAATACATAAACCTGAGAAAGTCAGCAAACTAATGAAGCATGTGACTCAGAACATTAAATAGCCTCTGTATACTGATAGCATGATTCATAAGAAACTTGGTTTCAGGAATCAACATGATTCAACAAAGGCATCTGGAGGTGGTGAGATGAATAAGATATTGTCTTTTCCCTGAAGTGGTTTGGTGTTCAGGGAAGGGAAATTCATTACTATCGCTAATTATAATATAAACCAGAATATGGCCAGTTGTTCCAGTGACTACTCTATAGCAGAATATTTTGATTGTGCTTTTGTAAATTCTTAGAATCAAGTCTTTGAAGTAATCAATGATACAAATGTTTCTTGGAAAAAGCTGAACATTTTCAGACATAATTTTAAGGAAATATCTAAGTGTCAAACATTATCAGAAAATATATAGTAGTTAACAGCAGATAGTAAGCAATTGGATAATGAAAAGAAATGTCAAGCTTATTGTTGATATTACAAGAATATATATGAAAATGTACATTTTCCAAGAGCAAAGAAAATTTTGTTTTGCCTAAGTTTTATGGAAGAGACATCTCAGAACTCCTCTAAATCCCTGTTTTTCAAAGTGAGCTCCATTCTACCTTAAAAAAAAAAGTTTTAAAGGTTCAGTAAGTCTGGAAATACTAGATAAGCCAAGTTAAACATCTCTAGAGCTTTAATATGGTCACGTGCACTGTGGATCTCTAGGAGAAAACACTCCTTTAACAGAGCATCTTAAAGGACTGTAGTTCCACGGACCAAAGCTTGGACATAGCAACATCTGATGGTAGATGGGAACAAAAGCAGACTCTCAGCTCCCATCCCTAACAGGTGGAGCCTAGAAGTCTTTCACTTTTAAGACTCTTCAGGTGATTTCAATGTAATTATCTAGTATTGAACCTTGAACGGATATTTGAGAGTCATTGCTACTAAAGGTAAGACTTTACATTTGGATACTACAGGTGATTCAAGATTTATGAACATTAGTTTCTTTTTCTTTTTTCTTTTTTTTTGAGACAGAGTCTCGCTCTGTCACCAGGCTGGAGTGCAATGGCACCATCTCGGCTCACTGCAACCTCCGCCTCCCAGGTTCAAGCGATTCTCCTGCCTCGGCCTCCCGAGTATCTGGGACTACAGGTGCGCACAACTACACCCGGCTAATTTTTGTATTTTTACTAAAGACAGGGCTTCACCATGTTGTCGAGGATGGTCTCAATCTCTTCACCTTGTGATCCACCCGTCTTGGCCTCCCAGAGTGCTGGGATTACAATTAGCTTCAATATAATAGTAGGCATTAAAGCATTATTTCAGAAAACCTTTCAACAGAAAGATGAAAGTAAATGCTTTTCATACCCTTTGCTGGAAAAAGGCAAATCTTTCATTTCTCGGGCTATGGTCTACTTTACATCATAACGATGTGAACATTTTGAAAAGAAAGAGGAAGGAATTTCTGAATGTCAGTGCTCAGCAGATCTGGCTAATTATACTTGGCACAATTATTGTCTATACTGCTTGTTGCTTCTTTCAGCATGGGATGAGTTCCCCCTCAGTTTTCTTTTCTTTCTTTTCTTTTTTTTACAAAGCAAAAAACACCTCTACCTCTATTTCCCTGGCTCTAAGTAGCCAAGTGCTTAGTAAAGAGAATCAAGCAGAGGCATGCCATTGCTTTAAATATTACGAGCTGCTGGGTGTCCAAATACTACATTCTGCCCTATGCTACTTTCATTTATATGATACACAGGCTGTTCTTTTTTAAATTTAAAAACATTTTTTTTCACTGTTTAAGGAATTTTTATTAAAGCAAGAATTTTATAATCCAAATTACGTTTCCTTGCTCAGTTATCAATTCTGTTACTTAAAACAGAACTGACATTTTGAGCTATTCCACAGTAAAGAATTACAAAATTAAAGAAAGGAATCCTTTAAATTTTTGTACTTTGCTCAAAATTGTTTTTCCCAGAGTCTATAAAACATTAATTTGTTTTTATATTTTACTATTTTTTTGTGTTTTTTTTGTTTTGTTTTTAAATCAATAAGTAATCTAGGACTAGCATTGTTTGCTAGACCTGGCATTTGCTCGGTACATAAGGTTCAAAGTTTCCTTTCCTTTTTTTATTTATTTTATATTTTGCAATGTTTTTTTCCACAATATTTAAGTTTTTCAATGTTTAGATATTTTTCTTCGGTGAAGCACAAGTTTCTTTTTGTGGTCCCTGATCAATTTTAAACAGTTGGAACACCGGTGGCACTGTTAACTGCTTTCTGGGCTGCCTCTTTAGATTGGTGGGCTTGTAGTACAGCTACAGCTTCAACAACCTTAGAACGGAGTGACTCTGGAGACTCGAGCATATGAAGAAGTTCTGAATTATCAATCACCAACAACATGCCAGTGATTTTACCAGCAAGAGTAGGGTGCATGGCTTGAATAAGAGGAAACAGCCGTTCACCCAACATTTGCTTTTGCTCTTGAGGAGGGGCAGATGCCAACATGGAAGCAGTCAAAGATTCCTGACCTTGTACATGAAGATGATGGTATTGATGATGAACGTCTCCAGAAATAGGTTTCTCCATTTGGTACAATCACTAGTGCAAAGGTTCTGATGGAGGGTGGTCGCAGCAAAGGGTTTGGTTTTGGATGTTTCTCCTCCCCAGAAGAAGCCACTAAAGCAGTTACAGAACTGAACGGTAGAATTGTGGCCACAAAGCCATTGTATGTAGCTTTAGCTCAGCGCAAAGAAGTGCGCCAGGCTCACCTCACTAACCAGTATATGCAGAGAATGGCAAGTGTACAAGCTGTGCCCAACCCTGTAATCAACCCCTACCAGTCAGCACCTCCTTCAGGTTACTTCATGGCAGCTATCCCACAGACTCAGAACGGTGCTGCATACTATCCTCCTAGCCAAATTGCTCAACTAAGACCAAGTCCTCGCTGGACTGCTCAGGGTGCCAGACCTCATCCATTCCAAAATATGCCCAGTGCTGTCTGCCCAGCTGCTCCTAGACCACCATTTAGTACTATGAGACCAGCTTCTTCACAGGTTCCACGAGTCATGTCAACACAGCGTGTTGCTAACACATCTACACAGACAATGGGTCCACATCCTGCAGCTGCAGCTGCTGCAGCTACTCCTGCTGTCCGCACCATTCCACAGTATAAATATGCTGCAGGAGTTCGCAATCCTCAGCAACATCTTAATGCATAGCCACAAGTTACAATGCAACAGCCTGCTGTTCAATTTTTTTTTTTTTTTTTTTGAGACGGAGTCTCGCTCTGTCGCCCAGGCTGGAGTGCACTGGCGCGATCTCAGCTCACTGCAAGCTCCACCTCCCAGGTTCACGCCATTCTCCTACCTCAGCCTCCCGAGTAGCTGGGACTACAGGCGCCCGCCACCACGCCAGTATTTTTAGTAGTGTTAGCCAGGATGGTCTCGACCTCCTGACCTCGTGATCCGCCTGCCTCGGCCTCCCAAAGTGCTGGGATTATAGGCGTGAGCCACAGCGCCTGGACAGGCTGTTTTGATAAACTTTTCACTCTTTGAATTTTGCAACTTAAGTTTCAGCAAAAAATAACCCACAAAGCTGATTTTAAATAAAAGCAGATGGAACCGTCAAAGAAGGCCAAATGCAAGAAGCAAAAGGAAAAATGTATATTTTCTGAAAAAGTAGTCCATAAATTATTTTCATCTACCTCTCTCATGAAAGGTGTGGTTTGTATGACAATGTTGTCACACAGCAGAACATAAGATGGTATTGACACTGATCCTTCTAAAACAAATCGAGAGTAATACCACAACTATTAGGATAATTTAACAAAAGAATTATTGCCATTGGTCCTAACAGGCAGTCAGAGTTTTCTTTGTAATTCTCGCATTCTATATGTACAACACTGACAAAACTACAAGTTCTCTTTAGAGAATTCTTGTGCTTAGGAATCAGTGTAATTTTGAGTCAAGCATAAATCAACATAGATTGAAACCTGGCATCTCTCCTGAGTTGTTAAGGTGAGTTATAATGCATTTATTTAAAATCAATACTTAACCTCAGTTTTGTTTCTTTTTTCTTTGTTTGTAAAAGTGATATTGGTATATTGCTAATGCAAACGTCTTTTTTTTTTTTTTTTTCTTTTTTGACAGAGTCTCCCTCTGTCAACCAGTCTGGAGTGCAGTGGCGTGATCTCTGCTCACTACAACCTCCGTTTCCCAGGTTCAAGCAATTCTCCTGCCTCAGCCTCCCTAGTAGCTGGGATTACAAGCATGTGCCACCATGCCCAGCTGATTTTTGTACTTTTAGTAGAGACAGGGTTTTACCATGTTAGCCAGGCTGGTCTCGAACCCCTGACCTCAAGTTATTCGCCCGCCTTGGCCTCCTAAAGTGCCGGGATTACAGGCATGAGCCACCATGCCCAGCCGGTAGTAATGCACACTTGTAAATCAATATACATTGAGGAATTAAAGCCTCTTGTTTATAAAACATCTTCAGTGTCTGTAAAAAACAAAAATTCCAGCTCATGGTAGTCAAGTGACTGATAGATGAATGAATGAAGACATCTCATACACACAAATATAATTCCTCCCTCAATTATCCAAGTTCTAGCTGACTTTGACAGTGAATATTGTCTTGCCACTGTGATGCAAAAAGTTTAAATTATGCTAATACATTATTTGTTGTTGTTTCACTAGTCTATGTATACAACAAATCATCCCTAGTCATAGTGGCAAACAACTCTTTATTATTCTCTTTTACATTTCTGTCAATTGACAGGACTCAGCTGGATGGTTTTCACTTAAGGCTTCTTGCAGCATTGCAAACAAATGTCATCTGAAGGTTTGATTGCCCTGGACATCCAAGATGGTAGGCAGTTAATTCTGGATGTCACATGAGAGTTGAGCTAGGGGTGTAGACCAGAGAATCTACATACGACATCTTTGTGTGGCTCAGGCTTCTCACAAGTTCTTCGAGGAAGCATCATAAATATAAGTACACAAAGAGATATGGGAGAATGTGCAAGACTTAGTATGACCTAGACTTTGAAATCCCAGAATATTACTTTGCTGTATTTTATAGGAAAACGTAAGCCACCAGATTCAGGCATGATTCAAGAAGAAGGGAACTAGACTCCATCTTTTAATGTGGGAAGTGTAGACATACATGGAGGGAAGGAATTAATAGTTTTTAGCTTTGACTATCACAGCTTTTCAGTGGTTCTTCTTTCTTCAAAGACATAAGCATGTCTCAAAATTAAGTGAAATATTTTAGTCAAAGTACTTCTCTCTGTGGTATAAAGAGGCCTGATACCATTTTAACTCCTTACTTATTACTTCTTGAGGCAGAGGAAAAGTAGCAAAACTGTTAAATGGGAATGATCTCATTTCAATTGAGTATTGAACATTGCCAATAATTGTATGCCTTGCTGTATAAATGGCAAATATTGTAGAAACTGTGAAATATCAAGAAAATATAATAACCCTTGTTTTACCTAGAGTGACAGGCTGTTAAAGTCAATGAAAGATCATACTTTTAATTTCATGTACATCTCAATGAAGCAAATACTTGTACTCTTATTTTGCAGATGAGCCTCAAGAGGTTAAGTGTTGTTTCCCCCTCCCCCCAAAAATGCACACTTAATAAATAGTAAAACTGAGACATCAGTCCAGGGATCTTGCTCTTTTTGCTATATATGCTATTAGAAAAAGTTAATAAATACTGTGAAAACTTGTGGAGAATTTGGAGGTGAGAGCATGAAAATAGGGCGAAGACACAGTAGGAGCCAGGGAACATTATGCTGAGCAACTTTCCTTTTACTGCTAGTTATTTCAACAAACATTTTCTACAATCTATACTACTAGAGTGGCGAGCCTTATGGTAACCACTGTCTGGGAAAAATTAAAAAACAAAACGAAACAAAACTCTAGACGTGGGGAGTGGAGAAAGAGCGAGCAATGTCATGGAGGTCATGGAACCGGAGGCCAGGATGAGGCACAGCGTGACTGGAGATGGTGTGTGGGAAATATATTGACAAGTGATGAACAATGAGATACATGGAGGAATGGGAGAGGAGACCCGTTCCCTCCCTCAATGCTCACACCCCCACTGCTGAATAGCCTTTTGGGTTTGTATAGAGCTTGAGGAAGACTGTGAAAGAAATCATGAGAACATCCCTAGGCCGGCTACAAGGCACTCTCTATTTTTTTTTTTTTTCTCTTTACACTGTTTAAAAACAAAGCAAAACAAAACAAAACTGTATGCCGATAGCAAAATGAATTAATTTAAATTTTCAATAATATCAAAGGAATATAATGTAACAAACAAAATACACTATTGCCCAATTATATAGTATTATGTTTCTGCTCGAGTCATGTGTATAGCCTAATCTTAAAAACGAGGGGAAAATAGTATGAGTAGCAGCAACTTTGATTCCTTTCTCTAAACAGTTTATAATTGCTTTAAAATTGGTATCATTTTTTAAGAAAAGTACTCTGACAAATACAATTATAAAAAAGATACAATGAAAGTGTTCAACATCACTTATTATTTTTAGTATTTACCACTGATTTATATGTGTTACTAGTTGGAAGATTAATCTAGGCAAATATTGTACATTAGGCTTAAAATCTCATCAAAACCTAACTCAAAAAAAAAAAAAGATCAGGTCATATAAGCAACTTTTTCAGTTATACATTTTTAAGTAAGTTGATTCACATCTCTTAGGGGTTAAGTGGTCTCAAATTATTTTTATAACATTGATATACATTTCAATTTGTGAGAGTAAGTTGCATTTCTTTAAAAGGATATCAAATTGTAGTGTCATTCTTCATCTGCCTTTAATTCTTATCTATGCATTCATCTACATCCATCCCAGCCTATTATGAATAATGATTTCTAACTATTTTATGATCCATGTTTTTGCTGCAAAATGCACAAAAGTAATTAAGGCAAATTGGAACAATTATAGAAATACACTATTCAATAACTCAGTTGCCAAAAAAGTTTTACTGTACCCTAAGGAAGAAAAAAAAATGCCTATACAGCAGTAATATCATTCCACACGTTTCATTTACTCCTGCAAGCCAGCCAAGCTCAAATTAATTGTACTGACTAAACTTTTCTTCTTGGAGAAAATTAAAGATATGCTGTTGTCAACACTTGAGCACAACCTTGCCGACACTTAAACTCAGAGAAGGGTGTGACATCCTGCCCCGGCTGCCTTGCGCTAATTAATCACTCTGGTATTTAGGACCATTCAAGCAGACAAATTAATGGGGAATAATTAGTGTATCTTTGTTCCAGCTCAGCTTTGCACACCAGACACTCTCAGGGAGAGAGGGGAGTTTGCAGAGCGCAAGCCATTAGCATGTGCATAGTTTCACTTCTGTTCAGCAAGTTCTTCAGAGATTAAGAGAAAGGCCAAATTAGCAGACGTGTGACTGGGGTTAGGACACCCTTCTGGAAAGAAAGCCCTCTGTTTGGGTATCAGCTTTCAGAAGCAAGTCGATAATCCAGAGACTGAATTTCATAAAACACAATTAAACCTCAGGGACGAAATAATTCCAGAAACCAAAAACATGTTTTTAAAAAATATAGTGAAAATATTATTATTGTTTATACTGTTTGTATTTATATATCACAGAGAAAAAGGCAGCCCTCAGAAATTTTGTTTTTTCTCTATATTATTGTTGGCTTTTGCAAATTCTTATTGAAAATTGATTTTTATCAACAAATGGTATTTATAAAGTTTGTAATTAAAGTGTGTAGACCATTTAACCTCTCTCCATTTAGTAAGAACTCTGTAGATACTCCCTATGGCCATAAAACTTAATTTGTTTCTTCTGATAGGAATCAGAGAGTAGAAAATTCAGACAAAGTCTCTGTACACAGTCAGTGTGACCGGCATAGTATTGATTAAAGTCTGTCCCATTTTATGCTGCTGACTGGTTTCAACGTGCATGTGGACTGAATTAAGGCACAGTTTCTTACTGAAATATATTTAAAAACTAAAAATAAAGTGTTGAGATTTACTACATTGAGAATATATCATGACTTGGCTTCACTACTGAAAATTTTTAAAAAATGAAACCAATTGACTCATATGAGTACATGTTTTCCTGGATTAAAACCATGGGTTTTACTTTGATACATAAATTCTTCCCCTCACCAGACAAAAACATCTGACTTTTTACACAAATAATGCTTCAAACATTATATTTTATCCTGACGATAAATTATTTCTGAGCTTTTTATTAACAGTTTGCTATATACAGAACTTATCTAAACATACTGCAAATAATTGTGTGAATATATGTATATCCATACACATAATCACACTTGGTTTATACCATATGTGTGCATGATCTTTTATTGCTTTTTCTCATGTTTCAGCAGTTTATGTAAAGGAGGCATTTTTCCTGTTTTCCTACCTAAAGTTCCTATGTTTTGTATGTTCACTGACTATTTTCTACATGTTACTATCTAACCCTCCAGCTTTATCACTTAACAAGCAAGGCAAGAATTATTGCTATAGCGTACAGAGAACATTCCTGCAGATTCCATACTCACTATAGGAAGGCTCAAAACACAGACCTCCTCACTCTCAGAGAACAAGCGTACTGCATGGAAAGGCAGGCCCAGAGAGGGTCAGGAGCTGATGTTAAGAGAGACCACACAGTGTGAAAATAGACCACATTCCCAGCCCAGTTACCAATTCTTTTGTAAAGAGATTCCACCACCCTAACTACAAAGCTGAATTAAATGTGGGACACTGTGAGTACATTTAGTTCTATTAATAGCACATAACATAAAAATAGTCCAAAAAAGGAATTCCCTACCTGGACCATACCAAAATTTGTGATATTGCTTTACCACATGCAGCTTCTAGATCTCATAAAAACATGATATTGTTAGGCATTAATGCTCTTGAATTTGTGCTGGTGGAATGGGAGGAAAAAAAATCACAAAACTACATATTCTTACAATTTCTTAGAGAGGAGAAATGAATCTCTCTTCAGTCTCAGCTGAAATACTAAATTACTGCCTATGATAAGCCCAGACACCATTAGAAAGGCTTCCATCCTGGGAGTAGGTCCTCCTAGATCTTTGAAGGTGCCTAATCCTCATTAAAGGCAAACCCTGGGCGTAGGAGGGGCTGCGCTGGCATCAAGGCACCTGGCGACGACTAAAAGCGCTGGCCCCATGTGCGGCTGCTGCTGAGCAGCAGAATGTAATTTAGTCGCACCAGCGGGAGCAGGGGTCAATGATTTTATATTAATGGGGATCACGACAGTTCTAAGCTGTAGCGTGCTTTGAAATAAGTGTTGTACAAGGCAGCAAAGAGAGCTCAGCTGAGGAAATGAGCTGTGTCACTGTCTCCTCATGCCTTGCAGCAAACAGTGGAATGTTTTTAGTTGCCACAGACTCTGTGCCATCATAATATTTTATAAACAACAATTACCTGTTTCATTTTGCAAAACTCAGACTCCTAAAGTAATGCTGCTCAAGATGCCACGAAGGATGAACAAATTCCTTTCTAATCGAAATTCGGACCAAGTTGTGTGGACAAAGAATGAACAATAACTGAGATGTTCATATCTGAAAACTAACTTAGGAAAACAAGTGCAGGTGTGTTGTGGGTGTCTGTTGTGATACTATTGAAAGATGGTATAGCATCTTTGATAACTTTGGCATGCTATCAAAGTGTCCACACCTAAAACAAAAGAGATGGAGAGGGAGTTCAAGGCAATGCTTTTAAATTTTAGTCAATATTAAATCTTCATCTGCAGTTGAAAGCACTGTTATCACATCTTTACCAAAATTTATCTATGTTTTTACATTTATTTTCAGGGATATCAGTTTTAGACTCCATGTTAAATTTTTAGAAGATTAATATTTTTTTCCAAATTAGTAATTGGGAATGGAGGGCAAGAAATCATTTTTGTCAGCGTCTCTGAAGGTAGGGAAAAGAAGGAAAATCAAGTTCTTCCAAGCTTCATAGGGAAAGGAAGGAAAATCAGGTTCTTCCAAGTTTCAGGGATGGTCAGATGAGAAGGGTAGTACATTGTATGTGGAAAACAACAGAGGTATGACAAGGAATGAAGTTTCTATTTTCAAAACTTCTTTTGAAGTAAACAGGACAGAGGTACCAGAGCCAATAGGAATAAGCATATAAGCTGTGCCAAATATGATTGATTAGGGAGACCTCTACCATTAAGTGATTAACAGCTCGCCAAGAGTTATAAAAAAAATTAACTGTGAAAAGGCAAATGTGTTGACCAGAAAATTAAAATCTATTCCTATAAATTTCACTTGGTAAAACAATTGATTCATTTTCAATAGTTCTTCCATGCACAAGAAAAGTCCTAGCTGGGCTTTGGGATTAGTGAGCCATTACTGGAAAAAAAAAAAGTGCTATAATTGAACATTGAGTTATATATCATCTGAAAAAACACTTTCTGCAAAACAAAATCCAAGCTTGACTAGTTTATTACAGATATGCTTTCCAAAGATGATCTGTGAAACTATAGTGCCACGGCAGATGTTCAATGCAAAATCTCACATACATGCAGACATATATATATAAAGTTTCTGTAGTTAGATCTGTTTAAAAAACACTGCATTTTATAAGGTTATTTTCTGTATTACCAAAGAACATTAGCATATTAGAGGCACTAAGTTCTGAAATAAAAAATCTCTTAAGTTTCCTTTAGATCTTTACGGTCCAACTAATTTTATTACTTTTACCCCCCTGACCCTATGAACATTCTCCTTGCTTAAATACACTTTGGGAAATTCCATATTAGAATTCAGTAAGTTAGTGCATATGTATTTTTATCAAGCTGAACTAGACTAGATGCAATCTCTGCCCCAAGTTTATTCCCCTACACCTAGGAACTGATTAATAGAAGATTTGGGTTGTTAATTATAATTAAATTGAGATCAGACTTTCAGAAGGTGTGCAATAAAGTAGATGGTATTTATAATTTAATATGCCAAAAATTGGAGCAGCACTATTTATTTTTCCCCAGAAGACAAAGGCAAAGAATAGTAGATATGTTTCTACCTACAAATGTGAGGAATGGAAGTTACCAAAGCTGTGATGTGGATATTTTCTAAATTAATCATGCTTTTAAATAACTTGGAATATAAAGTTGCTTGGATGTTCTAAGACCGGAGATACACATAGTTTTGAAGGAGTAATCAGAGCAGAGAGTAGGGTCAGATAAATGGGTCATTGTCTCAAGAACAGAAGGGATAACGAAAAACTCAGTAATCAAGATACATAATATTTTAATCAATAGATTTCAATATTAAAATTTGTGCAAATAAAGCCATGATAAGCAAAATATCAAAATTTTAAATAAAGACAGGATTAGTGTTACTGATGTTCCCTTTTGCCTCAGGCTCCAATATGGCTCAGCACAGCACTGGGATAAGAAAGTACCAGGAGACAAACTGCAAGAAGAAAGGAGCACTTAATTGGGTGTCCAAATTAGCTCTGATTCTTCCTGATGATAAACAGCCATATAACTTTGGAAAGCCTTATAAATATATCATGTCTATGTTTGCTCATTTACAGAGAGGACAATAATTCTCTAACTATTCTGAGAAGCATTCAATCAATGAAGTTTTTATAGATGTTCAAAGAAAAAATAAAAATGGATAGTAATTTTGATATCAAATATATTTGGAAAAAGTGCTGTTGAATTTGATCAGGTTTCCTTACTTCAGAACTTCTCATATATTTTTAACATGTTAGTGTATTTTATAATTGTCTTATAAGAAAACAGAGTATTTAAACAACTAGAGCACTTATTAACATCTTATTCATAGTATGAAAAATGCTGAACAAAATGATCTGAAGTTTTCTCCTCCCTTTAAAACTTTAAAATTCTAAAGAGACTTTTTAAAGGTAACATGAACAGAGTAAGTGGCAGTTTAGTACAAGTTAATACCTCATAAAAATAAATTGAAATATGCTTACAGAAATAGATATTTTAATCGATCATTTATAGCACAGCAAAGTGATCTCTCATATCCATATTCCTGAAAAACAGAGAATCTACATGTTGGCTTCAACAGCCAGAAACAAATGTTATATTAGGCTGAAGTTCTCATACTGAAACCTTATAGAAGACATGTAAAGGGTGGAAAATGAATGGAATAGAAACTGAGTCACCATAGTTAGCTGACAGTGGATGAGAAGGGTAATTTTATGGGAACATATATTTTTAAAGATGCTTCAGTATATGAATATGATGTTTGAAAAACAATATTATAAGTTTGTCAATCATAAAACACTAAAATGTATACACACAGTCATATAGGTATTGTATATTTTGTGTGTGGGGGAGGAGGGGAGAGACAGAGAGAGAGAGAGAACAATTAGGTATTAAATCTTGAAAGGGATACTTTCAAGGCATCCTTCACATAAAATGTATCCATACTCAGAGACAACGAAATGTATCATTCTGAAGAAATTACATAAATGGCTTCTAAAATGCTTTAGAAAAAAATGATGAAAAGCAAATCTATGGTAGTTTAATAATACATGTAGCAATTTTTTGGAAGACCTCAATATCTAATAGTATAACTAAATATTTTGCAAAATGTGTCATGGAACCTGTGTTCAAAACAAACAACTGAGTTGGAATTTTCATGAATCTCAACATAGATATTACTTTTTATCTTCTCTTTAAACTTTGAAAATTTCAAGTGTGTTCCTCTATGACCTTATGTCAATTTTGTAAATCTCAATCTATACCTACCACTATCACAGCAAAATTAAGGGAAAGGTCCATATATCTACTACCCTCACACTTGCATGGCCTGCCCAGTTATCAACATCTCCTACCAGAGTGGAATATTTGTTACAACAGAACCTACGTTGCTGCATTGTCACCAAAAGTCTATAATTTACATTAGGTTTCACTCGTGGTGTTGTACAATTGATGGGTTTCACCAAATGCCTAATGACATGTATACACCATTACGGTAACATACAGAGAGTAGTTTTACTGCCCAAAACAAAATCGTCTGTGTTCTGGCTATTAATTCCTTTCTCAACTTCTGGAAACCACTGATCTTTTATTAATTATCTCCACAGTTTTTCATTTTCCAGAATGTTACATAGTAGGAATCATAAAGTATATAGCTGTTTCAGATTGGCTCCTTTCACTTAGTGATATGCATTTAAGTTTACTCCATGTCTCTTCATGGCTTGATAGCTAATTTCTCTTTAGCAATGAACCATATCCCACTGTGTGGAAGTTCATTTTCCATTCATCTACTGAATGTCATCTTGGCTGCTTCCAAGTTTTGGCAATTATAAATAAAGCTGCAGGTTTTTGTGTGGACATAAGTTTTCAACTTATTTGTGTTAACACCAAGAAGCCTTGGACCTATTTTAATTCATCCTACCAGATGACAAAACAATAAACTTGATTAAATACAGTTCTGCCAATTCTAGTATATACAGTTTCTCTGAATAAAGTTGAACAAACACACACACACACACACACACACACAGAGTGTTTCTGAACTCACTTTACATTTATGAGCACAAACTTCAATTTTTTTTAATGCTTGATTGTTCTGTACTTCTATTCAGTCTCTCAATTATCTAGAATAATGTATGATTCATATTTCCTCCTCTCCAGTTCTCTAGTATCTCCTCCCTCATATTCACTCTCAGCCATGTCCTTGCTCTGTATTTCACTGAGAAAACAGAAATCAATCGAAAGGAATTTCCACAAGTTTTTTTCCATTTTTTCACACTTCTAGAAACCTCCTTTGCCTTTTTTTTTTTTTTTTTTACTGTGGAAGAATTGTTCTTGCTCCTACATAGGCCAAATCCTCCATTCACCTGCTGGATTACATTGCATATGACCTAATCAAGTACACCGCTCAAGCAAATCTTTCCTTTCTTGCATACCATAATTGTCTTCTCTCTACATTTTCCCTTCCCATTTCTGCCTAATTTCTCTCCTTCCTTTTATATCAAAACTCCCTTGAAGACATCTAATCTCACTTTCTCCTCCCATTTTAATTTGACTCCACTCCAAAGAGGCTTTTTGCCACTCTCCACTACACCTAAACTAAGTTATCAGTGAACTCTATTTTGCCAAGCCCAATGATCAACTCTTGTTATCCATTATATTTCTGCTATAAGTAATATTTTACACTTTTCACATCCATTACCACTTTAAATCAAACTATCATTATCTCCCTCCTAGATTATTACTAAAGCCTCTCAACTGCTCCAGCTCTCACATTGCCCCCCTCCAAACTATACCTAGCTAAAGCCAGAGGAATTCTGCAAAAATGTAAAGTGCACCAATGCACTTTTATGTTCATAGTTCTCCATCCTACTCAGGGTAAAAGACAAAGACTTCCTAATGTAAGAAGTTATATCTAATCTGGTCACCTGTCACCTCTGAGTTTATCACCTATTCCTCTCTTTTTCACAAGCCGGGTCATTCTGCTAAAATCATATTGGCCTCTCTGTTGTCCTTTAAATGAACTAGGCATGCTCCCAACTCACATCCTTTGATGTTGTTCTTTCCTCTGCCTCTTATAATCTCAATTTTAATCTTCATAGGATTTGTTTCCCTTTTCCTTCAGGTCTTAACTAACCCACTACCTTCCCAGAGCATTCTTCCCTAGGTATGCTGTCTAAAATTGTGTACACACACACACACATGCACACACACATCATACTTCCTATAACACTATCCTAGTTATTATCTACTGCACTTATCACTATCTGACATATTGCAAGTTGTATTGTTTTCTTTAATGTATAATTTACATTTTCCATTATATATTTTACTTACTACCTATTAATTTTTCTCATTTAGAATGTGAGCTCCTGAGGGCAAGTTTTTCTTCAGTTCTGTTTACAGCTGTATCTCCAGGACCTAAAACAAGTCTATAACAAACAGGTGCCCGAAATGTATTTGCTGAATAAATTAAATGAATGAATTTTGACTTCATTTCAGTTGAAAGCAGTTCTCTATTTATCTAATTATAATAATGAAATAATTTTTCCAAAGGTAACACATAATATTCTAGTGAGAATGATTAGAAACAATGTTAGGGATCCTTATTTCTTTCTTTCTACCTTATATTACACCTCAAGTTTTTGGTCAATTTAATCTTTAGCTCTACAAAGTTTTCATTTTTATATTATCAAACAAGCCTATCAATTCTTTTCTGGCAACTGGATTCCTATTCTTGGTTAAGAAGGCACCTCACAGATCCCAGGTTGCAAATATAATCTCCAAAGTATTTGTACAGATCCTTTCAAAAACACCTGAAAATTTTGTACATGTTGTATTATAGCAGTCCAACTTATTAATTACTCCTATTTGTAATGCTATTTATTTAGACTTTCACCTATAGATAGAAATACATAGATTAGCCTAGACTTACATAGGGTCAGTATCATCGAGATACCACTAGGCTATATAATTTTTTCAGCTTCAGTATAATATTATAGGACCACCATCATATATGTAGTCCATCATTGACTAAAATATCATTATGCAATGCATGATTATATATCTACAAGCATATCTCCTTTTATTGCACTTCACTTTAATGCACTTTGTAGATACTGCATTTTTTACAAATTGAAGATTTGCAGTAACCCTGCATTGAGCAAGTCTATTGGTGACATTTTTTCCAAGAGCATGTGCTCACTTTGCATCTCTGCATCACATTTTGGCAATTCCTGCAATATTTAAAACATTTTTATTTCTGTTATGGTAACCTATGATCGGTAATCTATCATGTTGCTATTGTCATTGTTTGGAGCACCACAAACTGCACCCATTTAAGTTGGCAAACTTAAGCTATAAATGCTGTGTGTGTTCTGACTGGTCCATTGACCAGCCATTCACTGCCTCTTTCCATCTTCTTGGACCTCTCTATTCCCTGAGACACAACAATATCGAAATGAGCCCAATCTGGGGCCTCCTTATTCCCTGAGACACAACAATACGGAAATGAGGCCAACACTTATGGCCTGTAAGTGTTCAAATGAAAGGAAGAGTCACTCTAAATCAAAAGCTAGAAATGGGTAAGCTTAGTGAGGAAGGCACGTCAAAAGTCGAAACAGGGTGAAAGCTAGGCTGCTTTCATCAAACGGTTAGCCAACTTGTGAATGCAGAGTAAAAGTTATTGAAATAAATTAAATGTGCTACTCCAGTGAACACAAGATTGAGAAGAAATCAACACAGACTTATTCCTGATATGGAGAAGGTTTGAGTGATTGTCTTGATAGAAAACCAAACCAGCCACAATATTCCTTTAAGACAAAGCCTAATCCAGAGCAAGCCCCCAACTCTTTTCAATTCTATGAAGGCAGATCGACGTGAGGAATCTGCAGAAGAAAAGTTTGAAGCTAGTAGAGGATCGTTCATGAGATTTAAGGAAAGAAGCCATCTCCATAACATAAAAGTGCAAGGTGAAGCAGCAAGTGCTAATATAGAAGCTGCAGCAAATTATCCAGAAGAGTTATCTAAGATCATTGATAAAGGTGACTACACTGAACAACAGATTTTCAATGTAGATGAAACCACCTTACATGTTGGAAGAGGATGTCATTTGGTTCTTTCACAGCTAGAAAGGAGAAGTCAATACCTGCCCTTCAAAGCTTCAAAGAGCAGGCTGACTCTCTTGTTAGGGGCTAATGCAGCTGGTGACTTTAAGTTGAAGCGAATGCTCATTTAGCATTCCAAAAATCCCAGGGCCCTTAGGAATTAGGCTAAATCTACTCTGCTCGTGCCTTATATATGGAAACAACGAAGTCTGGATGACAGCACATCTGTTGAAAGCAAGGTTTACAGAATATTTTAAGCTCACGAATGTTGAGACCTACCACTCAAAAAAAAAAAAAAAAAAAAAGATTTCATTCAAGCTATACTGTTCATTAACAATGCACCTAATCACCCAAGAGCTCAGATGAAGATGTACGAGGAGATTAACTTTGTTTTCATGGCTGCTAACATAACAACCATTCTGCAGTCCATGAATCAAGGACTAATTTTTACTTCCAAGACTTAGTATTTAAGAAATACATTTTGCAAGGCTACAGCTGCCACAGAAAGTAATTCTTTTGATAGATCTGGGAAAAGTAAATTGAAACCTTCTGGAAATAATACACCATTCTGGACATCATTAAGAATATTTGTGTTTTATGGGAGGATGTCAAAATATCAATATTAACAGGAGTTTATAAGAAACTGATTCTTACCTTCATAAATGACTTTGAGGGGTTCAAGATTCAGTGGAGGAAGTAGTGGTAGACAGAGCAAGAGAATCAGAATTGGCTGTGTAGGGACATGGATGAAACTGGAAAACATCATTCTCAGTAAACTATCGCAAGGACAAAAAACCAAACACCGCATGTTCTCACTCATAGGTGGGAATTGAACAATGAGAACTCATGGACACAGGAAGGGGAACATCACATTCCGGGTACTATTGTGGGGTGGGGGGTGGGGGGGGCGGGGACAGCATTAAGACGATAAAGGGTGCAGAATCAACTTGGACATGGATACATATGTAACAACTCACATTGACATATACCTAAAACCTAAAGTATAATAAAGGTTTCTGAAGATGGAATCTGCTCCTGGTGAAGATGCTGTGAGCAGTGTTAATAAGACAACAAAGGATCTAGAATATTACACCAATTTAGTTGATAAAGGAGTGGCAGAGTTTGAGTTCCAGTTTTGAAAGTTCTACTTTGGGTAAAATGCTCTCAAGTAGCATTGCATATTACAGAGAAATCTTTTGTGAAAGGAAGAGTCAATTTATGGCAAACTTTGTTTTATTTTAAGAAATTGCCATGCCCTACCCAACTTTCAGCAACCCTGATCAGTCAGCAGCCATCAATATCAAGGCAAGACCATCTACCAGCAATGAGACAACTTGCTGAAGGCTCAGATAATCACTAGCATTTTTTAGCCATAAAGTTTTTTTTTCTAAATGAAGGTATGTACATTTTTTAGACATAATGCTATCATTACTCACTTAAAAGACAATAGTATAATGTGAACATAACTTTCATATACACTGGGAAACCAAAAACAATTGTGTAAGTCGCTTTCTTGCAATATTTACTTTATTCCAGTGGTCAGGAATGAAACCTGCAATATTTACACACTTTTATTTTTAATAAGTCTCCTGAAGTGTTTTTCTTTATACAATACCTATTGAATTAACAGCTTTGATTTTATTTATCATTTACTATTTTCTATATTTTACCTTATTAATTTAAAATTTTTAACTTTTGTATGGTATGCCCTTTCTACTTTATTTTGCACTGTTTTGTAACTATATTTCTAATTTCATAAAATAATTTGTACATTTTTTTTCTTGAGATGGAGTCTTGCTCTGTTGCCCAGACTGCAGTGCAATGGCACCATGTCAGCTCACTGCAACCTCCGCCTCCTGGGTTCAAGCGATTCTCCCACCTCAGCCTCCCAGGTAGCTGGGATTACAGGCGTGCACCAACACATCTGGCTAATTTTTATATTTTTAGTAGAGACGGGATTTTGCCATGTTGGCCAGGTTGCTCTCAAACTCCTGACCTCAGGTGATCCACCCACCTCAGCCTCCCAAAGTGCTGGGATTACAGGCATGAGCCACCGTGCCCAGCCTTGTTTTTCTTTTTTATTAAAACATTCATAATGCATTTTCCTCAGGTAAGTACTTTTCCTGTGTTCTTACAATTATGTCACAGTGTTGTGTTTTTATTTTTTAATTTTGCTTTCTAGAGATGTAATTTTCCTACTTAAGAAAAAAATCTGATCCAATAATTGTCTAATTTCCAAGTAACCTCAGAATACTTTAGCTTTTATTTTTCTTGTGCTTTATTTATTTATTTGGTAATAATTAAAGAATGTGGCCTAGAAATTCCCTCGTTTTAAATTTCTTAATGTTTCCTTTGTGGCCAATTTTGGACAAATTTTTACAAACTCCCCATAATATACAAATTAAGTATCTTAACTTTTCAAGAGATGTAAACTTCTATGTATAGTTAATTGTTGAACATTATTGATTTTATTATTCATCTTATTTTTATGGTTGTTTTCTTCCTGTCTCTCTCTAAGCCTAAAGGTGGGTAATTGAAATATTCCTCTACAAACAGATTCAGCTATTTTGTGGCCTATTGAAAAGAAGTTTATCTTTTTCATATATTATCTTCTATATATCATATCTTCTTTATAATACACTCATTTTATTATTAGTTGATATTTTATTTAATTTTCAGACTTTTAATATTGACTGTATCATGTCTGATATTACCATTGACACTTCTACAATCTTTATCTTTGCCTGCTGTTCATTTGTCTATTGCTTTATCTTTAAACTTTCTTTTATGTGTTACCTTAAGTGTGCTTAAACTCTGTTGTATTTTTTAACTCAATATCATAGTATTTTTCTTATAATGAGAAAATTCAGTTCATTCATGTGTAGCATCTTATAAATTTGACTTTGTTGCTTCTATGTTAATTAAATATTTCTTACATATTGAATTTTCCCTTTTTCTCAATTGACTAGGTTGCTTCATTCTATTTTACCCTTGTAAATGTGAAGGAAAACTATAGTTTGCTATTTTATTAATGTTTATTCTCCATTTTCTACTTGTATAATCACGTGCACATTTCTCTATCATCTTTAGAATAGTCAGGTGTTTTCCCCACTCTAATGCACTTTTATGTATATAAAAATGCTTTATTTTATTTTTCTCCAAGACCCCTTTCCCACTATAATATTGGCTCAGAGAAATACAATGGGTTGTTCAAAAATTTCATGAAAAATGGGTATTATGAAAAAACTATGCCTGAATATAAAAAAATTTGCATCAAAATAAACTCATACTAACTTGTTCTGACATGTTTAAACAGGATCTAGTTTGAGGCACTATGCAGAATAATACATTGGTTTGAAAAGAGCCCCTATCATAGCAACATGAATTGTACAAAAATTGAAGCAGGAACAAACATCAACTTTATGGTGAAGAGTGAGTGGAAGAATGGTGAAATCATTGATGCTCTATGAAAAGCTTCCAGAGACAATATTCCAGAGACATCAGCAGTTTAAAAATGGATAACTCATTTTAAGGGATAGGGTAATGTTAAATATAAAGCCCACAGCAGCAGACGATCCATATCAACCTGTGAGGAAAAAATTAACCTTGATTTTGACCTAATTGAAAAGAACTGACAACAGCACAAACAATAACCACCACCATAGACTTCCTAATTGATTCAGCTTACACAATTCCTATTGAAAATTTAAAGATGAGCAAACTTTCCACTCAATGAGTGCCAAAACTGTGGCACCTAGATAAGTTACAAAAAACAAGAGAGATATCTGTGGGAATTGTAAACAACTGAGATAGAGATTATGAAGAATTTCTTCAAAGAATTGCAACGGGAGGTGAAACATGGCTTTACCAGTACAATCCTGAAGACAATGCATAATCAAAGCAATGGCTACCAAGAGGTGAAAGTAGTCCAGTCAAAGAAGGGGACTGGTCAAGAGCAAAGATGGTAACAGCATTTTGGGAATCTCAAGGCATTTTGCTTGTTGACTTTCTGGAGGGACAAAGAATGATAACATCTGGTTCTTATAAGAGTGTTCTGAAAAAGTTAGCTAAAGCTGTAGCAGAAAAAATGCCCAGAGAGTCCTTCTCCACCATCACAATGTTCTTGCTCATTCCTCTCTGATCAAACATGGCAATTGTGCAGAAGTTTTAATAAGAAATTAAAATTTGAACAAAAAATAAAAGTTGCTAACTTGGTGTTATTTTCCCCTTTTAATATATCTCCTAGCATCTTTAATAGTCAGTTAAAAATGTATGCAAAATATAATGTAAATGTCAGCAAAATAATGAAACACACAAAAAATTATACCAAAAATGAGACTTCCTGATAAATAACTCAGTGAAATATTAATGTAATGTTTATAAGAGGGTTCCAGTGAGGCAGCCCCTATGGCTGCACACCAGTCCACATTTCCCTCCCCATACCGCATCTTCCCCCTAGCCTACAACAAATCTCCACATCACTTTGCTGACAAGTGTCTGCATGGGCAGGCTTTGTTTTACTTGCCTCGCAAGTATGCAGAAGTTCAGTACACCTCAACTCTACTGACCGCCATTGCAGAGTGAGCCTTGGTGGGCACAGAGCCAGGAACCCATCCCCTGCTAGTGCCCAGCCCTTGCACTAACACACTGTGCAGAATACAGGGGATCCTCCCACACCCTGAGCAATCACTACTGCTTGGAGAGCACTGAGAAGGCACTCAGATGTGTGCCAGCCAGCATGCTGCCCCAAGCCAACACAACCTTCAGTGCAACACAGCGCACAGTCTTCAGCAGAGAATCCCGACTCCTCCCCAGCTGCCTGGCCTCTGCCACTTTGGTGAACACCCACAGGAAAGTAGGCACCCTTGCATCCACTAGCGCTCTGCTTCATCTGCCACACTTCAGTCCCCCCAGCACAGTGGACTCCAAACCTTGAGGAGTCAAAGAACAAAGGCCCAATGCAAGTCCCCCAGAGTTAGAGCACACAGTCCAGAGTTGGGACCTGAGTGTTGGCCTAAAATCTCACAGAAACTAAGCCAGTTGGCTGAATCCATCTTATACCACAATCAAACCCCCAAGGTCATCAAATAGAATAAATGGAACTAAAAACTCATCCAAAGATCAGCAGCCTCAATGATTGAAGGCACAAAGATGAGAAATAAAGAGCACAAAAATGCTGAAAACTTAAAAAGCCAGAGTGCCATCTTTTCTCCAAATGAACACATCACCTCTCCAGCAAGGGTTTGGAACTGGGCTGAGGCTGAGATGTCTGAAATGACAAAAACAGAATTCAGAATATAGTTAAGAACGAGGTTAATTCAGCTATAGGAGCATGTTGAACCCCAATGCAAGGATGTTAAAATCATTATAAAACATTACAGGAGCTGACCAACAAAGTAGCCAGTAGAGAGAAGAATGTGACCAACCATATACAGCTGAAAAACACACTACAAGAATTTCATAATGAAATCCATAAGCATTCATAGCACAACAGATGAAGAGGTGTAAAGAATCTTAGAGGCAGCTAAAGAGAAAGGTCAAGTCACCTACAAAGGAAATCTCATCAGACTAACAGTGGACATTTCAGCTGAAATCTTACAAACCAGAAGAGATTGGGCACCAATATTAGATATTCTTAAATAAAAAAAAATCCAACTCGGAATTTCATATCTGGCCAAACTAAGCTTCAAAAGTGAAGGAGAAGTAAGATCCTTTTCAACAGGCAAGTGCTGAGGAAATTTGTCACCACCAGATCTGCCTTACAAAAGCTCCTGAAGGAAGCTCTACATATGAAAAGGAAAGACCATTATCAGCCATTATAAAAATATATTGAGGAACATAAACCAGTGACACTATAAAGCCGCCACATGAACAATTATGCAAAATAACTAGGTAACATCATAATGAACTAATGAAAAGACACAGAGTGGCAAACTGGATGAAGAACCAAGACCCACTGGTATGCTGTCTTCAAGACAGCCATCTCGCATGCAGCAACACACAGGTTCAAAACAAAGGGATGTAGAAAAACCTACCAACCAAAAGAAAAATTAAAAAGCAAGGGTTACAATAGTAGTTTTTGACAAAACAGAATTTAAACCAACAAAGATTTAAAAAGACAAAGAAAGGCATTAAATAATGGTAAAGGGTTCAATTCAACAAGAAGATCTAACTATCCTACATACATATGTACCCAACACAGGAGCACCAAAATTCACAAAGTAAGTTCTTAGAGACCTTTGAAGAGAAGTAGATTCACAAATATTAATAGTGGAAGACTTTAGCATGCCACTGACAATATTAGATCATCGAGACAGAAAATTAACAAAGATATTCAGGACCTGAATTCAGCTTTGGATCAAGTGGACCTGACAGATAGCTACAGAACTCCCCAACCAAAAACAACTGAATATACATTCTTCTCATCACCATATGGCACATACTCAAAAACTAATCACATTATTGGAAGGGAAACATTCCTCAGCAAATGCAAAAGAATTAAAATAATAACAGTCTCTTGGACCCACAGCACAATCAAATTAGAAATCATGACTAAGAAACTCACTCAAAACTATAAAATTACACGGAAATTGAATAACCTGCTTCTGAATGACGTTTGGGCAAATAATGACATTAAAACAGAAATCATGAAATTTTTTGAAACTAATGAGAACAAAGATACAAGATACCAGAATCTCTGGGACATATCTAAGGCAGTGTTAAAAGGGAAATTTATAGCACTAAATGCCCACATCACAAAGTTAAAAAGATCTCAGATTAACAACTTAATATCACAACTAAAAGTACTACAGAACTAAGAGCAAACAAATCCCAAAGCTGGCAGACAACAAGAAATAACCAAAACCAGAGCTGAACCAATGGAGATTGAAACATGAAAAGCCATTCAAAAGGTCACCAAACTCAGAAGCTATTAAAAAAAAAGAAATCAATGAAATAGATAGACCACTAGGTAGACTAATCAAAAAAAAAAAGAGAAGATTCAAACAAACACAATCAGAAATGACAAGGGGGTTATATCAGTGACAATATCCACTGACCCTATAGAAATACAAACAACCATCAGAGAATGCACATAAACTAGAAAATCTAGAAGAAATTGGTAAATTCCTGGAGAAATACACCCACTGCCCAAGACTGAACCTGGAA
This sequence comes from Hylobates moloch, assembly GCF_009828535.3. Classification (NCBI taxonomy): domain Eukaryota; kingdom Metazoa; phylum Chordata; class Mammalia; order Primates; family Hylobatidae; genus Hylobates; species Hylobates moloch. Next base: position 115,924,151 of record NW_026652277.1, on the reverse strand, counting down.
AGAAATGAATTTCTGAACAGACCAATAATGAGCTCTGAAATTGAGGCAGTAATACACAGCCTACTAACCAATAAAAGCCCAGGACCCGATGAATTTATAGCTGAATTCTACAAGATGTACCAAGAAGAGCTGGTACCACACCCACAGAAAGTATTCCAAAAAATTGAAGAAGAGATACTCCTCCCTAACTCATTATATGAGGCCAGCATCATCCTGATACCAAAACCTGGCAGAGACACAACAAAAAAAGAATACTTCAGGTAAATATCCTTGATGAACATTGACGCAAAAATCCTTAGCAAACTACCTGCAAATCAGATCCAGCAGCACATTAAAGTTTATCTACCATGATCAAGTAAGTTTCACCCCTGGGATGCAAGTTTGGTTCCACATACACAAAACAATAAATATGATTCATCACATAAAACAAACTAAAGAAAAAAAAAACACATGATTATCTCAGTAGATGCACAAAAGACTTTCCATAAAATATGACATCCATTCATATCTAGTCTCAATAAGTGAGGTATTAAAGAAACATATCTCAAAATAATAAGAGCCATCTATGACAAACCCACAGCCCACATCATACCAAAAGGACAAAAGCTGGAAGCACTTCCCTTGAAAACCAGCACATGACAAGGATGCCCTCTCTGACCACTCGTATTCAACATAGTATTAGAAGTCCTGGCCAGGGCAATCAGGCAAGATAAAGAAATAAAGGCATCCAAACAAGAAAAGAGGAAGTCAAACTAGCCCTGTTTGCAGACAACAGGATTCTATATCTAGAAAACCTGACAGTCTCAACGAGAAAGCTTCTTAAGCTGACAAAAAATTTCATCAAAGTCTCAGGATACAAAATCAATGTGCAAAATTCACTAGCTTTCTTATACACTAACAACAGTCAAGCTGAGAGACAAATCAATAATATACTCCCATTCCTAATTGCCAAAGAAAAAATAAAATGCCTAGTAATACAGCTAACTAGGGAGGTGAAAGATCTCTACAAGGGTAACTACACAGTGCTGCTCAAATAAATCAGAGATGACACAAACAAATGAAAAAATATTTTTGTGCTCATGGATAGGAAGATTCAATATTAAGAATATGGCCATATTGCCCAAAGCAATTTATAGATTCAATGCTATTCCTATTAAACTAACATTCAGACACTTTGAAGAGCTAGAAAAAACCATTTTAAAATTCATATAGAGTAAAAAAAAAAAAGCCTGAATATACAAGGCAATGCCAAGCAAAAAGAACAAAGTTGGAGATATCATGCTACCTGGCTTCAAACTATACTACAGGGCTACAGTAACTAAAACAGCATGATACTGGTACAAAAACAGACACCCTGACCAATGGAACAGAATAGAAAACCCAGAAATAAGACCATATACTACAACTATCTGACCTTTGACAAACATGACAAAAACAAGCAATAGGGAAAAGGATCCCTATTCAATAAATGGTGCTGGGATAACTGGCTAGCCATATGTAGAAGATTAAACTGGACCTCTTCCTTACATCATACACAAAAATCAACTCAAGATGAATTGAAAACTTAAATGTAAAACCCAAAACTATAAAAACCCTAGAAGACAAGCTAGGCAATATCATCCTGGACATAAGAATGGGCAAAGATTTCATGACAAAGCACCAAAAACAATGGCAAAAAAAAGCAAAAATTGACAAGTGGGATCTAATTAAACTTAAGAGCTTTCACAGAGCAAAAAAGAAACTATCAGAGTAAACAGACAACCTACAGAATGGGAAAAAATTTTGCAAACTATGTATCTGACAACAGTCTAATATCCAGCATCTATAAGGAACTTAGACAAATTTACAAGAAGAAAAAAAAAAAAAAAGCACAACCCCAATAAAAAGTGGGCAAAGGACATGAACAGATACTTTTCAAAACAAGACATACATGCTGTCAAAAAGCATATGTGAAAAAGCTCAACCCTACGGATCATTAAAGAAATGCACATCCAGATCATAATGAGATACCATCTCACACCAGTCAGAATGGCTATTAGTAACAACTCAAAAAAAAAAACAAAAAAACGAAACAAAAAAAAACAAATTCCATTGAGGTTGCAGAGAAAAAGGAACGTTATACACTGTTGGTGAGAGTGCAAATTAGTTCAACCATTGTAGAAAACAGTACAGCAATTCCTCAAAGAGCTAAAAGCAGAACTACTATTTGATCCAGCAATCCCATTACTGGGTATATACCCAGAAGAATAGAAATTATTCTACCATAAAGACACATGCACACAAATGTTCACTGAAGCACTCTTCACAATAGCAGAATCAACCTAATACCGATCAAAGGCAGATTGTATAATCAAAACGTGGTATGTATATACCATGGAATACTATGCAGCCATAAAAAAGAATGAGATCATGTCTTTCATGGGAACATGGATGGAGCTGGAGGCTATTATCCTTAGCAAACTAATGCAGGATCAGAAAAATCAAATACCACATGTTTTCACTTATAAGTAGGAACTAAATGATAAGAACTTATGAACACAAAGAAGGAAACATCAGATGCTGGGTCTTCTTGAGGGGGAAAGGTGGAAGGGTGGAAAGGGTGGAAGGAGGGAGAGGAGTAGAAAAGATGACTATCGGGTATTGGGCTCAATACCTGAGTGATGAAATAATATGCACAACAAACCCCCATGACATGTTTACCTATGTAACAAACCTTCACATATACCCCCAAACCTAAAAGTAAAAATGAAAAGGTAAAAATGAATGGCAGAAAATCAGACTGCTTGGTTTTGAGTAGAGTAGCTTATATTTACATTCGTAAAAGTAAGTCTCCAACCTGTGGCCAAAATACAGAGCAGTGTGGCAAAACAATCAAGTGTTGCTTAGAAATTTTCTGAAGAGTCTTCAACAAGATCAAAGATAAAACATGAACATGAGAATTTGTTGCAGATAAGAAATATTTATCAAGTATTTTCTCCCCTACTTACCAAACACAGATAATTGATTTCAGTACAGATGTGGTTCTTGACATTGCCCAAATTCCAAACTCTTAATTATGTAGGAAAATTGTGCCTAAAAAATGAAACCAAAAAAAAGTACAAACTAAATGTCAAATGTTGAAGAAAAGCCTGTTGTATAAGAAACAATTGGTGTATCTTATCTTATTAAAAAAGAAGCTTACAAATTCATCCATGTAACATTTACTTATAAATATAAAAAGAGTAAAATCACTGCCTTTAGTTTTTCCTTTACTTGTTCAAGTCTGAATCTGACAGATGTGGATTAAATGTGTCTATTCTGTTTTGGTAAACAGACTTTTAAAATTGCTAGATTATACCAATAGATATTCATTCATATTATTACCATTCCATCACAGTACATGGTGATATTTCTTTTAACTGTCATTTGCATATTGAAACACTCTTCCAATTTTTTTCACTTGTACTGATACTACTCTAGTAATGGAATATGCTCTAGTGGTTTTAAACTCAATACTTAGTAAATTAATTCCCAGTTGTCTTCATAAATATTCTAGAGTATTAGGAGGTTGCAGGCCACATAAGCTGTGAAATATTATTAGGATTATCTAGTGAAATATCTACTCTTTATGATATTTTACAGAATTATTTAATGTCACTTAATGCTTCCTGATGGCATCTTTATAGAGGATTGCTACTTTAAAGGGAATTTTAAAATATAGAAAAAAGCAGGAATATTTTAATTTTCTGTGGTAGGCACCAAACAGACAGATGACTTACAGCTATTTTTCAAGAAATATCTGAAAGTGTGCTCAACTTTCATCCCTTAGAACATACTCTCAAAATATTTCACAAAACCTTCTCTATTATTCAAAAAGAGAAGTGTGTGTGTGTGTGTGTGTGTGTGTGTGTGTGCCAGACTATAAAAGATTAAGAGAGAGAGAGAAGTGGAGCCATATAAATCAGAAGAAAATGAAAAGAGAAAAATAAAAGAGATGTTAAATGAAAAAATAAAACACTGTGTCTACTGAGTCAAAGCACACTGAACCAAAAAAGACATTTCATTGTCTCTAATTCATCTGTATGGTGCATTTTATTTATATTTCCTGACAGAAGTCAGAATTTATCATCAAATCACCCAAACAATGGCCCCAAATTACTTTTTATCCTGTCTTGAATTTCAAAATTCTATAAGTAACTTTTAACTTGAGTCCTTTTAAGGCCCCCAAAATAACATTACCCATATTATCAAAAAAGGAAAGATTTGGTGTGAATCAAAAAGAAAACATGTGAAGAGGAGGGCAAAGAATGTAAAATGTACAGCTTGCCACTGTTGTTGGGCCTGTTCGGCCTTCCACTGGGTCAGTGACCTCGATCCTCGTGACTGTCAAGTAAAATGGTCTGAGTGACACCTGTTTTCCCAGAACCCCTGATCCTTGCTCAGCCAGTACTCCTGATATGTCCTCAAGAAGTGCGTAGTAATGGAGTCAAGGAAGTGGGCAGTTGCCGGGGGAGTTTTGCCATGCTTTTGACTAACCATTTATATGTAATCTCTCACATTACTTGTAATTAAGAGAAAAGCATTTTTAAATTTGAAGAGCAGTATTGACTAGTCTAAAAAGCTTTAAATTGGGTTTCTGAAAAAGCATTCAGAATTTCGTACCTCAATTTTGATACATATCCCAGAAGGAACCAGTGAAGCAGTTTTTTCTCATTGGCTTTATAAATCTGCATAAAAACTTTAAAGGTCAATAACACAGAAAGTTACTGAACTCTATCTAAAGGAAGTTAAAGTATAAATATTCCTTTCTAAGTTAAAACGTATATGAAATATTGAGATGCTGTCACTGGATCATTTGAGTTGCTCCAATCTTTTTATTTACTTTTTTCAGAATCATCTTTGCGACACCCAACCAGGCTGTGAATATGGCATATGGATTTAGTTCTTATGATGGCTAAACTACAAGATAACATGCTATTTTTGTTATTTTGGTCATATAGATATGAATTTAGGGCCTGCACGTGGCTTACGTAAGGTGCATGACATAATTTAAATCTCTAATTAGTATTTAAAAAGTGCCTTCTCAAAAAAAGTGGCTTCTCTCCCAGGAAAGCAGTAGTTTGAAAATAAATCACAATATTTTTATGTCAAGCAACTGCCCCAAAACTATGAATAAAGAAGAGAATTGAAAATGGAGAAACTAGAAAAATGCCATAAAGAAAGCAAAAGAATTCTAAGCATTCATGTGCTAGCAGCAATGTGGTAAGAAAATCTCTTCTCCAGTTCCATAATATTGCCACAGGATAAAGAGCCCCTCCCCACATATTAAGGGCTAAAATAGAATCAGAACAGCCTGGAGTACAAAGGCCAGCATTGGATAATTCTCTGGCCATGGACCCAGATCATCAGGCAGTACTCCCATCTTTAATAGCCAGCTTGAATTGGAAGACCTCAAATGTGTTCAGGAAAGCCCAACACCTGCCTCTCTGGGCAATAAAAAAGTCTGAATTAGAGAAATACATACAAAAAGAAACCAATACAAAAAGAAATAGCAGGCTCACGATTGATGCTTCATTGGGAAAATGAGCCAAGGAAGATTTCTACAGAGCAGAGCACCAAGTAAAGAGTGTGAACTCTTCCACTACCATCAATCACCACGGAGCAGTTCTGTGTTTTCATAATATCTGCTGCTCCATAAGAGTCAGAGTGGCAGCAAATTTACAAAAAGACCAAACTGGAGAAAAGAAGGCAGTGATGGCAAAATATTACGGCAGACGCCATAATCAAGAAAAAAAACATTTCTGGAATTCAGAAATTACATGAAAAGAGATGCAGAGGGATAGGATGCAATATGAAACCAAGATGCTCTTAGTGATGGGACCACCATGAGGTTATTTTTATAAAGAAAAAAGAAAAGGGCCAGGGTTTTGCCTTTAATTGCACATACTAATACACTAGTAAAAGAAACAGTTTAAAATGAACTATAACTTTTTTTAAATATTTTAAAATGTGCCTTAGATAACTTTTGAAAACCCATGTACAGTGTAATTTTTGTCTTTTTTCCCAAGATAAAAGCTTTCGTCAAGTGAATCAAGTGCCTTTAACATTTTTTATGTGTTTGCCACAGACATTCTAGTTCTGGGAATTTATCTTAAAGTTTCTCAAAAAATACAGATTGTGGCACAAAGATGTTCTTCACAATATTTATAACTCATTCATTCATTCAACAAAATTTTTGGAGAATTTTCAATGGTCCAAGCAATGTATCTGCTGTTTGGAAAAAAAAAACAAAAAACGAAATGCCATTGAAAGAGTGATAGTTAATGATGGCACAGGCATATGATGAGCTATTAAAATGATGTTTACGGAATGTTTAAAGACTTGGAAAAATGCTAATGATCTAATATTGAGTGAAAATGTACTTAGAAAATAGCACTTACCATATTATCTGAAATGTTAAAAATGCATTAAAAATGAAGAAATACTCCAAAATAACAATAGTAGTTGCCTTTAGGTATTAGAATGATGAATGCTCTCTTCCCCTGCATTGCTTTCGACAAAGGACATGTATTAATTTAATTATCATTAACAGATATTCAGATTTTGGTAAGCTAGCAGTATCAGAACCTGACCCAACTGGCCATCTGATCAGAATTTTACTCTCTGGGTGTAAGAACTTAACTGAGTCTGAAAAAATGCAAGATATTCAGAGGCTTTTACAGATATGCCTCCCTGGAAGAAACAATGCTTGATTTTGTGGATTGCTTGTACCCTTCTTTCATATTCTTAAAATGCTTTGTATTCCTAAGCATGGCAAGCAGATATGATTAAGACTTTATGTTAATATTCAAAAGTAAATTTGATATGTTTCTTATTATATGAATTTTACTGATGTATAATCTACATACAATTAAATGCACCAATTTTAAGTGTACAGTTTGATGAATTCTGACAAATATATACATGAATGCAACTACAATTCCAATAAATATGCAGAATATTTCCACGATCCCTAAAAGTGCCCTAGCTTTGTGCTGCTTTGCAGGTAATCCTTAGTCCTACTCCTGGCATCAAACAACTACTGATCTGCTTTCTGTCAATACAGATTAGATTTGCCTTCTAGAATTTCACATTAATGGAATCACATAGAATATACTCTTTTTTGTACCTGATGTATTTCACTCAGCTTAAAGTTTTTGAGATCTACCCATGTTGTTGTATGTGTCAGTCTGGGATGCCATTATATACATTTTAGAATGGCTGAAAACTTAAAGATGTATGAAATCAAGTGTTGATGGGGAAACGTAGGAACTCGAGTGCATTGCCAGTGGGAATATGAGATGGCTTAGTCACTTCAGCAAACAGTTTGGAATTTTTAATAAAGTTACACATACACTTGCCACATGACCCAGCAATTCTATACCTAGATATTTATTTAAGAGGAATGAAAACGTATATCCACAAAAAGACATGTATATGAATAACAATGGCAGCTGAACTAGAAGCATAACATTTATAATAGACATAATTGAAACGACTTAATGTCTATCAATAATTGAATGGATACATAATTACATATATGTACAATGGAATATGACTCAATAAAATGTTGACTTCTTAAGCATATTTTTTAAAACTGTGCTTAAACAATTTAGTTTATAAAAATGTGTTATCCTGAGAAAAAGGCTCCAACAATGGGAAAATCTTACAGATTTACTTATATACATACTATTACTTAATAAAGTATTAGAAACAAACACATTATTTATTTATTTATTTATTATTTTTTATTTTTTGAGATGGAGTCTCACTCTGTCGCCCAGGCTGGAGTGCACTGGTGCGATCTTGGCTCACTGCAAGCTCCACCTCCCAGGTTCACACCATTCTCCTGCCTCAGCCTCCCGAGTAGCTGAGACTACAGGCGCCAGCTACCATGCCCGGCTAATTTTTTGTATTTTTAGTAGAGACGGGGTTTCACCATGTTGGCCAGGATAGTCTCGATCTCTTGACCTTATGATCCACCCGCCTCAGCCTCCCAAAGTGCTAGGATTACAGGCGTGAGCCACCATGCCCGGCCACATTATTTATTTTTAAATAAGCTCCAGTCAGGGTTTAAATTAATGAAGTCAGTGTTCTCAATTCAAAAGCACATTTGTTTATTATTTATTTTTAAGATGAATAAAATTTTTGATAACATTTGTCATATTATTCAGGGAAGATATTAAACTTGTTAAAACATTAGGAAACAGAAATAAATAGTTATTACACAAAACTTACATGTTTTAAAATAAGTCCCACACTCCTATTATGTAGTCTTCTACTAAGCTCTGGTGAAAACCTTATTTTTTTTCAAATGAAAAACTCCAATAGTCAGAAATGAAATTGTTTCATTTTTCTTTCATTTGAAAATCAAGTACTGAACACAGAATTAGACATGGTCCTTGCTCAGTGGGTTTCACAATCTACAATGCTAGCCTGATTTTCTTTCTGCCAAAACTCTATATAAGAACACACACTTGATAGGAACTTGTTTACTATTGCTAAGATATACTTTTGTGCCCTGATATACTACTGAAAGAAAGTTCACAATCCTTTGAAAAACCAGGGCCTTGGGGATGCTGGCAGGCCAGGCACAATAACATACACTTGTATCAAATAAAGGAGAGTTCTGTGTCAAGAATGGAATTCTAATAATGACTTGTCTTTTTGTAGTTTACTATTTAAGAAAGCTTGACAGGAATAAAGAGCCAACTTTACTTCTATATGTGCAAGTTTATAGTCTAGCACAGTACATAGAATATAGTAAAATATTTGTTAGATTGGTAAAGCAAGTTAAAAATATGTATTTGAAATAAAACATTGTCAATAATAAACTTAATGTTCAGTTGTAATCTGAAATTATAAAATGATTAAAACTTAAGATAACCCCAATTTCACGTGATTTTCACATCTCTGCTAAATTTTTGGCCATTATGAAGTTTTCTCTCCCTATTTTCCTGAAATTTTTTTCAACCAGTGAAGTGATTCTTGGCTTATACATATGAGGCAATGTAATATACAGTAAAAATGTACTTGTTCACATTAAGGAGAAACAAGAAATTTCACATATTAAAGACCTACTATATCTTAAATACTGAGCTAAACAAGTTAATTCATCCATCAACAAATATTGTTTAGGTGGCTATTATGTGTCAGACATTGTGTTTGTGCTGGCGGACATAGCAGTGAACAATTCAGAAATGCCCTTCAGACTATGGATCTTTCATTCTAGTGGAAGGTGCATCAAATTGGGAAAGCAGAAAAAGAAGAGAACTAATAAATAAATTTTTATGCAACATTATGTCCAGTTACAAACCTAGTTTCATTCATTCAAAACACAAGCTTGCAACTTGGCTATTTAGGAAAGTGCAAACAAGAGATTTCATCTAACTTGTCCTAAAATCATGCTATAGTATAGTAGTAATATAACCTAGGTCCTTCAGACTGCGAATTCCTTGCTGTTTACACTTATTTACATTAGGGAAAATAATCCAAAAACAATTCCTGAGTTCACAAATTAAAATAAAGAAGGAAGAAAATGGAAGGAGGGAGGGAAACGGCTTTAGAAGTAAATGCTTATCTCTGTGTAGAAGCCATGAGCATGTGCATTGTGTACCTCCCTTTATGGATATGGATAAAACAGCTAACTGAGGGCCCCAGCTGTTGTGCTATGAAATCTATTGTGGCATTTGCACTGATCCCTCCAGCTGCTCTCAGCCAGTGATGGAACACAGCAGGGATATTAAGTGATACCCATTCCTGGGAGACATGGGACTCCTCTAATAGCCGGCTTTAGCTAGAGGAATTCCTGAGCAGCATCATTGTCAAGGGCATTTCCCTCCCTGTCTTTTTGTTTGTTTTTTGAGACAGAATCTCGCTCTGTCACCCAGGTGGGAGTGCCTTGGCATGATCACAGCTCACTACAGCCTCCACCTCCTGGGCTCAGGTGATCCTCCCACCTTAGTCCCCTCAGTAGCTGGTACTGCAGACATGTGCCATTATGTCCAGCTAGTTTTTTTTGAATTTTTTTGTAAAGACAGGATTTTGCCATGTTGCCCAGGCTGGTCTCGAACTTCTGAGCTCAAGATATTTGCCCACCTTGACCTCCCAAAGTTCTGGGGTTACAGGTATGAGCCACCAGGCCCGGCCCTCCCTCTGTCTTTCACTCACTAAAGGTGCCCCTAGCCTTACCAGGTCCCCTCTCCATTTTGTCTCACAGAGGTGTCTAATATAATAATTGCATATTTAATCCCGTCTTGGGTTACCTTCTTGAATGAACTAGGCAAGTGGCAATGAGTGATTGTAGCAAATAAGCAGTAAGACAAGGATTTGGGACTGGTTAATCTACTACCAGGCAGGTGAAGAAGATACCATCCTGGTTAGTATGTGAGGGATGGGTAGTACTTGGCACAATATGGTGGCTCAATTGCTGAAGATTTTGCCAATGGTGACCTGGGAAAATGTCTTGGTGGAGAAACTGCTATGGCAGGTGTAATAATTTTGACATCTAAAAAACAGGTGGGAAACAGTGTCTATAAATCAGAGTGAGATGTCCTTCAGAACAATGAGAGATGGAGGGTTGTTAACAAGGACTTTATAGTTAAGTGTGTGAATCAGAGAGTCTCAGTTGTATCTTATAAAGAGGCCCTTATCACCTGTAGTGGAAGGGTAAACACAATTAAGTGATAGGCTGAAGATTATTGTCAGAGGCACAGAGCTCCAGAAATGCTTGAATGCTTAGCTAAGACAGATTTGTTATATGAACATGAGGGGTCTGGCGGGGAAAAATCTATGGTCTTGAAAAATAGGACAGGGAAATCTGAGTGGATGGCCCTGAGAATGCTGGCTATTCAAACTGCTGGTTGCCCATGGAGCCTCAGGTTTGCAAAGGAATCTCATCCTTCTTAGTGAGAGCTAGTGCTTCTACTGGTCAGGAAGATTAGGTTCTCCTCATAAGATAACAGGTACCTGCCCCTAGAAGCTGTACCCACCTCCTTTTCTGCTTGCCAGGTCACTAATTAAGGTTAAATCCAAGCATAACCCAGCTGGGGATATGCTAGGGCTGATAATGGAGGAAAGAGACTATACTCAAAAATTTGCAAAACTTGTTGTCATATACTGACGAGCAAATGGGGGAACTCCTTGAATTAAATTTTGAGGGTGTTTGATCTAGGAGACCAGAATTTTAAAAAAATTACATTATTATGGGTACATAACACTTGTATATATATATATGTACATATATTTTGATATAAGAGTGCAATGTATAATGATCAACTCAGGGTAATTGAGATATCCATTACCTCCATCATTTATCATTTCTTTGTTAGGAAGATTCCAATTACATTATTTTAGTTATTTTCAATATCCAATAAATATATTGTTAGCTATAGTGCTCCTATAGTGTGTGGGTGGGAGGAGTTAAAGAGGGGGTGGTTAATACCACATGCTCTCACTCACAAGTGGGAGTTGAACAATGAGAACACATGGACACAGAGAGGGGACATCACACACCAGGGCCTGTTGGGGGTGGGAGGCAAGGGGAGGGAGAGCATTAGGACAAATACCTAATGCATGCAGGGCTTGAAACTACATGACTAGTTGATAGGTGCAGCAAACCACCATGGCACATGTATACCTATGTAACAAACCTGTACATTCTGCACATGTATCCCAGAACTTAAAGTAAAATAAAAAATAAAAAAGAGGGGATGGTTAATGGGTACAAAAATACAGTTAGATAGAAGGAATAAGATAACACTAGTGAAAAGAGCAAATGGGAGAACTCCTTGAACTGTGTGATCTTATTCCTTCTATCTAACTCTATTTTTGTACCCATTAACCATACCCACTTTCCCCCACCCATACACTACACTTTCTTGCCAGTGGTAATGATCATTCTGCTCTCCATCTCCATGAGTTAATTTTTTTTGCATAACTCCCACATGTGATTGAGAACATGTGATATTTGTCTTTCTGTGCCTGATTTATTTCACATAATATAATGTCCTTCAGTTCCATCCACATTGCTGCAAATTACAGAATTTCATTCTTTTATATGGCTGAATAATACTGCATTATGTATAAGAATCACATTTTATTTATCTGTTATTCATCCACTGATGGACACTTAGGTTAATTCCATAACTTGGCTATTATGTGGAGTGCTGCAATAAACATCAGAGTGCAGATATCTCTTCAATATAGTGATTTCATTTATTTCGGATAGGTTTCCAGCATCAGGATTGTTGAATCACATGGTGATTCTATTTTTAATTTTTTCAGGAATCTCTATACTCTTCCCCATAGTGGCTGACTAATTTACATTCCCACAAGTACAAAGATTTCCCCCTCTCCACGTCTTCACCAGCATCTGTTATTTTTTGCCTTTCTGATAATAGCTGTTCTAACAAGGGTGAGAAGATATATCACTGTGGCTTTCACTTGTGTTTTTCTGATGATTAGTGATGTTGAGCATTTTTTCATATGCCTACTGGCCATTTGTATGTCTCCTTTTGAGAAATATCTATTTGCATCTTTTGACCATTTCTTAATCATATTTGTTTTTCTCCCTATTGAGTTGTTTGAGCTCCTTATATATTCTGGTTATTAATCTCTTGTTAGATAAGCAGATTGCAAATATTTTCCCAATTCTGAGGGTTGTCTGTTTACTGTGGATTGTTTCCTTTGCTGTGCAGAGCTTTGTAGCTTGATATAATCTCATTTGTCCCTTTTGCTTTGGTTGTCTGTGATTTTGAATTCTTACATAAAAAATATTTGCCCAAACCAAATGCTCTGGAGCATTTCCCTAGTGTTTTCTTCTAGTAGTTTCATAGTTTCTGATGTTAGATTTGTATTTAATTCATTTTGATTTGACTTTTGTATATGGTGAGACAAAGGGGTCTAGTGTCATTCTTCTGCATATGGACATCCAGTTTTCCCTGATCATTTAGTGAAGAGAACAAAGCTGGAGGCATCACATTACCTGACTTCCAATTATACTCTGAAGCTATAGTAAAAAAAAAAAAATGCAGCAGAGTACTTTCACAAAATGAGACACAAAGACCAATGGAACAGATTAGAGAACCCAGAAATAAATGCATGCATTTATAGTCAGCTTATTTTTGACAAAGGTGCCAAAAACAAATATTGAGAGAAAAGAATAAAAATTCAACACTTGCAGGGCGATTCCAAGACAACTGAATAGGAACAGCTCCAGTCTACAGCTCCCGGCATGAGCGACACAGAAGACAAGTGATTTCTGCATTTCCAACTGAGGTACGGGGTTCATCTCACTGGGGCTTGTTGGACAGTGAGGGCAGGACAGTGGGTGAAGCCCACAGAGCATGAGCTGAAACAGGGTGAGGCATCGCCTCACCAGGGAAGCACAAGGTGTCAGGGAATTCCCTTTCCTAGCCAAGGGAAGGGGCGATGGATGGCACCTGGAAAATCGGGTCACTCCCACCATAATACTGTGCTTTTGCAATGGTCTTAGAAAACGGCACACCAGGAGATTATATCCTGTGCCTGGCTCAGAGGGTTCCATGCCCATGGAGCCTCGCTCATTGCTAACGCAAGAGTCTGAGATCAAACTGCCAGGCGGCAGCGAGGCTGGGGGAGGGGCGCCCACCATTCCTGAGGCTGGAGTAGGTAAACAAAGTGGCCAGGAAGCTCGAACTGGGTGGAGCCCACCGCAGCTCAAGGATGCCTGCCTGCCTCTGTAGACTCCACCTCTGGGGAGAGGGCATAGCCAAACAAAAGGCAGCAGAAACCTCTGCAGACTTAAATATCTGTGTCTGACTGCTTGGAAGTGAGTAGTGGCTCTCCCAGCACGGAGTTTGAGATCTGAGAATGGACAGACTGCACCCTCAAGTGGGTCCCTGACCCTTGAGTAGCCTAACTGGGAGGCACCCTCCAGTAGGGGCAGACTGACACCTCACACGGCAGGGTACCCCTCTGAGATGAAGTTTCCAGAGGAACGATAAGGCCGCAACATTTGCTGTTCAGCAACATTCACTGTTCTACAGCCTCCGCTGCTGATACCTAGGCAAACAGGGTCTAGAGTAGACTCAAGCAAACCCCAACAGACCTGCAGCTAAGGGTCCTGACTGTTAGAAGGAAAACTAACAAACGGAAAGGACATCCACACCAAAACCCCATCTATACATCACCATCATCAAAGACCAAAGGTAGATAAAAACACAAAGATGGGGAAAAACAGAGCAAAAAGCTGAAAATTATAAAAATCAGAGCATCTCTCCCCCTCCAAAGGAACGCAGCTCATCGCCAACAATGGAACAAAGCTGAATGGAGGATGACTTTGACAAGATGAGAGAAGAAGGCTTCAGACAATCAAACGTCCCTGAACTAAAGGAAGAAGTTCGAACCCATCACAAAGAAGCTAAAAACCTTGAAAAAAGATTAGACGAATGGCTAACTAGAATAACCAATGTAGAGAAGTCCTTAAATGACCTAATGCAGCTGAAAACCATGGCACGAGAACTATGTAACGAACACACAAGCTTCGGTAGCCGATTTGATCAACTGAAAGAAAGGGTTTCAGTGATTGAAGATCAAATGGATGAAATGAAGTGAGAAGAGAACTTTAGAGAAAAAAGAGTAAAAAGAAACGAACAAAGCCTCCAAGAAATATGGGACTATGTGAAAAGATCAAATCTACTTCTGATTGGTGTACCCGAAAGTGACAGGGAGAATGGAACCAAGTTGGAAAACACTCTGCAGGATATTACCCAGGAGAACTTCCCCAACCTACCAAGGCAGGCCAACATTCAAATTCAGGAAATACAGAGAATGCCACAAAGATACTCCTTGAGAAGAGCAACTCCAAGACACATAACTGTCAGATTCACCAAAGTTGAAATGAAGGAAAAAATGTTAAGGGCAGCCAGAGAGAAAGGTCGGGTTTCCACAAAGGGAAGCCCATCAGACTAACAGTGGATCTTTCAGCAGAAACTCTGCAAGTCAGAAGAGAGTGGGGGCCAATATTCGACATTCTTAAAAAAAAGAATTTTCAACCCAGAATTTCATATCCAGCCAAACTAAGCTTCATAAGTGAAGGAGAAATAAAATCCTTTACAGACAAGCAAATGCTGAGAGGTTTTATCACCACCAGGCCTGCCCTAAAAGAGCTCCTGAAGGAAGCACTAAACATGGAAAGGAACAACCAGTATCAGCCACTGCAAAAACATGCCAAATTGTAAAGGCCATCGATACTAGGAAGAAACTGCATCAACTAACAAGCAAAATAACCAGCTAACATCAAAATGACAGGATCAAATTCACACATAACAATATTAACCTTAAATGTAAATGGGCTAAATGCCCCAATTAAAAGACACAGACTGGCAAAGTAGATAACAAGTCAAGACCCATCAGTATGCTGTATTCAGGAGACCCATCTCACGTGCAGAGACACACATAGGCTCAAAATAAAGGGATGCAGGAAGATCTATCAAGCAAATGGAAAACAAAAAAAAGGCAGGGGTTGCAATCCTAGTCTCTGATAAAACAGACTTTAAACCAACAAAGATTAAAAGAGACAAAGAAGGCCATTACATAATGGTAAAGGGATCAATTCAACAAGAAGAGCTAACTATCCTAAACATATATGCACCCAATAGAGGAGCACCCAGATTCACAAAACAAGTCCTTAGGGACCTACAAAGAGACTTAGACTCCCACACAATAATAATGGGAGACTATAACACCACACTGTCAACATTAGACAGATCAACGAGACAGAAAGTTAACAAGGATATCAAGGAATTGAACTCAGCTGTGCATCAAACAGACATAATAGACATCTACAGAACTCTCCACCCCATATCAACAGAATATACATTATTCTCAGCACCACATCAAACTTACTCCAAAACTGACCACATAGTTGGAAGTAAAGCACTCCTCAGCAAATGTAAAAGGACAGAAATTATAACAAACTGTCTCTCAGACCACAGTGCAATCAAACTAGAACTCAGGATTAAGAAACTCACTCAAAACCACTCAACTACATGGAAACTGAACAACCTGCTCCTGAATGACTATTGCACACATAACAAAATGAAGGCAGTAATAAAGATGTTCTTTGAAACCAATGAGAACAAAGACACAACATATCAGAATCTTTGGGACACATTTAAAGCAGTGTGTACAGGGAAATTTATGGCATTAAATGCCCAAAAGAGAAAGCAGGAAAGATCTAAAATTGACACTCTAACATCACAATTAAAAGAACTAGAGAAGCAAGAGCCAACACGTTCAAAAGCTAGCAGAAGGCAAGAAATAACTAAGATCAGAGCAGAACTGAAAGAAATAGAGACACAAAAAACCCTTCAAAATATCAATGAATCCAGGAGCTGGTTTTTTGAAAAGATCAACAAAATTGATAGACCACTAGCAAGACTAATAAAGAAAAGAAGAAGAATCAAATAGACTCAATAAAAAATGATAAAGGGGATTTCACCACCGATCCCAGAGAAATACAAACTGCCATCAGAGAATACTATAACCAACTCTATGCAAATAAACTAGAAAATCTAGAAGAAATGGATAAATTCCTGGACACAAACACCCTCACAAGACTAAACCAGGAAGAAGTTGAATCCCTGAATAGATCATTAATAGGCTCTAAAATTGAGGCAATAATTAATAGCCTACCAACTAAAAGAAGTCCAGGACTGGATGGATTCATAGCCGAATTCTACCTGAGGTACAAGGAGGAGCTGGTACCATTCCTTCTGAAACTATTCCAATCAATAGAAAAAGAGAGAATCCTCCCTAACTCATTTTATGAGGCCAGCATCATCCTGATACCAAAGCCTGGCAGAAACACAACAAAAAAGAGAATTTTAGACCAATAACCCTGATGAACATCGATGCAAAAATCTTCAATAAAATACTGTCAAACGAAATCCAGCAGCACATCAAAAAGTTTATCCACCATAACCAAGTGGGCTTCATCCCTGGGATGGAAGGCTGGTTCAACACACACAAATCAATAAACATAATCCAGCATATAAACAGAACCAAAGACAACAACTGCATGCTTATCTCAATAGATGCACAAAAGGCCTTTGACAAAATTCAACAAACCTTCATGCTAAAAACTCTCAATTAATTAGATGTTGATGAGACGTATCTCAAAATAATAAGAGCTATTTATGACAAACCCACAGCCAATATCATACTGAATGGGCATTGGAACTGGAAGCATTCCTTTTGAAAACTGGCACAAGACACAGATGCCCTCTTTCACTACTCCTATTCAACATAGTGTTGTAAGTTCTGGCCAGGGCAATCAGGCAGGAGAAAGAAATAAAGGGTGTTCAATTAGGAAAAGAGGAAGTCAGATTGTCCCTGTTTGCAGATGACATGATTGTATATCTAGAAAACCCCATTGTCTCAGCCCAAAATCTCCTTAAGCTGATAAGCAACTTCAGCAAAGTCTCAGGATACATAATCGGTGTGTAAAAATCACAAGCATTCTTATACACCAATAACATGCAAACAGAGAGCCAAATCATGAGTGAACTCCCATTCACAATTGCTTCAAAGAGAATAAAATACCTAGGAATTCAACTTACAAGGGATGTGAAGGACCTCTTCAAGGAGAACTGCAAACCACTGCTCAACGAAATAAAAGAGGACACAAACAAATGGAAGAACATTCCATGCTCATGGATAAGAAGAATCAATATTGTGAAAATGGCCATACTGCCCAAGGTCATTTATAGATTCAATGCCATCCCCATCAAGCTACCAATGACTTTCTTCACAGAACTGGAAAAAACTACGTTACAGTTCATATGGAACTAAAAAAGGGTCTGCATTGCCAAGACAATCCTAAGCAAAAAGAACAAAGCTGGAGACATCACGCTACCTGACTTCAAACTATACTACAAGGCTATAGTAACCAAAACAGCATGGTACTGGTACGAAAACAGAGATATAGACCAATGAAACAGAACAGAGCCCTCAGAAATAATACCACACATCTACAACCATGTGATCTTTGACAAACCTGACAAAAATAAGAAATGGGGAAAGGATTCCCTATTTAATAAATGGTGCTGGGAAAACTGGCTAGCCATGTGTAGAAAGCTGAAACTGGATCCCTTCCTTACACCTTATACAAAAATTAATTCAAGATGGATTAAAGACTTAAATGTTAGACCTATAACCATAAAAACCCTAGAAGAAAACCTAGGCAATACCATTCAGGACATAGGCATGGGCAAGGACTTCATGTCTAAAACACCAAAACCAATGGAAACAAAAGCCAAAATTGCCAAATGGGATCTAATTAAACTAAAGAGCTTCCGCACAGCAAAAGAAACTACATTCAGAGTGAACAGGCAACCTACAGAATGGGAGAAAATTTTTGCAATCTACCCATCTGACAAAGGGCTAATATCCAGAATCTACAAAGAATTCAAATGAAAAAAACAAACAACCCCATCACAAAGTGGGTGAAGGATATGAACAGACACTTCTCAAAAGAAGACATTTATGCAGCCAACAGACACATGAAAAAATGCTCACCATCAGTTGTCATCAGAGAAATGTAAATCAAAACCACAGTGAGATACCATCTCACACCAGTTAGAATGGCGATCATTAAAAAGTCAGGAAACAACAGGTGCTGGAGAAGATGTGGAGAAATAGGAACACTTTACACTGTTGGTGGGACTGTAAACTAGTTCAACCATTGTGGAAGACAATGTGGCGATTCCTCAAGGATCTAGAACTAGAAATACCATTTGTCCCAGCCATCCCATTACTGGGTATATACCCAAAGGATTATAAATCATGCTGCTATAAAGACAGATGTATGTGTATGTTTATTGCGGCACTATTCACAATAGCAAAGACTTGGAACCAACCTAAATGTCCATGAATGATAGAATGGATTAAGAAAATGTGGCACATATACACCATGGAGTACTATGCAGCCATAAAAATGATGAGTTCATGTCCTTTGTAGGGACATGGATGAAGCTGGAAACCATCATTCTCAGCAAACTATCAGAAGGACAAAAAACCAAATACCACATGTTCTCACTCATAGGTGGGAATTGAAAAATGGTAACATTTGGACCCAGGAAGGGGAACATCACAGACCGGGGCCTGTAATGGTGTGGTGGGAGGGGGGAGGGATAGCATTAGGAGATATACCTAATATAAATGATGAGTTAATGGGTGCAGCACACCAACATGGCACATGTATACATATGTAACAATCCTGAACGTTGTGCACATGTACCCTAGACCTTAAAGTATAATAAAAAAAAAAAAATTCAAGATTGCTTGTAGTAATCTGTTCTCATACTACTAATAAAGACATATCCAATACTGGATAATTTATAAAGGAAAGATGTTTAATTGAATTATAGTTCCACATGGCTGGGGAGGCCTCACAATCATGGTGGAAGACAAAGGAGGAGCAAAGTCACGTTTTACATGGTGGCAGATGAGAGATTTTGCAAGGGACCTCTCATTTATAAAATCACAAGATCTCACGAGACTTATTCACTACCATGAGAACAGTGTGGGGGAAACCACCCCCATGATTTAATTTTCTCCACCTGGCCCTGCCCTTGACATGTGGGTATTAAAATTCAAGGTGAGATTTGTGTGGGGACACAGCCAAACCATATCATTCTGCCCCTGGCCCCTCCCAAATCTCATGTCCTCACATTTCAAAACCAATCATGCCTTCCCAACAGTCCCCCAAGGTCTTAACTCATTTTGGCATTAACGCAAAAGTCCACAGTCAAAAGTATCATCCAAGATAAGGCAAGTCCCTTGCACCTATGAGTCTGTAAAATCAAAAGCAAGTTAGTTACTTCCTAGATACAGTGGTGGTACAGGCATTGGGTAAATACAGCCATTCCAAATGGGAGAAGTTGGCCAAAACAAAAGGGCTACAGGGCCCATGCAAGTCTGAAATCCAGTGGGGCAGTCAACTCTTAAAGCTCCAAAATGATCTCCTTTGACTCTGTATCTCACATACAAGTCATGCTGATGCAAGAGGTGGGCTCCCAAAGCCTTGTGCAGCTCTGCCCCTGTGGCTTTGCAGGGTAAGTCCCTCTTCTGGCTGCTTTCATGGCTGGTGTTAAGTGTCTGCAGCTTTTCCGGGCACACAGTGCAAACTGTCAGCAGACCTACTATTCTGGAGTCTGGAGGACAGTGGCCCTGTGGGGACTCTGGGGGGAGGCTCCCTCCCCACATTTCCCTTCCACACTGCCCTAGGAGAGGTTCTCCATGGGGGCTCCACCCCTGCAGCAGACTTCTGCTTGGACAGGGAGGTGTTTCCATACATCCTCTGAAATATAGGAGGAAGTTCCCAAACCTCAATTCTTGACTTCTGTATATCCACAGGACCAACACCACATGGAATCTGCCAAGGCTTGGGGCTTGCAGTCTCTGAAGCCACAGCCCAAGCTGTACTGTAGCCTCTTTTAGACATGGCTGGAGCATCTGGGACACAGGGCACCAAGTCCCTAGGCTGCACACAGCTAGGGGTCCTGGGCCTGACCCAGGAAACCATTTTTTCCTCGTAGGCTTGGGACCTGTTATGGGAGAGGCTGCCATGAAGATCTCTGACTTTCCCTGGAGATATTTTCCCCACTGTCTTGGTGACTAGCATTTGGTCCTTTGTTACCTATGCAAATTTCTGCAGCAGGCTTGAATTTCTCTCCAGAAAATGGGTTTTTCTTTTCTATTGCAATGTCAGTCTGCAAATTTTTCAAACTTTTATGCTGTGCTTCCTCTTACACAGTTTGCCACTTAGAAATTTCTTCTCCCAGATACCTTAAATCATCTCTCTCAAGCTCAAATTTCCATGGATCTCTAGGGCAAGTGCAAAATGCCAACTGTCTCTTTGGATAGCAAGAGTGACCTTTACTCTAGTTCTGAACAAGTCCTTCATCTCCATCTGAGACCACCTCACCCTAGACTTTATTGTCCATAACACTATCAGCATTTTGGTCAAAATCACACAACAAGTCTCCAGGAAGTTCCAAACTTTCCCACATCTTCCTATCTTCTGAGGCCTTTGTGTCTCTAGGAAGTTCCAAACTTTTCCACATTTTCCTATTTTCTTCGGAACCCTCCAAACTGTTCCAACCTCTGCCTGTTACCCAGTTGCAAAGTCACTTCCACATTTTGGAGTATCTTTACAGCAGTACCCCACTGGCAGGTACCAATTTACTGCATTAGTCTGTGCTCACTCTGCTAATAAAGACATATCTGAGACTGAGTGATTTATACAGAAAGGAGGTTTAATTGACTCAAGAGTTCCACATGGCTGGGGTGGCCTCATAATCATGACTGAAGGCAAAGGAGGAGCAAAGTCACGTTTTTACATGGTGGCAAGCCAGAGACAGCTTACGCAAGTGAACTCCCATTTATAAAGCCATCAGTTATCACTACTGATGGCTTTATAAAGTGAGATTTATTCACTACCACAAGAACAGTATGGGGGAAACTATCCCCATGATTCAATTCTCTCCACCTGGCCCCACCCTTGACTTGTGGGGATTATTACAATTCAATGAAGATTTGGGTGGGGACACAGCAAAACCACATCAACAAGCAAGATTTAACTGCCTTAAATGCACTTTCTAAATACATGGAATTTAATATCCCGGCCAGGACTCCAGGGGATGGACAAAACTTTATTCTGGGATGGCTTTGACAGTTCTGTAAAAAAAAGGATGGTCAACAGTCTGAGTCCAATTGCATTGCTATAAAGGAATACCTGAGGCTGGGTAATTTATAAAGAAAGGAGGATTATTTGGCTCATGATTCTGCTGGCTGTACAGGAAGCACGATGCCAGCACCTGTTTCTTGTGAGGAACTCAGGAAGTTTCCAATCCTAGGGCAAGGGAAAGGGAAGCTGGCATGTCACCTTGTGAGAAAGCAAGCAAGAGAAAGGATGGGAGAGAGAGGAGGAGGGTGCCACAGTTTTTTAAACAACCAGCTCTGGCATGAACTAATAGAGCCAAGAACTCACCCATGATTGTGAGGAAGGCATCAAACCATTCATGAGGGATCTATTCCCACGGCCCAAACACCCCTCCACTGGGCCCCACCTCCAACATTGTGGATCAACTTCCAACATGAGATTTGAAAAGAAAAAAACATCCAAACTATATCATCAGTTCTCAGTGAAATAAAACCGTCAATATTGCCCTGGCAGGTAGTAGAGGGAGGAATAATGAGGCTGAGGGAAATTAGTATGTTGAATGGACATGTTATGTAAGGCCAAAAGACTCAAGAGAACATGCTCTTCACCAAGGCCATCAGGAATGTGCTGGTAAGAGGATGCCAAAATCACTAAAAACTTTAATGATAATTCTTTCCAGGCTGGGGATAATAGAAGAGGTAGTTACAGAGTCTGATTCTTTAACATCCATGGTCATAATACTCCTCTTCCTAAGTAATGGAACCAGGTGATGGCACTTACTTGCCTGAAGCTAAGAGGCTTCAATTACCATAATGATAGGTGAAGTTAGAGAGATAGTCAAGGAGTTTAATCTGCAGATATTGTGAAAACAGTAAATAGAGTTTAACATCCTTATAAGCAGAAGAGATGGGCAGCTAACAAGGGTGCTGCTTAATATTTAAAAAGTTTTAAAAGTAAATAAACAAAAACACAAAATTGGAGGAGTGAGAAATGATGCTGTAAGAGGTCCAGACTGTGATGCAATGAGCTCCACTGAGTCATATAATCTTCTATAGTGCTGGAGGATCCAGCAGGCCCTATAGTGCTAGAACATGCACAATGTGGAACTTACGACAAACTCCAGTGGAAGAGTCACAACACAGATCCCTGAAAGTCTGGAGTAAACCCAAGCACAGTAGAGAACTATTCATTCTTTGAGAAATACTATTCGTCTCTTGTGTGTTACGAGGCTGTGGTAAAGACAGAACACTTGACCATGGAACAAACTGTTCATGCAAATAAAACTGCCCATTATGAGCAGAATTCTGTTGGACTAACCATGTCATAATATTAGACAGGCCCAGACACAGTTCTAGACATGAGCAAGTGGACCAAACCACATGTCATCAATCCTAGTTGCACAGTGTCTCTCCCCTGGTTTGTTGTATGGTTGTGTGGGGTTTTCTATATCACTAGCTAAAAGAGCAGGAAAAAGGCTTTGATTTATGGAGGGATTGCCTCAGTATGTAGGTGCAAGTGAAATATAGACAGTGGCTACATTACAGCCACATTTAAGGTTGCCCTTGAAAAACAGTGGAGAAAAAAAATCTTCTCACTGATAGAGCTATAGGCAGTATACTTGGTGTGGAAAGAAAAATAGCCAAGATAAGAATACATATAGGTTTCTGTGCAATGGCCAAAGGCCTGACCCTCTAATGTGTAGCCTGGAAAAAGAAGGACAGGAATATCAGAGACAGAGAGGTATAGGGTGGAGCTTATGTAAGTCCCAGAGTCTGAAAACCTGTGAACCAGGAGCTCCAGTGTGCAAGGGCAGAAGATGATAGATATCTTAGTCCAAGGAGAGATAATTTGCTCTTCTCCTACTTTTCTGTTCTATCTGGGCCCTCAATGTCTGGGATGATGCTAGCCAACAGTGGTGAGGATGGACTTTCTTTACTCAGTCTACTAATTCAAATACTAATCTCTTCCAGAAACACCCTCACAGACATATCTAGGGATAATATTTTAATAGCTCTCTAGATATCCGTTAACCAGTGAATTTGATATACAAAATTAACTATCACACCTACTTACCAAAAGTGAGTGAACTATTGCTACTGCTGAATGTCCAACTTGTCAGTGACAGACACCAACACTTAGTCTCTAATAAGGCATTATTTCTTGAATAAATCCATTGGTTAGCTGATTATATACCTCTACTTCCACTCTAGTTCATCTTGTAGGAATAGTTATTCTGAGCATGGGTTTGCCTTTCTTGTTCACATTAGTCATGCACTGGCATTAATATCCAGTGGCTAAAAGAATGCCTGATCCATAGGCATAGAATCACACCCAACATAGCATTTTACTTGGAAACTCACTTAGCCAATGAAGTATGGGAGTTGACCCATGACTGTGGGGTCCACTGGTTATAACACATGCTGCACTACTCAGAAGGAGCCAACCTTACAGAATGCTGAAGTAGCCTTCTAAATGTGCAACTGCAGGCCAGCATTGAGGAAACATTGAAAGGATGTAGTGCCATCCTTCAGGATGTAGTGTGTCTTTTGAACCTGAGGTCTCCATATGATGCATTGTTCCCAATAGGAAGGATACATGAGCTCAAGAAACAAGGAGCAGCCACCAATGACTCACAGAGAGATTTGTGCTTCCTGTATTCACAAACTTGAGCTCTTCCAGGGAACACATAAATGGTGTTCATATGGAAGATATCAAATTACATAATAAAATTACAAGCTATGTCTGCCATATGAGAGCTTTAGGTTCCTGGTGCCCAGGGACCAACAGGAGAAAAGAGAGTCACCATATCAGCAGCAGTAATTGAGTCTTATCAGCAGAATGATATAGGGCTGCTTACAAAATGGGGACAGAAACATATGTGGACCCCAAATTATCCATTTGGATGATGCTAATACTCCCTTGCACTATTGTAAATATGGACAGTAATATGAAGCAGCCTAGATAGTGAAGAGTCTGATAAGATTTTATATCCTTTAGGAATAAAGGTTTCGTTCATACCACCAGGCAAACCACCAAGATCTACTGAGAGAATCACTGATGTTGAAGGAAACTTATAATGAAGAATGGGAGAGAAAGAGGAGGAATACTAGTTGCAATCCAGAGATAAACTGTACCAATGGAAACTTTATCCTGCTAACCACCCCCTCTTGTTAGATTTCCCTCCAGGAAGAAAGGTTCATGGAAACCTTGGAGGAGCTGCTCCTGGACCTGAATGTGAAGAAGATCTAAATGGTACAAGGGCACTCTGTGGTGGCCATGAGAATGAGCTTCCCAGATTCATCGGCATAGTGAGTATAATTGACTATGCACCCAAGCTGTTGTGCTCTGAAATCCAGAACAGCATTTATGCTATGGTTCCATGGGCTGCTCCCAGCTAATGACTGAGAACGCCAGGAATACTAAGGGAGATCCACTGCTGGGAGACACAGGACACCTCTGATTGGCAATTCTGGCTCAAACACATTCTCTGACAGCCTTGGCAAACCTCTCTCAGACTTTAGGTCTGTCGAGGACACTATCCTCTTTCACTCAGGGTCAGATTTGTATTGTGGTTTTATTATGCACTCAGCTTTACCCAGCCCCCTCTCTGTTTTATTTCACTCTGCTTTATTTCTCCTAATAAAAACTCTAAGCACTTAATACTGTTTTGTCATCTGCTTTTTGAGAACCTCTATGATATTCCTATAACATAAAGTTTAAGTTGTGTTAATAAGCCTTAGGTCCTCATTTAATATAACAAGGAAATGCAGCAAACTAGTGAAATGACTTGCTTGAAGGCAAATGGCAAATAAGTGAGTATGATGTAATATGATGATGAAATAAGGCATTTTTATAAAACCAACCTAGGTAGTGACATTTATATCATCGCAATTGTTCACACTGTGGCTGAATGGAATCACTGAAAGATCAGAGAGTCTCAGTATTATTGCCTGTCTATAAAAGCTATGAAACCTAAAAAGAGAGGCTGGACAAGGGCCAGACTGCTGAGTGTTGTAACCAAAAGGTAGTGAAAGTTATTTGCCAGTTCTTCCTTTCATGCCATTTAAAAATTAAGGGAGATTGAATTTGTGCTCCATACCCATTCTTGATAGAATCTCCCACTCTGCTAGTTCCTTCCCACTGCTGCTCCAGTCTTCCTTCCACAAACCCCTTCTCAGTTGCTCTACATCTACCTTACAAGGGCTTTCCTAACTCCTTTCTAACTGATTTTCCAATTCCTTCTTTGTCATCTTCTCCCATTTTAATTACTTTCATTACTGACCAAGGTTAAAAACATTTCCAAGAAAGTTCATCTAACTTTTAACAAAGATATTACTAGTATCATTTGAAAGGATTTTTGAATGGTAAAAAATACCAACGGGCTATCTGAGAAGCTGAGAGTTCATGCCTTTGGAAGTCTTCAAGTGAAGATAACCTTCCCAGTTTCCTTTAGCTTTTATTTTTAATGATTGTATGCCTTCCTTACATAAAATCTTTGGAAGAACCCCTCTGTAAAATGAAGAGAAAAGCTTAGCCATAAGTACTTCCATAACAGTGTAGACAATTGACAGTTTTTGAAAGTTCTTTAATCAGGTTATCATTTTATTTACCTTTCCTTATTTTCCTCTTCTACAAAAAGCTAATCTTCAATCTGTCAGAATTGTCATAAACTCTGAATCATCAGTGTGAAAAGTAATGTTTATTTAAATGGTTACAATGTTGTTCTCTTTTGGTTATTCTTCTTTCCTGAAATCAGAGTTTTCCAGGATTCAAAATTCAAAAAGTTTAGCATAATTTGTCTTGAATTAAGTAACTACTATACAAAGTTTCTAATGCTAATATTTTTCTGTCAATCAATAAAGGTAAAGTCGTTGGGAATTATTCATTTCAGGTTTTCATAAATATGAATAGAAAACACAAAAAGGGACAAGTTGCTTTTTCTTTCTTCAAACATAACTTTTTATTCATGATTTCCTTATGTCTACACTTATTGTTTTAAAGCTCCACTTGAGGTATAATGGAAAGGTCTCCATGCAATTAGCTAAGAATTCTGGAACTCAGTTATAATTCCTTTCTTTTATCAGATATCACATCCCAAGGCAAGCTCTAAGTCAAATATAAATTTCTAAATATTTTTGTTTTCAGAAGCTGTTGTTTGGATGACATCACTTCTAACTATTTTAGATTATTTTCATCTACTATAGAAATATTGTTACCACTTATATACATAGACCAGTGATACTATAAAGCAACCACACAAACAAACCAGTGTAATAACCAGCTAATAACACAATAACAGGATCAAACACACATGTATCAATACTAACCAAGCAAGCTGGATAAAAAAGCAAGACCCAGTGGTAAGCTGTCTCCAAGAGACTCATTTCACATATCATGACATCCATAGGCTCAAAATCATGGGATGGAGGAAAATCTACCATGCAAATGGAAATCAGAAAAAAGCAGGGGTTGCCATACTAATTTCAGACAAAATAAACTTTAAACCAAGAAAAGTTAAAAAAAAAAAAAAAAAGACAAAGGCATTACATTATGGTAGAAGTTTCATTCAACAAGAAGACCTAACAAACCTAAATATATACGCACCCAGCACAGGAGCACCCTACAACTTCTTAGAGACCTAGATAGAGACTTAGACTTCCACAGGTTACTAGTAGGAGACTTCAACACTCAACTGACAGTACTAAACTGATCGAGTCAGAAAATTAATAAAGATATTTAGGACCTGAGCTCAACATGGGACCAAATGGATCTAACAGACCTCTACAGAACTCTCCACTGAAAACCATCAGAATATACATTCTTGTCATTGCCATATGACACATACTCTAAAATCAGCCACATTACCAAACAAAAAACAATCCTCAGCAAATACAAAAGAACTGAAATCATACCAAACACACTGTCTGACCACAGTGCAATAAATGGAAATTAAGACTAAAAAAAAATCATTCAAAACCAGGTAATTACATGGAAATTAAGCAACATGCTCCTGAATGACTTTTGGGTAAATAATGAAATTAAGGCAGAAATCAAGTTCTTTGAAACTAATGAGAACAAAGATAAAACATACCAGCACCTCCGGGACATAGTTAAGGCAGTGTTAAGATGGAAATTAACAGCATTAAATGCTCACATCAAAAAGTTATAAAGATCTCAAATTAATTACATAACGTCATAATGAAAAGAATTAGAGAAGCAAAAGCAAACCAACCGCAAAGTCAGCAGAAGACAAAAAATAATCACAATCAGAGCTGAACTGAAGGAATTCAAGGAACAAAACCAATCCAAAGAACAACAAATCCAGGGGTTGGTTATTTGAAAATATTAATAAGATACATAGATACTAGTTACAGTAATAAAGAAAAAATATCCATATAAACACAATTAGAAATGACAAAGGGGCTGTTACCACGGACCTCAGAGATATAAAAATAACCATCAGATACTACAATGAACACCTTTATACACACAAACTAGAAAACCAAGAAGAGACTAATAAATCCTTAGACACATATAAGCTTCCAAGACTAAATCAGGAAGAAATTAATTCCCTAAATGGATTAATAATGAGCTGCCAAATTGAATCGGTATTAAATAGCCCACCACCAACAACAACAACAAAAAGCCCAGCACCAAACAGATTTACAGCTGAATTCTATCAGAGGTACAATGAAGAGCTGGTACCATTCCTACTGAAACTATTTCAAAAAATTGAGGAGGAGGGATTCCTCCCTAACTCATTCTAGGATACTAGTATCATCCTGATACCAAAACCTGGCAGAGACACACACATACACAAAGGAACCTCAGACCAATATGATGAACAATGATAAGAAAATCCTCAGGAAACTACTTGGAAACCAGATCCAGCAGCACATCAAAAAGTTTTAGCCACCATGATCATGTAGGCTTCATCCCCAGGTGCAAGCTTGGTTCTTCATACACAAATCAATAAATGTGATTCATCACATCTAACAGAACTAAAGACAAAAACCACATGATTATCTCAGTAGATGCAAAGGGGCTTTCAATAAAATTCAACATCCCTTTATGTTAAAAATTCTCAATAAACGAGATATTGAATGAACACAACTCATAATAGTAAGAGTCCTCTATGACAAACTCACAGCCAGCATATAATGAATGCGCAAAAGCTGGAAGCATTCCCTTTGAAAACTGAAACAAGCCAAGGATGTCTACTCTCACCACTTATATTCAACACAGTATTGGAAGTCCTGGCCAGAGGAATCAGGCAAAAGAAATAAATGACATCTACATAGGAAGAGAGGAAGTCACACTATCCCTGTGTGCAGACCACATGATTCTATATCTAGAAAATGCCACCATCTTGGCCCAAAAGCTCCTTTAGACGATAAACAACTTCAGTGAAATATCAGGATACAAAATCAATGTACAAATATCACTAGCATTCCTATACACCAACAACTGTCAAGCCAAGAGCCAAACCAGGAATGTGATCCCATTCATAATTGCCACAAAGAGAATAAAATACCTGGGAATACAGATAACCAGGGAGGTGAAAGATCTCTACAACGATTATTTAAAAACACTGCTCAAAGAAATCAGAGATGACACAAACAAATGGCAAAACATTCCATGCTCATGGATAGGAATAATCAGTATCATTAAAATGGCCATATTACCCAAAGCAATTTATAGATTCAGTGCTATTACTATCAAACTACTAATGACATTCCTCACTGAACTAAAAAAAATAAATGTATATGGAACCAAAACAGCCCAAATAACCAAGGCAATCCTAAGCAAAAAGAACAAAACTGAAAGTATCATGCTACACGATCTCAAACCACAGGACCACACTAACCAACACAGCATGGTACTAGTACGAAAACAGACACATATCAATGGAACAGAATAGAGAGCTCAGAAATAAGGCCGCATAAATAGGACCATCTGATCTACAACAAAGCTGACAAAAACAAGCAATGGGGAGAGGATTCCCTGTTCAATAAATGGTGCTGGGATAACTGGCCAGACATATGCAGAAGATTTCAGCTGGACCCTTTCCTTATACCATATACAAAGATCAACTAAAGATGGATTAAAGACTTAAATGTAAAACTGAAAACTATAAAAACTCCAGAAGACAACCTAGGCAATGCCATTCTGGACATAGGAATGGGCAAAGATTTTATGACAAAGATGCCAAAAGCAATCACAACAAAAGCAAAAATTGACAAATGAATCTATTTAAAGAGCTTCTACAGAACAAAAGAAACTATCAACGGAGTAAACAACCTACAGAATGGGAGAAAATATTTGCAAACTATGCATCTGACAAAGATCTAATATCCAGTATTTAATTAAGAAACGTAAACAAATTTATAAGTGGATAAAAACAACTCCATTAAAAAGTGGGCAAATGCCATAAACACTTTTCACAAGAAGACACACATGCAGCCAACAAGCATATGAAAAAAAGTTTGTTATCTCTGATCATTAGAGAAATGAAAATTGAAACCACAATGAGATACCATCTTACACCAGTCAGAATGGCTATTATTAAAAAGTAAGAAAATAACAGAATACTGGTGAGGTTGCAGAGAAAAGGGAACACTTACACACTGTTGATGAGAGTGTAAATTAGTTTAACCATTGTGGAAAGCAGTGTGGTGATTCCACAAAAAGCTAAAAAACAGAACTACCTATTCTACCCAGCAATCCCATTACTGGGCATATACCCAGAGGAATACAAATCATTCTACCCTAAAGACACATGCATGCAAATGCTCATTGCAGCACTATTCACAATAGCGAAGACATGGAATCAACCTAAATGTCCATCAATGGACAACTGGATAAAGAAAATGTGGTACATACACACCATGGAATACTATGCAGCCATATAAAAGAACAAGGTCAGATCTTTTGTAGGAACATGGATGGAGCTGGAGGTCATAATACTTAGCAAACTAGTGCAGGAACAAAAAACTGAATACTGCATGTTCTCACTCATAAGTGGGAGCTAAATTATGATAACTCATAGACACAAAGAAGGACATAACAGGCCGGGCATGGTGGCTCACGCTTGTAATCTCAGTACTTTGGGAGGCTGAGGCAGGTGGATCACGAGGTCAGGAGATCAAGATCAGCCTGGACAACATGGTAAAACCCCGTCTCTACTAACAAAAAAAAAATACAAAAATTAACTAGGCATGGCAGTGGATGCCTGTAATCCCAGCTTCTCGTGAGGCTGAGGTAGGAGAATTGCTTGAACCCAGGAGGCAGAGGTTGCAGGGAGCCGAGATTGTGCCATTGCAGTCCAGCCTGGGCAGCAGAGTGAGACTCCATCTCAAAAAAAAGAAAAAAAAAAAAAAAAGAAGGGAACAACAGACACTGGGGTCTACTTGAGGGTAGAGGGTGAGAGGAGGAATACAAGCAGAACAAATAACTATTGGGTACTATGCTCAGTACCCGAGTGACAAAATAATGTTTACAACAAACCCCCATGACATGAGTTGAGCTATAAAATAAACATACATATGTACCCCTGAACCTAAAATAAAAGTAAAAAGAAATACATATTGTTACAGCCTTTTTGTTTTTTAACCATGGTATCAATCTTTGTAAATGCAACAAAAATTAGTACTCAATGCTGAATTTTTTAACATAAATTTCACAGGTGAAACAAAGATTTTTTTATATTTACATCAAGATTATTTAAGTATATGGAAATATAATTTCTCAGATCAAGATTGTATATGTAAGTAATATATATACATGTATATCATATATATTGCATTACATATTTATCATTATATACATCTATATGTGTTCATGATTTTAAGGTCTCAAACTATGGCATCTATTACAACATGTGGATATACATTCTGAATTTCTCAGTTAGTATAATTGGTGAGGCCTTGTACTTTCCCTTCTATTCTTTTTTTCCCAAGAATTACGTAAATACTTTAGGTAGATAACTATCTAATATAACATCAATTTCCTTTGCATTCCCTTCTTAATTCCCCATGAAATAAAGGCTTGTATTCCTTCTAGAACATCTCTAAAATTCCTCAACATTCCTGTTTTAATTGTTTCTAAAATAATTCTTGAGGACCATAATATATCCATGACTTTCATCTAAAGATATATTGTATATCTTATAGTTGATTTGAGCATCTTATAGGAAAAACTGCATTATACATGATTATAAAACTATATTATAACTGGTTTCATGTTTTGCTTACATTTATACTAAATAAGCCTATTTTTTGAAAGCAACATACTTTATTTAAAGAATGACTAATTCAATATTCTAAAAATTGCTTCTGTTTTACAAAAGGAATAATTATTATATTTTTACACAGGAGGAGAGTAAAGATCATAATACAACAGTTATCCCTTCTTCTCAGCCTCTCACCCAAAAATAAATGCACGTAAATCTTTGTTTACAAGTGGAAGCTTAAATAAATATATTTATCTCCCCTCTTCCCTGAGACTCATTACAATAAAGAAGGAAAAAATGGTATACAGTCATAAAAGGACTGAGTTAGAGTCTTTAATAATTAAGAAATTGTAATAGATTTCTCGTAGATGTTTAGCAGACAGAAAAACAAATGAAGATATTTCCTAGGGAACATGTAGAGGAGGCAGAGCCAAAAGGTAGCCTGCCACCTCTTCAAAATCTCAGAGCACTGGAAACTGAGAAATGCCAGGTAATACGGAATCAAATGGGAGACTGCGTGCTAAATATGTGTTAATTAAAAGTCTATATAAGGACAACTTACTGCCCCAAACACAAATCTCTCCCCCAATCTGGGTGCAGATTTACTAAGCGGACAAGAGTTTACCCCCTGGCAATAAGTAAGTCAACAAATTAAGTTAAATCTGTGCTATCTTCTTTATAACAATTGGAAGATCTGAGATAAATAATTTCTGCATTTTGGTGACTTCAGAAAATTGGCTAATTCTTCGCATCAACACTGTAAAGTGAATCTGCTCTTTAATAAAACTGGAGAATTTGCCTTCACTTCTTTGCTATTGTCTTGAACCTACTCCATGAAACAGCTTTTGACAAGGTTGCCAAAAACCTCCATATTTTAAAAAGTCAATGTTTAATTTTCCTTATTATTCCTCTCTTTCTCTCATAAGCCTTGATAGCTATTTTCCCTTCCTTCCTTCCAGCCTTCCCTCCTTTCCTTTCCTTCCCTTCCCTTGCCTTCCCCTCCCCTCCCCTCCCCTCCCCTTTCCTTTCCACTCCTCCCTCCCTTTCTCTCTCTCTCTCTCTCTCTGACTCTCTCTTTCTTTCTTTTCTTGCGACAATGTCTTTGTAGCCCAGGCTGGAGTGCAGTGGTGCAATCTCAGCTCACTGCAACTTCTGCCTCGTGGGTTCAAGCGATTCTCCTGCCTCAGCCTCCTAAGTGGCTGGTACTTCAGGTGTGTGTGCTACCACACCCAGATAATTTGTTTGTTTGCTTTTTTTTTTTTTTTTTTTTTTGTAGAGAGGAGTTTCACCATATTGGCCAGGCTGGTCTTGAACTCCTGACCTCAAGTGATCCACCTCCCTCAGCCTGCCAAAATGTCTCCTTCTTGAAACATCTTTTCCACTTGGTTTACAAAACTAGACACATTGCTGGTTTAACCTCCTACTTCATTGACTAATCCTTCTCAGTGTCCTCAGCTGGATACTTCTTCTCTTCCCAACTACTACGCATTGGTGTTCCCTGCTATTTGTCTGTCCCCCTTCCATAGGAAATTTCATGTGGTCTCATCAAACAAACAAAATTGTGGGAGAAAATTGCTATTTTAAGCCACAACATTTTTAGGTGGTTTTCTTCACATTAATAAGTAACTGAAATACAGGATTATTTCTGTAATAATAAGGGATCGCATATATATATGTCTTTGTATATTTACTGTTATATAGACATACTCTTAAAATATAAAACTGTAGCATCCTATACAAGTTATTTTGTAAATTATACTTTATAATTTTCAATTTTTATTAATATATTTTATACTATTAAATATCCCTCAGCATCATTCATAGTGGATGCATACTTTGTTATTGGATGGGCTATTTATTTAAATAATACCTGGTTATTAAACATCAAAACTGTATCTGTTTTTTAACCACAATAAACAAGGATACAATGAGCACCTTTATAACTAAATCTGCTTACCTTGATAATTTCTTTATAATAAACATTTGGAAGCATAGATGTTAAATCAAGTAGTACATCAAATACATTTGCCAAGTTCCTATAAAGAAAGTCTATAACCAGTTTATAGAAACTACCAACCATGCATAAGAACTATACCACTGGTTTTTATATTGAGTTTTAATACCATATAATAAAATGTATATTTAAAAATTGAACTTGTGAGGTTGACAAAAATATCACTAGAAGGCAAAAAAATTCATTTTTATGATGAATGATAGAATTCTTCCACCTCATAAGTTGAAGAAAACAGTTCTTGAAATGGATACTAATTTAAAATTTTGATGCAAAAAAAATTCTATTACACAAAATAAATTCTATCTATATCACTTTAATTTTATTATATATCCTTTTGAATCCTGGATTTTTTTATTTAAAAAAAATATTGATAAGTATTTAAGGTTCAGTTTAGCTGCTTTCCTGACAAACATTAACTATTTCAGTCCTACCATTAACTAAGGTCACCTTATGCTTACCGAATGTTCTTTACTAGATAAACAAGTAAGATTTCCAAAACATTGACCTTTTTATACTGATATATTTTAAAGTTTTGAGTATGTTTTTATACAATAAACAATGCACACTTAAAGTGTACCATTTGATAAGTTTTGATAGAGTATTATTCTGTGAAAACATCATAAAAATCAAGAAAATAACCATATTCATCATCCCTAAAAGTTTTCTCTTGTGTGTCCTTTCTATCTCTTTGGCACTAGCCCCCTCTCCCATTTCAGGCAACCACTTATCTGCTGTCATTATAGATTAGTTTGCATTTTCTAGGTTTTATATATATGAAATCATGCATTATGTAGTCTTTTTTGTCTGGCTTCTTTTACTTGGCATAATTATTTTCAGATTCTTCCATGTTGTTTCCCATATAAATGTCTCACTCCATTAACTTATCACAATCTATCTTCAAGTGATATTGTAATACTTCACATATAACATAAGAAACTGACAACAGTGTAATTCTATTTTTTCCCTTCTGGTCTTTATCCTATCATTGTAATACAGTTTGCTTGTTCATATATATGAACTCCACATGATAATGAAATTATATCTGTTTAACAGTTGGTTATTTTTAAAGAAATTTTAAAAAGAAAAAGTATTTTATATTTACTCACATAGTTACCATTTCTGATGTTCTATATTCCTTTGTGTAGATCCATATTTCCTTTTTGTATAATTTTCCATCTGCCTGAAAAACTTTCTTGAACATTTTTTATAGTATGGTTTTGCTGCAGATGATTTTTTTTTCTGATTTTGTATGTCTGAAAAAGTCTTTATTTCATCTTTGTGTTTGAAAACTATTTTCACTGGGTATAGAATTCTAAGTTGCCAGTATTTTTTCTTTTAGTACTTTAAAGATGTTGATCTGCTGTATTCTCACATTTTTTTCTAATAAAAAAAAATCTAGTTAATTCTTTATCTCTGTCTTCCTGTGCATAGTATGTTCTTTTTCTTGGGCTCCTTTTAAGATGTTTCCCTTATGACCGCTTTTTTTTTATTTTTTTTTAACTAGTTTAATTATAATACGCCTTGGCGTAGTTTTCTTCATGTTTCTTGTGCTTAGATTTCTTTCAGATTCTTGAATCCATAGGTTTATAGTTTTCATATCTCTACCCCCACACTCAACTTCAAGGATTTCAAATACACATATAATAGGCCACATAATTTGTCCTATAGCTCACTGATGCACTTTATTATGATGATTATCTCACTGTTTTATTTAAAATAGTACCATTTTTATGTCTTCAAGTTTACCAGTCTTCAATGTTAATCTTTCGTTCACCCCTTCAAATGTATTTTTAGGTAAGAAATAATAGTTTTTATCTCTAGAAGTTTGATTTGGAGTTTTGTATAGAACGTTCCATATCTCTACTTAGCTTTTTGAATATATGAAATCTAGTTATAACAACATTGATATCCTTGTCTGCTTATTAAAACATGAGTAAGTTGGTTTTGAGTGGTTGATTTTTCTGCTTATAATGGATTGTGATTTCCTGCTTCTTTGCATACCAGTCAATCTTTGATCAGACTTGAGACATTGTAAATTTTACCTAGTTGGGTGGTTGATATATTGGTATTCCAAAAATATCCTTAAACTTTGGTTTTGGATGCAGTTATTAGAAACAGTTTGAGTCATTCTATTCTTACATTTAAGATTTGCTATTTCAGAACCAGAAAATGTTGATCTAGGATGAATTATTTCCCACTAATGAGGCAAAACTTTCTGAATACTCTGCCCAGTTATGAGTTTTTTCAACCTGGCTGTGATGTACAGGCACTATTGCAGGTGCTGTATTAGTGCCAGGAACCATTTTCTCTAATCCTTATTTCCTAGGACTGGGGTATTTTTCTCACATGCATGCACTATTCAGTACTCTACTGAATACTTGAGAATAACCATCTGCAGATCTCTGGAGTTATCTATGGGTGCAGCTGTCTCCATTCCTGAACTCTGTTCTGTGAACTCTTAACTATCTTGGTCCCCTAGATTCCCAACTCCATTTCCTCATTTCGGGGAGTCTAGCAGGCTCTGTCTCCCTTCTTTGTGCTATCACCTGGAAACTTCCTCACAGCAATAAGCTGGGACAAACACTGGGCTCACTTTGTTTCCTAACTCAGGAATCGATATCCTTCATTTACTGCTTTCCAGTGTCTTTAAATCATTGTTTCAAATACGTTTTTCCAATATTTGAATGTTTCAGTCAGGAGGGTAATTCTAATCCTTACAAACCCATCTCTGCTGGAAGTAAAACATGTATACTAAATTTTTAAAAACTATTATTTACTTGGTGTAAATTTTTTACTTTCCAGGGATATTAGTTACATGAAATTAGGGAAAACATTGCAGAATCATCTTCACAATGTATTGCTCTCATGTGTTACTCCCTGCTCAAGAACCTAAAGTGACTCTTATTTGCAATAAATTAAATATAAACACAAACACAAGCCAGCAAAAGTAGTTATATAAAGGACTAAAACAGTGTTTTCATTGTTTACAGCTTTCTTATGCTCTAGTTTGACCTAAGAACATAGTTAATGTAGAGGAACGAATGGACTACACAGCCGTTATTCAATTATCCATGACTAATATTACTCTCAAGTAAATTTTTACAAGAATTTAAGAAGTTGCAGGTTATATTCCCTTACAGCAACTTAGACTCCAGATGATCCATGTGGCAGATGAAAGAATATAAGCCCCCAAAGCGTAAAACTTAAGGACTCTAACCAAGACATATGCCTAAATATTTGGCCATCTCACTCTAATACAGAATAAAAAATTGAGTCTAGTGCAAATGTAAAACATCTTTCCTTGAGCATTTATAATGTGGATTAGGATTTTTTTCCTCACAATCTTTGGATAAGTTTCTGGACCTATAATCTATTTCAAAACATATAAACATTATTATAGAGTTGTAAACTTCTGAAATTTTCACTTCTCCCAACAGTTTTCTAAAGAAAAGGACTTTTAAGTAACAAAGGCTTGCTGGAGGTTTGTTAACTTTCACAACATTGGCATTAGAGAATATGAGACTATTAAAGAAATTTTTTAAGTACGTGGATTAGGCTGTACAGGGAACATTTCAGAAAAAGACCTTCACCCTAAAAATCCATAGAGTTTTAGTAGCCATGAAGAGTGCCTCCACAAGTGCTAGCAAGAGCAAGCAGGCAAGAGAAAGAAAGAAAAGGCATCCAAATAGGAAGAAAAGCCAAATGATCTCTCTTAAATGGATGAAGTGATTCTATATCTAGAAAACACTAAAAACTCCACCAAACACTTGCTAGACTTAATAAATGACTTCAGTAAAGTTTCAGGATACAAAATCAATGTACAAAAGTCAGTAGCATTTTAGAAATTCTCACAAAATTGAAGAGCTTCCCCTTTTAGCTTAAACTGAAATAAAATTTTCCTTTAAAGTTTAAAAAAATCAGTAGCATTTCTATTTACCACTAACATTTAAGCTGATAGCCAAATCAAGAATACAAATCATTTACAATAGCTGCAAAAGAAATAAAATACGTACAAATACATCTAATTAAGGAAGTGAGAGATCTCTACAGGAAGACCCATAAAACACTGCTGGAAGAAATCATAGATGATACAAACAAATGGGAAAACAGTCCATGCTCAGGGATTGGAAGAATCAATATCATTAAAATGGCCATATGGCCCAAAGCAATTTAGAGATTGAATGGTATTCCTATCAACCTGCCTATGTCATTTTTCACAGAATTAGAAAAAAGTATTCTAAAATTCATACATAACCAAAAAAGATCCTGAATAGCCAAAGCAATTCTAAACAAAAATAATAATTCTAAGCAAAAAAAAATAACAAAGGTGGAGGCAGCACATTACTCAGCTGTAACCAAAACAGCATGTTACTGGTAGAAAAATAGGCACATAAATCAATAGATCAGATTAGAGAACCCCAAAATAAAGTCACACTCCTATAACCATCTGATCTTTGACAAAGCTGACAAAAATAAGCAATGAGGAAGGAACTTCCTATTGAATACATGGTGCTAGGATAGCTGGCTAGCCATAGGTAGAAGAATGAAACTGGACCTCTGCATTTCACCATAAACAAAAGTTAACTCAAGAAGGATTAAACATGTAAATGTAAGACTTCAAGCTGTAATAATTCTAGAAGAATACCTGGGAAACATCATTCTGGCATCAGCCTTGGGGAAAGAATTGATAACTAAGTCTTCAAAAAGCAATTATAACAAAAACAAAAAATTGGCAAGTGGGGCCTAATTCTACTAAAGAGCTTCTGCACAGCAGAAGAAACTAGGAACAGAGTCAACAGCCCGCATACAGAATGGGAGAAAATATTCACAAACTGTGCATCTGACAAAGGTCTAGTATCTAGAATCTGTAAGGAACTTAAACAATTGAAAACACAAAAACCAAAATAATGCTATTTAAAAATGGGCTAACAACATGAACAGACATTTCTCAAAAGAAGACATATAAGTGGCCAACAAACATGAAAAAATGTTCCTCATCACTAATCATTAGAGAAGTACAAATCAAAACCACAACGAGGTACCATCTCACACCAGTTAGAACGGCTACCATTAAAAATTCATAAAACAAGTCCTGGCACAGTGGCTCACACCTGTAATTGCAGCACTTTGGGAGGCCGAGTCAGGCAGATCACTTGAGGTAAGGAGTTCGAGACCAGCCTGGTCAACATGTTGAAACCCAATCTCTACTAAAAGTACAAAAAAGGCTGGGTGCAGTGGCTCACGCCTGTAATCCCAGCACTTTGGGAGGCCGAGGTGGGTGGATCACAAGGTCAGGAGATTGAGACCACGGTGAAACCTCGTCTCTACTAAAAATACAAAAAATTACCCGGGTGCGGTGGCGGGCGCCTGTAGTCCCAGCTACTCCGGAGGCTGAGGCAGGAGAATGGCGTGAACCTGGGAGGCGGAGCTTGCAGTGAGCCAAGATCGCGCCACTGCACTCCAGCCTGGGCGACAGAGCAAGACTCCATCTCAAAAAAAAAAAAAAAAAAGTACAAAAAATTAGCCAAGTGTGGTGGCAGGAGCCTGTAATCCCAGCTACTTGAGAGGCTGAAGCAGGAGAATCGCTTGGACCGGGAGGCAGAGGTTGCAGTGAGCCAAGATCGTGCCATTGCACTCCAGCCTGGGCAACAAGAGTGAAACTTTGTCTCAAAATAAAAAAATAAATATTCATAAAATAACAAATGCTGACTAGGCTGTGGAGAAAAGGGAATGCTTATACATTGTTAGTGGGAATGTAAATTAGTTCAACCACTATGAAAAGCAGTTTGGTAATGTCTCAAAGAACTTAATGCAGAATTATCATACAACCCAGCAATCCCATTACTGGGTATATATCCAAAATACCAAATCATTCTACTGAAAAGACACATGCACTCACATGTTCATTGCAGCACTATTCACAAATAGCAAAGATATGGAATTAAACTAGGTTCCCATTAGTGGTGGATTGGACACAGAAAATATGGTACATATACACCATGGAATATTAGGCAGCCATAAAAAAGATGAAAAACATGTCCTTCGTAGCAACATGAACTACTAGTGGGGGAGGTAGGGAGGGTGGCAAGGGTTGAAAAACTAACTGGTGGGCACTATTTTCAGTACCTGGGTGATGGGATGATTCATACCCCAAACCTTAGCATCACACAATTATCCAGGTAACACACTTGCACGTGTGCTCCTTGAATACAAAATAAAAGTTGAACAAAAAGAGTGCTTCCACAAAAGTAAAATTGTTACAACCATCATTATTTAGTTCTTTATGTACTATTTTTAGAGCCAGATTTCAATATACTCTAAATATGTTGTAATGGCTACTTCTTCATATGAAGCTACAGAGTTGTTTTATTATTCTTAGTAATTAGTAGGATATGTCTCTTTAATACAGTGGTGAAATCAGCAATCAATACCTTTGTATTGTATTGGTGTTGTACCATACTGTATCAATATCAAAATTAGAAATCAATATCTTTCAATACGTCTGTGTGGATAAACTGTACTTGATGAACCCCACTAAAAATTGTTAGCACATGTATCAGTTGGCTATTTCCATAGTAGTGCTGAGTAACAAACCACTCCTAAACTTCTAAGGGTCTTAAATTGACAATTATTTTATCCATGCTTAGCAGTCTGCAAGTTGGCTGTTGGTCAAATGATCTAGGCTGGATGTTCCTGGGCTTCATCCTAAGTTTCAGGTGGAGTTCAGGACTGTTCTACCTGCTTCAATTCCTCTTCTCTCACACTCTCTTTCTCTTTCTCATTAATGGCCCAAGAGAGACAGAACAGATGAAATCTATTCAGTGGTGAAATATGTTACTTTCTCTACCACCAGAAAGATGTTTTTAGCAATGATGTTGATATGATGGTCTTCTAGGGCTGTGGGAATTTTTGCATCATTTTACCTGAGCATTTTCCATGCATCTTCACCGTGTCCTTGATTATATGCTTCCTAAGCCTTTGCTAAGAGACTGCAAATAAAACAGACCTTTTTTTTTTCCAAGAAGAAATACCTCAAACTTTATAGAATATAAGCAAATTTACCTCAAAATGTCATATTTTAAGCCTGCAAATTTCAGGTATCTTCCAGAGATGTAAGCCATAGAAAAAAATATTCTTTTCTGATTTGGATGGAAAAATAAGAAACAGTAATAAGTAATAGTTTGGGGTTTTAGTGGCTTATCAGTATCTGACTGAACTAATTAAGTAATCTGCCTTTAGTATTATTTAGTGCTATGAAAATCTTGAATAACTTATAAACCAAAGCACAATTATAACAGCATTACTGTTCACTCATTTGTCTCTAGCCGTGTCATTAGTAAAAACTCTTTTCTTGAATTCCTATAGCCTGGGTGGCAGAGGTTGCAGTGAGCCGAGAATGAGCCACTGCACTCCAACCCAGGTGACAGAGCAAGACTCCATCTCAAAAAACAACAAACAAACAAAAACCTCTCTTCTTACAGGAATCAACATTATATTTGGATTCTTAATAGAGTGAGGTCTCTTGGAACTGTTGTCTACTATTATAGTTTAATTTTAAATAGTCGATATGAACAATGCTATGAAAAATGTAGAAAATTCAAAGTCTTTTACATAGATGTGTTTCATTATTTTTTTCCAAAATAAAGAATTGAAAACAGAAATTCTGGAAACTCACCAACATATAAATTACCTACTCTCCAGTTCTACCCTGTACCTTTTTCTATTGTTAAGGGATCTTATCTGCTACCCATGCAGGAAAGAAGACCTCCTTACTCCTACAATTGTGACTGCCACTTGAAAGTGATCAAAACTTTATTGGAATCTGTAGTAGCCTCAGACTTTTGAATGACAGAAACTGAAAGGAGATCCTAGGTAGAAAACAAGGAGCCCTGATATTCCAGGGGATGGAAAGGCTCTATTCTGCTTAAGTCCTCTCATTGTCCTACACAAATCCCCTGGTCCCTGCCCTTGTTAGAATTCCCTTATAAAATGATTTAGAATTCCTCCTAAAAGTGACTCTTGAAAACATATTTTTAATTATTCGGGGTCTATCATTCCCTCGTGATTGTTGTTTCCTTCTACATTTTGCCTCTTCCTGAGGGGAAACCATCTAAACTAGTGACTGTAGCATTTTATCTACAACTAGAGATACTCAGACTTGTTCTAAAAATGTCAAATGTTTTTCGTTCAATGTTTCAGCATTGCAATAACATAAGTAAAATATTAGAGACTTAGATTTTCTTCTTTCTGACATTACCGCATTTCCCAAAAGGTCTTTCATGAAGTTAGGATTTTATATGTCTATTGGGAATATCCCCATTGGATCTGATAGCCACGAATGTCAGTGTTTGTCTAGAACTGCAGTAATGTCTAAGCACTTATGACTTATACACATCCATGCATTCATTTATATTACATACATTTATTGAAGGTTCACTATGTTTCAGGCACTGAGACCACAGATGAAAAATCAGAATTACAAAGAAAAATATTTCTCCAGTTTTATAAGACCAAGAAATAATGACAACATGGAAAGGAAGGAATAGAATGAACTAAGCTGACATGTCAAACACACACACACACACACACACACACACACACACACACACACACCCCAAAGATCCTCCTGCTTTGAAACAGATGTGACTTTTTTGGCATCTGCCTCACCCAGTGCCCAGTACACTCTATTCTCCCATGTTAAGCAGCTCCTCTCTACCCTGTCAAAGCATGAAGCATTCAGCTTGGCAACGCCTGTGGCCACTTGGTAAGTCACAATGCAGACCAAGTGGCTGAGATCTGCAGCAAAGGAAGTGGACAGTTCTCAGGCACACCAGCTAAATTGCTGTAGTTACATGTCTGTTAACACAATGCTCTTGATTCCTGTCTTGTGCTGATCACCTGGGAGAAATCAAAGCAATCAGCATTATACTGCTAAAACATGCTGCCTGAAACTGTCATCATTTCACATTCTCAGGACACATCTTACAAAGGTACAACTATTTAAATGGGGACCTTGAAGACCTATACTTGAAAAAGATAGTAATAGGTAAGCATGTAAGTTTTCTTATGTGCAATTTTTATGTTTATGAAGTTTTTACCTTTTCAAATAAAAAAAAATTCAGGATCTTTGCACTACTATCATAAAGAATATATGTCAATTAAATTAGGAATACTGTATTAACACAAGTCTCAACATTATCTTTTGCTAGAAGGGAAATTAGCACTTCACTCAAATACCCAAAGGTTAAATGACTTCAACTCATAAGTCACTTGGAAGAGCTCACTTAGGAACTCGAGAAAGGCATTTAATATTAAACTTAGAAGCACTTTCTCAGTGTGTGATGTTCCCCTTCCTGTGTCCAAGTGTTCTCATTGTTCAATTCCCACCTATGAGTGACAACATGTGGTGTTTGGTTTTTTGTTCTTGTGATAGTTTGCTGAAAAAGATGGTTTCCAGCTTCATCCACGTCCCTACAAAGGACATGAACTCATCCCTTTTTATGGCTGCATAGTATTCCATGGTGTATATGTGCCACATTTTCTTAATCCAATCTATCATTGATGGACATTTGGGTTGGTTCCAAGTCTTTGCTCTTGTGAATAGTGCTGTCGTGGGGTGGGGGAGGGGGGAGGGAAAACATTAGGAGATATACCTAATGTAAATGACGAGTAAATAGGTGCTGCACACCAACATGGCACATGTATACATATGTAACAAACCTGCACATTGTGCACATGTACCCTAGAACTTAAAGTATAATAAAAAAAAAGAAGCACTTTCTCAAGAATAAATCACTAATAGGAATCCTTCCTTCCATCACATTAGATTACCTTTTACGTATTAGTGCAATGCTCTCAATTCTTTTTGCTTTGACTTTTAAAAAGTATTAGTAATGCAGCATTATTCACTTCTGACTGATATCCCACCTAGTCAAGAAGTGAATGAAATTTCAGGTATTATTGATATAGTAAACACAAGTTAATCATAATGGTATGATTGAGAACTGGGGATCTGAAGTAACCACCTTTTATTCATCATTTTTGTAAAAACATCATTTAACCTAGGGCTGTATCTCGAACTTCTATACAAAGTAAATTTTAAAACTGCACTCACTGTATTTCTCCAGAGAACTTGCAGTCCAAACATATGCCAAGATCCTCAGGGAGAGTTTAAACCATTTTGGAACGTTACTAAAAATTTAGAGGATGGCAATTGTTAAGATGAAACAGTTTTGTTGTTAAGATGAAACATTTTGAAGATTAATTTTTTTCCTCCCCCTCATCATCTGATGATCTGATGTCACATAGAGTTAGTCCAAAGGAAAAAAAAATCGAAGAATGTAACTTTATGTGCACCCAACACATGTACTTTATTAACAAGTAAATCATAAAACTTGCAAATTTCTTAAAGCCCTAAAATCAATCAAGGGAAAAGAAAAAAATGATGATCTTAAATTTGAATCTCTTAATAACATTTCTAATTTTTAAAAGAATGGCATTATATCATCTACTGCTGACTCTCTGTTACACTAAAAAAAGTATAATACCATCATAATTAAAATATATTTATTGGTTATCAATTTACATAAAATGCTACCGTGGGCACTGGATAAAAAGAACTACTCAGGCAGTTTCCTATCAGAACTGATGACACTTACTTGAAGGAATCAGTCTTTGTTATGTGGCACAATAACTAAAAAGAAGCAGATACTAAAATATGATCATGAACTCATTTAAAGATAAATGATACAATTGTGGGAGCTATAAAAAGTTTCGCTGAAGACAAGTAGAAGTGTAAGGACAAGGAATGT
The DNA here is from genome assembly GCF_009828535.3 of Hylobates moloch. Taxonomy (NCBI): domain Eukaryota; kingdom Metazoa; phylum Chordata; class Mammalia; order Primates; family Hylobatidae; genus Hylobates; species Hylobates moloch. Next base: position 115,879,368 of record NW_026652277.1, on the reverse strand, counting down.
GTCAGCTCTCCTCTGATCACTACACACACAGACTTCCCAGAAGATATGGGTCTTCTAAAGACATCAGGTTGAAGCAAGGTGACAAAGGATGTTCTCTATGATTACAGATTATAGGATTGCCTAGCAGAATGCTGGAAGTGGAAGTGGGATGGCAGAATGGACATCTGGGAGGTCGTAGCTGAAGTTATGGGAAGGGGTGCATAGCAAAACAGACAATGAAGCTGAAGCAGGTGACTAGAATAATTTGAGTGCTTACCACCAAATTTATAGCCTTCCCTGAGTCCTAAGGCCAAAGATAAGTCAAACTTACTCTTAGTTTTGAATCAAGAAACAGAATTAAAATAATATAAATAAAAAATAAATCTGAGAATTAGATATATAGACAGTTGCTCTTCCAAAACCATAAAATTTAGTGTGGAAAACTACAAACTACAGGCAGAACAGTGATTAATATATGAGGTATAAAGAGTAATTCTAATAAAATAGAAAAATGTAAAATATTAAAATGCTAATTTTGCACTTATTATTCAGTATTTCCACTTGAAAGTGAAAAAGGTCAAAATTAGCTATGATAGCAAAACAGAAAACATTTGTTTGTTTGGTCATTTATAATCCTATATAACACCTTTCCTAAATATTGACAGTAGATGCTAAACTAAAACAGCACCCAAATCTAACAGACAAGTCTCTATTAATTTAAATGAACTACTCGTTCTGGGTTTTTAATTAATATATAATATTAGTGCATATTTTTTAGTTACAAGTGATAGTTTGATACCTGTATATAATGTATAATGATCAAATCAGGGTAATTAGGATATTCATCACCTCAGATATTTATCTTTTCTTTGTATTAGGAACATTGGGCCTTTTATCTTCTAGCTGTTTTGAAATATACAATAAGTTATTTTTGTATATTTTCATACTATGAAATATTTCATAATATTTCATACTATAATTTTCATACTATGCTATTAAATACTAGAACTTATTCCTTCTAGCTAACTATAATGTTATACCTATTAACCAGCAGCTCTTTATCTCTGCCTCCTTACTACCCTTCCAAGCCTCTGGTAACCATCATTCTACTACTTATCGCTATGAGTTCAATTTTTTTTTTTTTTTTTTAGTTCCCATATATGAGTGAGAACATGAGATATTTGTCTTTCTATGCCTGGTTTATTTCACTTAACATAATGTCCTCCAGCTTCATCCTTGCTGTAGCAAATGACAGGATGCAATTCTTTTATCTGGCTGAATAATATGTCATTACATATATACATACACACACACACACACACACAAACACACACAATATACACAAGTGTATATGTATATATGCACACTATATATATCACACTTTCTTTAACCATTCACCCATTCATGAACAGTTAGGTCAATTCCATATTTCGGCTGTTGTGAATAGTGCTTCAATAAAACATGAGAATGCAGATATCTCTTTGATATACTGATTTCCTTTCTTTTGGATACATATTCAGTAGTAGGATTGGTGGATTATATGGTAGTTCTATTTTTAGTTTTTTAAGGAACCTCCATACATGTCTTCCATAATAGCTACACTACTTTACATTTCTACCAACAATGTACAAGCCTTCGTTTTTCTCCTAATCCTCACCAGAATTGTTATTTTTTGTCTTTTTGATGATAGCTATACCAACTAGGTGATAATATCTTATTGTGGTTTTGATTGGCATTTTTCTGATGATTAGTGATGTTGAGCATTTTTTCATATACCTGTTGGCCATTTGTATGTCTTCTTTTGAGAAATGTCTATTCAGGTAATTTGTCCATCTTCAAATCAAAAAATTTCTTTTGTTATTGAGCTACTTGAGTTCCTTATATATTCTGGCAACTAATCCCTGTCAGATGGATGGTTTGCAAATTTTTTTTTGTAAAATTATGCAGGATGTCTCTCCACTTTATTGTTTCTTTGCTACATGGAAGATTTTTAGCTTGATATAATCCCATTTGTCTATTTTTGCTTTTGTTGCCTGTGCTTTTGAGGTCTTATCAAAAATATGTTTGTCTAAACCAATGTCCTGGAGAATTTCCCCCATGTTTTCTCCTAATCGTTTCATAGTTTCAGGTCTTACATCTAAGTTTTTAGTCCATTCTGAGTTGATTTTTATATATGGTGAAAGATGAGAATCTAATTTCCTTCTTCTTTATATAGGTATCCAGTTTTCCCAGCAAGATTTAAGAGACTGTCCTTTCTCCAGTGTATGTTCTTAATGCCTTTGTCAAAAATGAGTTGACTGCAAGTGTGTGGATTCATTTCTGGCTTCCATGATGGTTTATCTCCCCTTTGTCAACATATTCAGTTTGTAGTACACTTTTTTTGTCAACAGACATATTGTATTTGAGAAACAGTCAGTCTTCTACTGTATACAGATTATTTTTAGGGCAACAAAAGACAAAGGAAAAAAATCAAGTCATCTCTATTAGATACCTAAAAAATTAATTTTTCTTGAGACATTCTGTAATTCCTTTCCTTTCTATAGTTTTATCTCATATATGCATATGCACACACTGAATAATTTAAAAAACCAAGTCAATATCCAAGAATTGAACTCAGCTCTGCACCAAGCGGACCTAATAGACATCTACAGAACTGTCCACCTCAAATCGACAGATATACATTCTTTTCAGCACCACACCACACCTATTCCAAAATTGACCACATAGTTGGAAGTAAAGCACTTCTCAGCAAATGTAAAAGAACAGAAATTATAACAAACTGTCTCTCAGACCACAGTGCAATGAAACGAGAACTCAGGATTAAGAAACTCACTCAAAACTGCTCAACTACATGGAAACTGAACAACCTCCTCCTGAATGACTAGTGGGCACATAACGAAATGAAGGCAGAAATAAAGATGTTCTTTGAAACCAGCGAGAACAAAGACACAACATACCAGAATATCTGGGACACATTCAAAGCAGTGTGTAGAGGGAAATTTATAGCACTAAATGCCCACAAGAGAAAGCAGGAAAGATCTAAAATTGACACCCTAACATCACAATTAAAAGAACTAGAGAAGCAAGAGCAAGCACATTCAAAAGCTAGCAGAAGGCAAGAAATAACTAAGATCAGAGCAGAACTGAAGGAAATAGAGACACAAAAAACCCTTCAAAAAATTAATGAATCTAGGACCTGGTTTTTTGAAAAGATCAACAAAATTGACAGAATTCTAGCAAGACTAATAAAGAAGAAAAGAGAGAAAAATCAAATAGATGCAATAAAAAATGATTAAGGGGATATCACCATCAATCCCACAGAAATACAAACTACCATCAGAGAATACTATAAACACCTCTACGCAAATACACTAGAAAATCTAGAAGAAATTGATAAATTATAAATTCCGCGAAACATACACCCTCCCAAGACTAAACCAGGAAGAAGTTGAATCTCTGAATAGACCAATAACAGGCTCTGAAATTGAGGCAATAATTAATAGCGTACCAACCAAAAAAAGTCCAGGACCAGATGGATTCACAGCCAAATTCTACCAGAAGTACAAGGAGGAACTGGTACCATTCATTCTGAAACTATTCCAATCAATAGAAAAACAGGGAATCCTCCCTAATTCATTTTATGAGGCCAGCATCATCCTGATACCAAAGCCTGGCAGAGACACAACAAAAAACGAGAATTGTAGACCAATATCCCTGATGACCATTGATGCAAAAATCCTCAATAAAATATGGGCAAATCGAATCCAGCAGCACATCAAGAAGCTTATCCACCATGATCAAGTGGGCTTCATCCCTGGGATGCAAGGCTGGTTCAACACAGGCACATCAATAAATGTAATCCAGCATATAAACAGAACCAAAGACAAAAACCACATGATTATCTCAATAGATGCAGAAAAGGCCTTTGACAAAATTCAACAACCCTTCATGCTAAAAACTCTCAATAAATTAGGTATTAATGGGACGTATCTCAAAATAATAAGAGCTATCTATGACAAACCCACAGCCAATATCATACTGAATGGGCAAAAACTGGAAGCATTCCCTTTGAAAACTGGCACAAGACAGGGATGCCCTCTCTCACCACTCCTATTCAACATAGTGCTAGAAGTTCTGGCCAAAGCAATCAGGCAGGAGAAGGAAATAAAGGGTATTCAATTAGGAAAAGAGGAAGTCAAATTGTCCCTGTTTGCAGATGACATGATTGTATATCTAGAAAACCCCATTGTCTCAGCCCCAAATCTCCTTAAGCTGATTAGCAACTTCAGCAAAGTCTCAGGATACAAAATCATTGTGCAAAAATCACAAGCATTCTTATACACCAATCACAGACAAACAGAGAGCCAAATCATGAGTGAACTCCCATTCACAGTTGCTGCAAAGAGAATAAAATACCTAGGAATCCAACTTACGAGGGATGTGAAGGACCTCTTCAAGAACTACAAACCACTGCTCAATGAAATAAAAGAGGATAAAAACAAATGGAAGAACATTCCATGCTCATGGGTAGGAAGAATCAATATCGTGAAAATGGCCATACTGCCCAAGGTAATTTATAGATTCAATGCCATCCCCATCAAGCTACCAATGACTTTCTTCACAGAACTAGAAAAACTACTTTAAAGTTCATATGGAACCAAAAAAGAGCCTGCATCGCCAAGTCAATCCTAAGCCAAAAGAACAAAGCTTGTGGCATCATGCTACCTGACTTCAAACTATACTACAAGCCTACAGTATCCAAAACAGCATGGTACTGGTACCAAAACAGAGATATAGACCAATGGAACAGAACAGAGCCCTCAGAAATAATGCCACATGTCTACACCTATCTGATCTTTGACAAACCTGACAAAAACAAGAAATGGGGAAAGGAATCCCTATTTAATAAATGGTGCTGGGAAAACTGGCTAGCCATATGTAGAAAGCTGAAACTGGATCCCTTCCTTACACCTTATACAAAAATTAATTCAAGATGGATTAAAGACTTAAATGTTAGACATAAAACCATAAAAATCCTAGAAGAAAACCTAGGTAATACCATTCAGGACATAGGCATGGGCAAGGACTTCATGTCTAAAACACCAAAAGCAATGGAAACAAAAGTCAAAATTGACAAATGGGATCTAATTACAGAGGTTCTGCACAGCAAAAGAAACTACCATCAGAGTGAACAGGCAACCTACAGAATGGGAGAAAATTTTTGCAATCTACTCATCTGACAAGGGGCTAATATCCAGAATCTACAACGAACTCAAACAGATTTACAAGAAAAAAACAACCCCATCAAAAAGTGGGTGAAGGATATGAACAGACACTTCTGAAAAGAAGACATTTATGCAACCAACAGACACACGAAAAAATGCTCATCATCACTAGCCATCAGAGAAATGCAAATCAAAACCACAATGAGATACCATCTCACGCCAGTTAGAATGGCCATCATTAAAAAGTCAGGAAACAACAGATGCTGGAGAGGATGTGGAGCAATAGGAACACTTTTACACTGTTGGTGGGACTGTAAACTAGTTCAACCATTGTGGAAGTCAGTGTGGCAATTCCTCAGGGATCTAGAACTAGAAATACCATTTGACCCAGCCATCGCATTACTGGTATATACCCAAAGGATTATAAGTCATGCTGCTATAAAGACACACGCACATGTATATTTATTACGGCACATTTCACAATAGCAAAGACTTGGAACCAACCCAAATGTCCAACAATAATAGACTGGATTAAGAAAATATGGCACATATACACCATGGAGTATTATGCAGCCATAAAAAATGATGAGTTCATGTCCTTTGTAGGGACAAGGATGAAGCTGGAAACCATCACTCTCAGCAAACTATCGCAAGGACAAAAAACCAAACACTGCATGTTCTCACTCATAGGTGGGAATTGAACAATGAGAACACATGGACACAGGAAGGGGAACATCACACACCAGGGCCTGTTGTGGGGTGTGGGGAGGGGGGAAGGATAGCATTAGGAGATATACGTAACGTTAAATGACGAGTTAATGGGTGCAGCACACCAACATGGCACATGTATACATATGTAACAAACCTGCACGGTGTGCACATGTACCCTAAAACTTAAAGTATAATAATAATAAAAAAAAGTCAAATTGGTTATCTTAAATTGCAGAACAACTCATTACAAAGAGTTACAACACTCTCTTCTTTTATTCAAGTGTTTTTGAAATAGAAAATGTCAACTAGTTTGATCATGAGAAAGGAAAACAAAACAACAAAAAAATTTTAAAAAGAAAAAATTCTGACAATATGAATTTGTTTTCAATTAATGTGCATTATAAAGCTGTTTATTTAGTGGACTTGCTACATATTTACTTTTCTGAAGTCATGAGTAAAAATGTGAACCATAGTTGAGAAATAGTCACTCCTCAAATTAAAGATTTTGGGGAGGGGGCAGATAAACCTAATGAATTAAACATATGTTACCATTTGAAAAATACTAACGTGTGTTTGTTGTTTGCTTAAATAAACAATAAAATACAAAAGGAGTGTAAGTCGTATGCCTAAGGCAGTGAAACAAGGTAAAGAGTGGTGTTCTGGGAACCGCTAGTAATATGAATGGTGTGAATGCTGAAGTCAGGAAATATTTGCACTGCCTTTTCCTATTCCCTTTTTCTTTTAGTCTTTGATGGATATACAATCATTATATTTTATAAGAATGCCAGTGGTGACGGAAGTGCTTCTCCTAATGCAGAGGCTGTAAAGCTATCAGAAGAGCTTTAAGCAAATGTTATCTGTTTTACAGAAGAAATCAATTACCCGCAGATTGCTTAAACCAGTGACAGGCATGGTAAGGAATAAAATGTGTTAAGTAGAAAAGTTACAGCCATCAACATGTAAGGAATTACATGCTATATGAAAGCAATCACTTGTTCAATTTACCTTCAAAACTAAAACAAGTTCTTCTGCATTGGAAACAAGCATGAACCTCTCTCTGAAAAGGGAACAATTTCTAACTCAATGGAAAAAGTACTGTATAAATTTTAGCCAGCAATAGTGTTATTAGGAGCATACAACCACGTTTTCAGAGATAAAGTATGTGAACTATTTAACATACTTATTTCAAAGTAGGCATCAGTTTGTCTTCATCTTCCTGCAGTTCAGCATTATGTAATTTTCCAGATATGCTTGGAATAAAAGGAGTCTGCCAGAAAATGTTCCATACTTTATAAGATGCCTTATATTCATATCAAACTGCAAATAATTTTACTACTCCATTAAAACTATCCTAATATATTTAAGTTCTAATATTATCTGTTGATAACATACATTTTATTATCTATTATTAGCAGAAACAAATCCAGAAGTGGACCTTTTTCTTCTGCTTAAAGAAAAGAAATAAATGTATCAAAGAAGCCCTGACAGTTCTAATACAGGACATCATGCTTTAGATACTCATCAAAACTGTTACTCAGGTGGAGTTGACATCTTGCTCATGAAACAAGGCCACAATTTTTAGTTCTTTTTCCTATCAGTTATTCAGGAATTTTTGCATCATATAAATGAAATTTTAAAATGAATTAATTCAAATCACATGTAACATAAAAAAGTGATTTCTTAATATTGCAAAAACAGAATCATTTTACCAGATGTGCTATTAGAGACATCACAACATAACCATCATATTTCCGTGAGTGTCATTGTGTGCAATGACAGCCACGATGAGAGATACCTGCCTAATGAAGAACTTATGTTTTTCTTTTTACTTTCTTCTTTTTTTTAAACTGAGAAGTGTTTAGAAGAATTTGATCACATGATCTTTTAATAGAATCAGAAGTAATATACCAGCTGGTGCATATCACTCTTTTATGATATTCTGAGGGAGAGTTCTATACTGATTTAATTTTCTTGGGAATAAAATATGTATATTCAGATTTCATGCAAGTCAATTGTCCTTAATGGACAAATACTAATCATAAATTTAAAGCACAATATTTTTGGAACATTTGTAAGTTAAAAATTTTAAGAAGAGTCATACTAGTCATTTTTTATCCACACTAACACAGAAAACAATATTGTGAAAATTCCCAAATGAAAGACATTGCTATCGCTTTTTCCTCTGCAAGATTATCAGGTTGATATAATGGTGATGTCCTACTGATTATTCACCACAGACCTTCCAGCAGGATAATGCATTCTTAAAATATGAACTTGAAACTAAAATATTAAATATGCATTTCCTCCTCCTATAGGACATGTTGAAATGCCACATGCTGTTGGTGAGAATGACCCATAAGTGTTGGATTTTCTCTCCCTTGCTCTTCTTTTCCAGAAACAGTTAGTGCGGCGTGCAGTGAACCAAATCAACAATGTGATTCAAGCTGTCTCCGTAGCTTCTTGGCAAAAGAAAGGATAAACTATAAAAACTCCCCTCCTACAGCTTTCAGCTCTTGCTTCCCACACTTTAACATCTTCTGTCACCTCTGGCGCTGTTACTGACCCATGCTAAGCTAAACTAAAGGATGATAAGTTTGCTGCCTCTGCCCTTGTCCTGAGGGGCTGCGCATTATCCTATCAAGTATCAGTAGCCATTTCTGTGGGATATTTGTCACCCCACGAAGGCCTTTGGAACAAATGAAATGGGCAGCGAATTACAAAAATGTCATTCTCTAAAGGAAATGGATGAAGGCTTTTGTTCTCCAGTAATAAATAGATGCCATAGGCTTATAACACTATTTTTATATTAAATTTGACAGGGTTACTATTTCTAGCTCATTAAGGGAACAGCTTGAAAACTCTTTCTGTACTTTAAAAAATAATACTGCTTCCCCCTTTTCTTCCTAGTAATAAATATAAACAGTATCTGGCAATAGATACTGGAAATCATAGATCACGATTAATTTGAAGTTACTTTTGCTAATGTTTGTTTTAAAAACATACAAAAACCATTTTTAGGGAGAGATTTTGAGACTATAAATGAATTATGTAAGAGGTACCTATTAATGCATTTTAAAAGTCTGATTTATATGTATTCCTTCTTTCTTTATAAATCACAAATATATTACTTCCTTTTCTCACTTTTCTCACACATTATGGTTTTACAGGGCACTGTGATAAATATGCCATAGGCAAAGGTCAAGCAAAGGATAATAACTCAATTCCTTAAATGAAAGCTTCAAAGTAAATCCTCTGTGTTTAACAGCAGTATACAGGGGTCAAGACGACAATGTCCCAGACTGGAGAATAAAATGTGTGTTAATATCTTTGAGCCTCAGTACATTTGTTAAATGGGTATACTTGGACTGACATACTTAGGTTTTCTTTGAAGTAGAACTTGAGCGAGATACCTAATTCATGATAATAAATTAAATACCACCACATATTTTTAAATAGACTTAGATTGTGTAGTTTATCAGGCTGAACTGAGTATTTTCATGGTAGTTATAAACTATTTCCAATAAAATAGGCATCTTTCTTCTACAGCTTTACCTACACGATGAGTTTGGAATTGAGCTACCTTTTACTTACTACGCTTATTTTGCTAAATAAAATGTGTAAGATAAAGTATTAAAAATAATTCATTGGAATTTTTCAGTGATAGTTAATTTGGCCCATTAATGTATTGATGAACTGTTAATAGTTGTGAAAATTATTTAATAGTGAAACAAATGATCTAGACTCAGATTTTCTGATTTTACATCTTAATCATAGCATCTGAGTTGACATATAATGTTGAATGTCTTAAGTTTAGTCAGTATATATGTCCATATTTTTAAAGAATTGATTAGCAAAGAGAGTAAAACCTGGTCAAATCAATTCTAATTTTCAATTTTTAAATTTTTCTTTGCTTCTTAACATGAGAATACATACCTAGCTTTGTGAACTCCCTGATTGTATAAGCTGCGATAAAGGCTCCAAGGAAGCCAAAAGTTCTACAAAAACTATCAAAGCATGTCAGTCCACATCTATCCCTTTAACACATGTATTGATGCTCAAGGGTAATAATGTACATTTTAATTTTTTCCCAGATCACTGTCATCTTGACTCCTGTATACTGCTGTGAGCTACCCAATACCCATCCTCTAGTGTCTTACTTCTGACAAATGAGTGTCCATTTCTTGAACTAAGAACTCTTTATTCTTAAACATTTAACTTCCTTGGCCAAAGCTAGTTAGTGATTCTTCCATAATAAGAGAGGGGAACGTGTTTGAAAAATACACAGGAGGAAAACTATAAGAACAATATCTATTATGAAGAATGAACTTTTCTCAAAATATGAAGTCTAAAAAAGAAAACCCCATTTTTCTTTGCAAGTGGAAAATGGTGACTGGTGTTCTCCATGTTTATGTCACACGTATAACTGCTAAATGGAATATGGTAGATTAAAAAGACTTTCATTAATTGAAAACTTATTAAAACATTGTAGTTGGTTATCTAGAAAGTTGGAGTGATTTCTTTTCTGTTGATCTTTAAAAATAGACTTCATTCTATATTATTTTATATGTGCTGTCCCATCCATAAGAAATGAAATGTAGAGTATATATGATCATTTTGTCATCTGAATACTTACTTAAAATTTGGCTTCTATGTTTACTTCACTTTTCAATTCAAGATGTTTCTCAAAGGCCACCAGTTTTCTCTTATCCCATGTAAAGAACATTTTTAAATTAACTGATTTTTATCTCTTTGATTTGTATTCTTTAATGTAATCAACAGGTTTAAAACTGAGCTTCTTATTTCCCAAAATATCTTCCTCCTGATTTCCTCATTGTTACACCCTAGGAGGCAGTAAACAGAAACCCAGAGCACATAAGTGGTATTGTGGGAAAGACCATAGGAAAGAATGCTATACTTTCTTCTAAGGAAAAAAAAAGAAATGACAATAAGCAAAAAGAAATGAGTTTCCCCACCTACTGGTGAAACTTAAGATTGTTCAGCCACATTTGAGACAAGGGCTTCATTTCAGAGTAAAAAATCAGATAGGAAACTGTATAGACCAGCAAGATACGAAACTGTACAGACCAGCAACCACTTGACAGCCTGTGGAGCCTGTAAGAGCAGAGAGAAGGGCAAAAAGCGTAGGGCGGCTGCAAAGCTGTGGTGGCCTAATGAAAGACTTTCTATATCCAGGGCTTTCTTCATCTAGTTAACTGGTTGATGGGCAGCCAGGTTTGGCAGAACAGGGTGGGGACTAGGAGCAGTTCAGTGTATTTTAGCAGTTCTTTGATAAGTTAATGAATAAGTGATCTTTTTGTGAATTAAATAAGTTACTCTGAGATAAAAGAACCTGTCTTTATACGCCATGTTTTATGGCAGAGAGGGCAGAAAAAGTTACAATATAGCAATCTGGGAATGTTTTATAAAATGAATCACTTGGAAAACTTGTTTTTATTAGTGTCAGATCATTTACATCAGAGACTCTTGTAGCACTTGAACATTTAATATGACTAAATCTAGCTAATTATTCTTCAATATATGAGAAGAGGAAATGTATGGAAAACATAAAAAGAAAACCACAATTTAGAGTTTGAAGAACTAAATTTCCTAGAATAATCAAGTCTAAAGAAAGAATACACTTTTTCTTGTTCTTATTTTTAACAAATGAGAAGAATAGCAGGTTAAATTACACTTTCTTTCATAAAACAGCTATTAAAACATTGTAGAAATTTTCTCTAAGTTTGAGTAACTTCCTTTTATGTTGATCCTTAAAAGTAGAATAAACTCTATCCTATTTAGTCAATTCTCTTCTGTCTCATTATGCACACTTCCCCTTTCAGCTCCTGTGTAGTTAGTTAGCTAGTCTTCTTAATTTAGATTTTTCAATATTTCTAGTATCCACACATAATTTTAAATTTCTATCACTTTTATTCTAGCTTGGGTCCTCAGTCTCTTTCTTTCTTAAATAGATTGCTTCCAAAAAAAAAAAAAAAAAAAAAACAAGACATCCAAATGGGTTAGGCTCACCTCCACTCTCTCTCCACTCCCACCATGCAGCATTATAAACGAGTCTTCATAAATTCTCCCCCACCCAACAAGCCCGGAAACAGTATAGTATGACATTCAGACTACTGCATCTCTCATGATCTTGGTGAACTTGGCCAGGTTGCTTAATATCTCTAACACATTGTTTATTCAGAAAAGCAGGAGAGGCTGGGTGCAGTGGCTCACATCTGTAATCCCAGCACTTTGAGAGACTGAGGCAGTTGGATCACCTGAGGTCAGGAATTCAAGATCAGCCTGGCCAACATGGTGAAACCCAGTCTCTACTAAAAATACAAAAATCAGCCAGGTGTGGGGGTATGCACCTGTATTCCCAGCTACTTGGGGAGCTGAGGCAGGAGAATTGCTTGAGTCTGGGTGGTGGAGGTTGGAATGAGCCTAGCTCATGCCACCGCACTCCAGCCTGGGCAACAGAGCGAAACTCCATCTAAGAAACAAAACCAAAACAAAAATGCAGGAGTAATAATATAATAAATAGTACTTCCTTCAAACTCTTGATATTTTGAAAGTACTTACATTTTTTGTAAAACAAATTCCAAGCTTTTGGTCATAGTATGTGCCCTTCCAAGACAGAGACTTTTGGTAGATGTGTTACCTAACAACACCTAAACAATAGGAAATGCAAAACACGTTGTCTGTGGAATATGTTGACATTTAGAACATGTATTCAATATTATTTAAAATACTGTTTTATTTCTAAAATGATTTATTTTTCTTTAAAATCATTGTATACACTAGCTTTATCACTTTATATTTATATGCATATGTTATATAAGTGGTTTGAAAGTACAAGTGGTTTAAAAATCATGTACATTGGAATGGATCTAGGTGACTTTTTTCTATACATTGTTTTCTAAAAAGATGGAACTAACAGGTGTTTATGGAATCTGGGAACCGTTTTAACTAAGACATTCAAGAATTAGTGAGATACTCTAAACCCAGCTTCTTTAAATGGCTTTTTTTATAGCAACATCAGTATCATTTTCGTTAAGAACACTGTAACTACTACACTTACTCATTCCTGGGGAATAATCATGAAGGTTGATTTTTATTCCCATCTTAATTTTCAGATGATAATATTGAAGTGGAACCACAAACTAATGCTGTTAACAACATCTAGTAAAATGAAATGTCGTTTTTAAAACCATAATGCACAATTTTAAAAGGGAAGCAAACTACTGATTTTAAATGGTGAGGCTTGTATTGATAAAAGTTGGATCAAATGACTAATCTTTTTAAAGTTTACTTTCCAAATATAACTTTCAGCTTCCACACAGCAGCTATCATTGGTTAAAATTGCTTTGCAAGATCAGCCATAAAATGTGTATTATATATACATTTAATATAAACAGAATTCTTCAAGTCATAATATATTAATTAGCTACATGATAGAGCAAGGCATGATTAGATTACTTATTGAACTAATTTAATTTGCACAGTGGCAGCTAATTTAAAGGAAGCATTCTGTTTTCAAGCTTGTTTTTAGAAATTGTTATGTAAAAATTATTAATCTGGGATTTGAAAACAATCTTTCTCCCTCTCTTCCGGAAAGATAATTTGTGATAGAGTACTTCTATATTTGGTAGCTAGAGATAGAAATTTTTTTAATAACAAGAAACTAGATGATGAAAAGCCTTTGGAATAATGTGAATCCTACTTTCTAAGATTAGCGTCAGATTTTTATCTCTTTATACCCTCTTCAGGATCTTTTTGAAATCAATGGGAGATCTATTCATTAGGGTGGGAGAAAATATACCTGAAGTGCGTTGCTGAGATATACTCAGAACAAATAAATGGAAACTAAATCCCACTTCCCACAGCCAAATATGTTTGTTTCTATACTCATCTATCCCTAAGAAGCAAATATTCCACTGGGTCCTAAAAAGCAGATCAGAGAGAGAGTAAATTAATAAAGGTCCTTGATCCAAATAGTAAAATGGGCCTAAACTAAACTATTACACACAAAGACAGGGTGAAAAAAGTATTTACCAGATTACTAATACATTTTGAGACTGATGTAAAAATGGCCACGAAGAGGCTCATTGAAAAGAACACATAACCCAATTGCTTTAATGCTGACAGATAAGGAACAAAACTTTGTCACATAAGAGAGCTCCAACTGAAGATAAAACTATTCCACAGTTGTTGCAGATATATTTTACAACATGTCTAATCAAATAATAATATCCAAAATCCAAATATTTCAGTGAGTTCAGCAGTGGAAGTGAACAATAAAAGAAATAGAAGGAAATATGAAATCTCTTCTTCATTAAAATTTAGTTATAGATGCATAAGGTAAAATATATTCCAATTCAACAAGCATTATTGTCCTCACCAATCCATGATCACCCTGTTACTGGTATGGCTCTCATATTCTAACCATAAATGATTAAGGAATAAACAAATGTGTTGAACACTTTTATCAAACAGACATTTGCCGAATTAGAAGCCATGCTGTCCACAAGATACGTGTACCTTGAATAGTTCTCCAATGAAGAAACTAGTGCATAATAACTGCACAGGCAAAGCTCTGAGCCACATTTCAGTTATCAGAGATTTATTATTTTGTGCCAGGAATTATTCAGCCTCAATTACATCCTATGTGGTTAGTATACTTCTTCACCAAACAAAATCACCAAAATTTACCTATGAAAACATCAGTTTCTAATGTATAAGATTCCCACTGACGATTTTAGCCAAAGGTATAAAACCACTGGCCACTTAATCCCATATAACTCATAATATAAGCATAGGTGTATTCTTCTCAGACAAGAATTTCAGTTCACATATTCAGGAATGGTGAAATGTATTAATTATATTCTCGTTTAAGTTTTTATTCTCTTAAGTAAAAAATTGTGCCTTAAGGGCCTCAATTTAACAGAAACTATTTAAGCTTCACATATACATATGTTTTTCCTTCTGTATTTTGTGTTTCATACTACAATAAAGAAAAACAAAATACTTTAGAATTAATTTAACAAATAAAGCCCTGAAATTTAAGTAGAAACACTGTTACTGCTTTATCTGTTTTTTTTTTTTTTTTTTTTTTTTTTCTTGCTGGAGTTACTATTTCAAGTTCATACTTTGATGCTGAAGTACAGAAACTATTTAGCTTAAAGTGGAATGATTAAAGTGAATAATATGGAATTGGTATAATTAATGTGAACAAAAAACGCTGATATTGTTATGTGATTTGTAAAACAAACAGACTTTATTGATAATTTCAAAAGAACCTATTTCAGAATGTTTTGGAAAACTGCAGAATCCTTAAAATGATCACGTATCTATGCAAAGTGGTGGCTCAGATCCACAAGTTTAAATTTAAAATAGGACATTATTGATACCCTCACACACATATTTTGATATTTAATAATTTATGATTGCATTTTCTTCCATATTCTTTTAACAGACCACAGGTCTTTTGTTTGTTTTTCTATTATCTCATATGTGTTAGTAGGTGAATCATATAAGAAGAAATTTATTTCTCCTTCACTTGTTTATATCTAGAGGAAAATCATAAGGTAAAAGCAAGGAATAAAATAGGAGAAAGGAAAAATGTGTGTGTTGTGAATAAAGAAGAAAATAAAAATATAAGCAAGAAACCTAATAAGCCTCCATAAATTAAGCATCTTGATTAGCATACCACTTCTTATTTTTCTTTTCTTTTCTTCATTTATTTTATAGTCAAAATGATTATTTATGCTGCCTAGTCATTCATACTTCTTATTCCTTTTGTCCTACACTACAACAATCTGGCTATTTGCCATGCACTAAAATTTTGGATTCTGCATTAAAAAAACTTTTGCTATTTGCTTCCTTAAATTAATTCTCACGTCTGATACTTCAGTTCTCCTCATCTCCCCAATTATGTTGAAGTAAAAATAAGATTTTAAATGGTTAAAATATAAAAAACTAATTCTTCCCAAAATGAATTATCAAAAGGCTTGACGGAATAACTGGATTTTAATTTTTAACAGTAGCTTACAATTGCCTATCTTATACCTTTCCATAGAAAACTCACAAACTGCAATTTTCCATATGTTTTCTAGCCTCATGAAGGCATTTGGTTAACTAAAAAAGAATCATCTCATGAATGGTGTGGAAAATGAGTACAATGATTTTTGCCAAGGGAGCAGCAACTCCAGGATCTTTCAAAGTAGCAGCGAGTGGAGAACATGAAGTATGCTACCCATGGCCTTGACCAGGTCCATTCAAGGCAACCCAGGAGGCATGAAATTTCAGACACCAAACTATGTTCAGCTGGATACCTGATATGACTGAAGTGACCATGCTACTACATGTTCTGGCTCTCTGAGCAGCTTATTTCATCAATTTGTTACTTGTGGGCTTTGAATTGTGCCTGGCACCAAATCAATGCCCAATAAATCTATGAGAATAAATTTTGATCAGAAGCATGCAGTCATCAAGAAACAACCCTTTGCTTGATGTTGAAGAACTCAGTTATCATTTTCACCAACCAGATGCGCCCAGAACAATCAAAATACTTCACTTTGAGAGGTTTTGATAACAAACTAGAACTTCGAGGAATGCTCTTTATTGGACCGGCTTTTGACTCAGGAGGAAAAAAAAGCCTATTTAATGAACTCAGAAAAAATGAAGACAAAAGAAACATAAAATGAACATACGGCCTTTTCCATGATACATGCTGTTATTTTACCTGTCTTCTATTACTGTTATGTGTTATTCATCTTTCTTCCAGATTTGCATATTTCTCCATTTATACATAGGGAATTGGGGACTTTAAAAAGTTTTTCCCTGTCTCTGATGGATTGGACAATGTTTGCAATTCTAGGAGACATCTGATTATTCTTTCGAAATAAATTTATCAGAAGGAGTTTTGTTCTCTAAAATCATTGTGATTCCAGAATTATCTTCTGCTCTTCCGCTAATAGATCTCCTATCATTGTTTGGTTAATTTATTGGGAAGAAACTTGACATCCTGATGTAATCTTCTGTGACCTGTGTTTTCCCAACTGTGGTCATTATGGGAGAGGGTGACAGGAGAAAGGGCTGGGAAAGAGGGAGCCCTAATGTTAAAGCTAAAGTTAACGTTAAATTTCAAAGAAGGAACTTTAACTTCTCCCTAATATTAAGAACACTGAGAATTGATACTCACTTTTTTTAAAATCAATCTGTCTGAATTCTAGCTATTCCAAACGCTACTTTTCAAGTTCAAAGAAAAAAATTTTTTTAATCTCATCTGGGACATCAACTATTGTAACTGTTGTTATTTTTAAGATCTGTTTAGCCATTAAGCTACATTACAGTAAATGCAAGTATATGAAGAAGAAATGTAAGTTTTTGTTATTAAGAATAAAACAATAAGAAACTCCTGAAGTAAATGAGTTAGGTTTTTTCCATCCTAAAGGATGAGCAGCTAGCTTTCCTACCCACTAATGAGCTATTTTTGACCTGACTAAAACATTTCAGTATCCCTCTCATGTCTACTCATCCACAAAGGCTCCCCCCACCCCCATACCATTCCCATCCAATGGGCTGTGTGCCTGATCTGCATGCAATATTGTCCGCCAGCATGAACGATTTACAATGGGCACTTTATTTCTATAATTTAAAAGAAAGAGACAGAGAGAGAGGGAAGGAAACAACTCCGGATGGAAAATATCATTTTTTCCTTTCTAATGGATGAGTAATAACCTGGAGATTTCTGAAAAGCTGTCCGGGGTGCCTGTCAGTGCTGGCAAAATTTCTGACCCAGAGAAATATATTCACAAACAGCCCCTATGATTATGACTTACAGGCCCCTTTGGAGAAAGCTGCTCAGACAAGAAGCAGAGAAATTATAAAACTAGTCTAAATACTTGGCACGTAGAATTCACTATGCATCCATACATACAGTTTTGGGCAAAATAAAATATATGTTTGAATAAAGCTCAAAACAACATATATGAAATATATGGTTACAAGAATTCCACAATGAAATGCCATTTCAAAAGATGCCAAAGGGCTGGAAATCAGCAAATGGATGTAAATTAGATCAGGCTTTGGCACCTTGCAAATCCATATTCCCATCAGCCCCAATCCTTGTGCTCCAATTTAACTTGATTCTGAAGATCCTCTTTGTGGTTTGATTTGGAACCTATTTCCTCTCTTTTGAGATGAGAACAATAAGGGAGGGGAGAAAGAGTATGTGAAGAAAGGTAACAACAATTTACTTGAATTAGGGATCATTTTGCTTCATGTTCCCTTTCAGTCCCTCCTGCCCTTGCATAGATCTTGGCAATGGTTGCTGTTTCTGTGCCAATTTAGTAAAGGCAGTGGGCATCGTGCTGGAGTAGAGAGGAACAGCATAATGTCTCCAAACGGGAACTGTTTGTCAAACACCAGAAGCCAACGGGGGAAATTAGGAAAATAGGGCTCTCTGCAACTTTTTTTTTTTTTTTTTCCTACAAGGGGTTAAAGCAACTGTGATAACTCAAATCAGAGCTTTGCACTATGTGGGATTTCTCTTAACAAGGCCTGTCCAGGAGCAGGCTCCTCTGGCAGATTCCCTTGGGAAAACTCTGCAACTTGAGTATAACTTTCCTCTAGGCAACTCTCAGAGTGCTGTTCACTTTGCAGAATATGAAAAACGTATATCCGATAAGCAAGGAGCTATGTGCGTGCTTAAGGTATATGAAAGCTACATGAGATCCCTCACATGGATTTAAAATGAAAATGATGAATGCAGCATTCGTACAATTTCCATACACATAGTAAGTTTCTTGGATAAAAATTAGAGTTAAAGTGGCAATTTGGCATCCTGTAGAAGAAACACCTGGTTGGCTGACTGCAATTTCATTTATGAATCAGCAGTTTTGGCACTGTACAGACACAATCAGAGAAAAATTTTATGACGTTGTCTGAGCTTATTTGTGCTTCATTTTAAAACAAAGGCAAATGTCCAAGTGTGATTGTGAGGTGATAGTGATATAATAATAACTTAGTCTAGTGAGCCAATCATGTAAATACTAATTTTGGTCATATTTACAGTCTGCAGGGTATTTAAATATGTATTACATCATTTGGTTCTCTTAATACCATATGAGGTAGACAAGGAGATATTTTTAACTTCACAGTTGAGAAAACTGAGGCCACTGGAACTTTTTAAAACTAGAGCTTTAATCAAGGTCATTTGGTTCCAACTGTCATT
This sequence comes from Hylobates moloch, assembly GCF_009828535.3. Classification (NCBI taxonomy): domain Eukaryota; kingdom Metazoa; phylum Chordata; class Mammalia; order Primates; family Hylobatidae; genus Hylobates; species Hylobates moloch. The sequence continues at coordinate 115,860,219 of NW_026652277.1, read as the reverse complement.
CTAATTTCAACTCATTGTGGATAAGGGGGTATGCTAAATTGAAGAAAGAATGTTTTCATGCCTGGTTGGGGTTGTATTTTTGGTTCAGAAGTGGGAGAGCAAAAGGGATGAGATACAATCTCACAATTCAGAATCTGCAGTACAATAATTACAGTGTGTGTTTGTGGGTATGGAGAGATGCCATATACATTTATGTAAGTGTGCACATTTGCATTTTGTGCATGACCATGCCCTACAAATATTGATCAGTACTCGCATGTGACTTACAACTCATTGGTAGCACTAGTCTAAGCTGCAGCAGTAGCAAACACCACCACTGTCATTTTCAATATTTCCTGGATAGGAGACAACTCACCAGAGGTGGTGAGTGTCTACAACCTCTGAAGATAGAACCTGGATTCTCAATTTTCATATTTGAAGAAGAAGGTGATCTCTCTCTTTATTTCAATGTGTTTGCGAATGTACCATTTTCACTTTTTAAAGTTCTAAAATATCCAACCTGTTTTTGTTTGTTTTGTTTTTAAGACACAATGTTCTATGGCATTATGAACATACTGTGAAACTCAGACTGAGTGGAAATTTAGTTTGCTATTGACTAATAACTTTTTCCTAGTGGCTCAAACCAGAAAATTCAGGAAGGGGACTCCATGTGTGTGTGCCTAGAAGCACGTAAAAAGAAGCAGTACCTGTGCATAATAAAAAATAAGGAGATAATGGTAAATAATACAAATGCCACAAAATATGGTTAGTTTCATGGTCTTGGTTCTTAATTTTTGCCATTTGTTCTGCTTTAAGAATAAAACAAAGAACAAGCTAACAGCCAGAGATCAATGCAAGAAAGGTGGCTCTTCCCCAAACATTCTGCCTTTTTAGCCCACTGTCTGGAAAACGAATTGAGATTTGGGGAACTAGCAGTGCTTTTGCATTTTTCTTCATTAGGAAGAGTATTTGTGAAACAAGCTCCAAATTTTTGCCATTCATGATTCCTAGCCACAGGGTGATATTCTTCAGTGACACAATCTTCAATGTATATGAGGCAGAGGATCATTTCTTATCCTGAGCATAAGACGTAGCTAAGACGCAGCTGAAACCACCCTTCCCACACTCTCCACTTCAACAACAGCAGCTCATTATCAGAAGCACGTTGTAAAGGGCGGTGCAAGCACAAAAATCAATCTGATTGCCTGTATAGCTCTGCAAAATCATTCCAAGGGAGAAAAAAAAAAAAAAATGCCAGAGAGTAAGGAGAAAAGGGGCTGGGAGGGTGGAAAAGAGCAGGAATGAGGACATAAACACTCCAAGGTCCGTAAGGACTGAAGTTTAATGGCTGAGTGCTTGTTTTGAACTGTGACCTGAGGTTTGGCTGGGCACTAACAGTGGCATGCCTCATCAGCCACTGTCATAGCCACCCCAGGGTATACCTCCAGCAGGGAGTCAGCTCCATATCCTGAATTCTCAACTACCAGCTACCCACTGCCTCCTCGGCATGCACTGCTGAGACCCTGCCGAGAAATCAGCATGCAACCCAAGGAAGCATCCTTTCCTCTGGAATAAAAATTAATATTACTTGTCATATTTCATGTCTGAGCTCTTTTCATGCTTTATCCTCTGGTAATGAGGGCTAAATTACCAATATTAGTAGATTTTCATGGCTAGCACAGAAAGAGCTGTTACCAGAATAAATGTTTGCCTTGCTTCTGTTGGACACAGGCTTTGCTAATGCAGCTTTGCTAATTATTTCTAAATAGGCAATAATCTGCATCCCCTAGTGCTGGATAGTGGATTGGCCACGTACCTGCTATTTCCCTTATTTACATGTTTTACAACTTTATCAACTACACTAATTACACTCTGAGCACTGTTTAAAATTTTCTGTTAATAGAGATACAATGATGCACCAGAGGATGTGTATTTATGCCATAATTGCGCCTCTGTTCCTACGATGCAGTCTCCAATTAGCTGTCTACGGTGGCACAAGCAGCTGCCTGATATTCTAAAGCAGTGAAACATCTGCACGGCGGATGATACGCTCACATGGATTTTTTTTTTAAGCCTAGAAATTTACACCCAAGGGAGTGCAGACAAATAGGAGCCTGTCATGTGTAGGGATGATTAGAAATCCTCACCATGGCAACATTGGAGCAGCCATGTCACAGAGTGAGGGGACACATGTCTAGATGAAGGCGCTAAAAACATTTGCCATTTTTTTTTAGCTTCAGTCTTCCAAACTTCCCTCCCTCCCCCTTTCTCTTTTTCATAGTCTTCTCTTTGCATCTAAAGCCAACCAAAACAGCAGGTGAAAAGGCCAAAGTCTGCAGCCATGCAAGGCATGTGACATACGGGATCTAGTGTTAGGAAAAACAGTGAGCAATCAGAAATGTTAGACCCAGGAAATGTGCTGGGCCAGGAATGGGTGGGAGTGTGTTTTATTTGAAAAATATCATAATAATTATTATTTCTTTAAGTGGTGGATTGTGTTAAGAGCAAGAGGCAAGATACAAAATAAATATTAGACAGAATATAACACTTGAGGTACCTTAGTCAAAAGATGACACCTAATTTAAAATTTCCTTTTAACCCTCATTAACAGTTACAATTTCTGCATGAACAGTTGGCTAGCACACATTAGTGAGAGTAGGGAAGGCACACAAATGTCTTCTAGTCTGATATTGAATATATTTCTTAATGGCTGCTTCTTTCATAAGCCTGCCCATATAAGGACACTACATGGATGTATTTAATTACACATTAAAAAAGGCTTTAAATCCTATAGGAAGTTATGATGGAAATGCAAATATATGTCATTGTGCATTCTAGAATTATGTTGATTTGTATATTATGCTAATTATAATTTTGTTAAGAATAACATTGTACTTGCCTATGATTTGACCACGTAGGCTTCAAAGATGCCTCTCATGATATTATATGTTTTGGTCTACACATTACCTTAATTCCTGTGTGAAAATACCAAAGTTTAAGTTATTAATTTAAAAATTGGTCTTCCAAATAATTATTATATCATATGGTTATGGCAACACTTCACAATTAATAACAAAGGCATGTTTAATAGTATTTAATTAGCAGAGAGCTGAGAGGTGAAGGGGGCTACTAGTAGTGAAATAATTAGGGTGAAAATCCTTTAATACAAAGAGTAATTATAGGTAGGCGCAAAAATGTAACATATGTGCTAAATTATAAGAGTACTACAAGCAATGTGAATTGCATTAAGGTTCAAACCATATCAGTTAAAATCAGCTCTTGTTCTGTGACAATGATCCCCTTGGTAAGGCACCAGGTTGTCCATACTTGTGTTACTTAACGTCACTTTGGGCTGCTATCTCAGAAATGCCAAGATGTCAGGGTAAGGTACAGAAAATTCTATCATAACTGGAGTTATTTTGGGAATAAATCTCAAAAATGTACATGTAAAAAATCCTTTAATTCATTCCATTGAAAACAAATACAATATTAGGAAATGCTATAGTTAAACAAATACTTAGTTTATTTTTAGAATTGTACATGTATGCATACGCATAAGTATACATGTATACATACATTCATAAAGACTGGCAATGCTTTCAAAATAACTGCATAATACTATATGCCCAGAGTATAAAATCTCAAATTGGGGTAGTGATTAGAAGCAGGGTTTTATAGTTCCTCAATATGTTTAAAATAACTTCATGAAATTCTAATAAAAATTTAAAGAAAAGATCATCTTGAGTTAACAGACTATATTAGCATTATCTTGGGGTAACGGCAGATAAGTCTCCTAAGACCACTTCTTCTAATTTTCTAACATTCTGGTACCACTGGGTACATGACGATCAATATTTTAGTCAACCCCCTCAGGCTCCTGGCTTTTATCAGACCATGGCACTAAGACACCTTACAGTGTTTACCAATGAAATCATAAAACGTTAGGTTAACAGTGAAAATGTCTTTCCTCTACTTAACACTTTAGTAACATGAGAATTAGTTATTTATTCAATTCCAAAAGAGAATCTGAGAGTTGCCTCTTCCCCACCATATCCTATAAGTAAATTCTGAGTGCAGTTGAAGAGTGTCTACATAAATGATTCTTGTCATGACTCTGGTCTGTGGGTCTCATTGTCCCTCAGCATACTATATTTTGTACAAGCCTATATTAGAGAAGTATGACACTGAAGATCCACCATCCACCACATCTGTCATCATAAGGACAGAGTTTATCTGATAAACAAGTCATTTTTGGAAACTGCAGATGCTCCCACTGTGAAGTATTAAATATGGCCCCGCTTAGATACATAGAATGGGGTTCCGGTTGACTGAACGCAGGCTGATAAGCTCTGAACAGCTCAGAATGCTGTTTGCCCACATACTAATGTTAAACAAAAGAACCGCAGACTGCAGAAAAAGGATGCAGGTCAGACCAGTAAATTGCTTAAACCCTTAGGCAGCCTTCTGAAAAGAAAAGGCATGAAAGAAGCTGATATGAGCTTTTATGCAGAATTGTTCTGTTTATTATCCCTGTTAAGGAAATGATGGCAAGTGTCTTGTTAAACTATATATTCCCAATAAGACAAGAAGACTGACTCTTTCTAAACAAGATGCAATATGCCACTGGTCATCACTTGATAAACCATACATATCTTCTATATTATTTCTACATTTAGAATGTAATGCAAAAGACAATAATTTAAGCGGTACTCATGAAAACCATAAAGGCTGTTAAATGTGTCTTAGTACTACACTACCTGATTTGTCACTGGGTATTCCAAGCTAATAACAATCTGTCATGGAAGAAATCTATTTTGTATAAAAATTTCACTATCTTCCATTAAAACTTTGTTAGATTTTAAACGTGATGACTATATTTCAAATGAATTGCTGAGACAGCTTAATAATAAAATCAGAATAAAGTATATCACTGTGACAACATGTAAACTTACCCTGAATAGAGCAGGGATATAATTTTATTAGTAAAATTCTCCAGTGGATAACATGACAGTCAGTACTGAATCTCCCCTGTGTTAGGGGTTAGAGCTGGGGGAAGGGAGAAAAAGATTCTTGAGTTTGCTAGACTTTCAATACTTTCTCTCAGGTCTGACCCCCTCAAGAAACAGCATCTTTTCTGAAAGCAGATTTTTCTTCCACTCAGCCCAGTCTCCTCTCCCTCCCCTCCTGCAGAGACACTCCCATTCTGATTCATGTATTGGGACAAAGGAAATGAGGAAAAATCCCAAGGCTTAAAGAAAACCTGATGAGAGAACCCTAACAGATAAGCAATGGATTTCGTCCAAATCACAAAGCAAGAAAAGATTTGGCAATCAAAGGGCCACAAACATACAGAAGGAGAAAATAAAGCTATATGATGTAAAGACAGCATAAAGAAAAACACACACAGGCAATTGCACCAACAATAAAAAAATTAAAAATTACCCTTTGCTTAAAACTAGTATAACATGTCATTGAGTACTGCTTTGACATTTTCCTGCAGCTTTTCTCAACAGGCAATAAATGAAAACAACCTTGAAACCATTCTGCTAAAGGCTCAGTGTAGGAGGCATGTCCATACTTTGTCATCAGATAATCTTACGATCAGGGTCAGCCTTAAAGCGTTTACACCAATAGGCGCAACAGGTTTTTAATAGGAAATACTCAACTCTGGTTCTAAATGTTTAAAAAACAAACGAACTGAAGACAAAATAAAAAATTAAAGATACACACACACTAATATGAGTCTTCTGCATTATTAATACAATCAAGTTTTAGAGAAAATAAAGTTTGATAGCTCCGCTCTTAAAGAACATAAGAAACTGAGTACTAAATTAGTAACAAAGAGAGCCCCAACCAGCCAAGGGGAGCAGAAGGGAATTGATATGCCAATCCAGGCACATGGGACTGCTGATTGTGTGTACTCAGTCTGAATTAGTAGAGAGCTTAGCTAATCACAGACATCAAAGGGAAAGGCAAATGGACAGTAGTAAAAAACATTCCAGATTTAAAAATAAAACAAAACAAAAACAAAAGCAAGATTCTAACACGGTGACATTGCAACTCTAGTGAATGGTCCGAGGAGGGAGCTGTTGACACAAGTTCCTGGGTGGAGATAAAATGACACCATGCATCCACAGAAAAGAAGTAAAAGGGAAGAGAACTTAACAACATATTTGAAATGATTTGGCAGAAATAATGTTCATTTAAGCTACAAATCTCCACTCTCAGAGTATAACCTAACATAGATCCTTTCTACATGCTCCCTCTGGGTGTGGTCCAGAGCCAATGTGTCCAGAGCAGAGTCGACACATTCTTCAGATTACACAGATAAACTCACCTCAACAAAGAGGAAAGTGCTGAGAAAGGCTAATAGGAAGTGAGTTAACCCCTGCAATGCTTGCCATATTGTTATGGTAAATATTTAGGATGGCCAACTCATTAGATAAATAGATTCGAAGGACCTCTCATCCTCAGGGCTACTCTGAGACCCATCTGAAAGGACAAGGCATGCAGGAGTTGTATCTTTTTGCATAATGCCTGATTCCAGAATGCATAATGGGCACATCACTCCAAGTACTTTCCATTTCACACATTTTCCTTTATAGAAGTTTTGCAAAGTAAGCCTTTCTTTTTCTTCTTTTTCCTTGGTGATACACATTGACAGCCTTCAGATGATGAACGTAGATGGTTATATCTGCAGGCTGCAAATTCTATCTGCTCAAGATTTATTCCCAAAGACCCTCACCTACCTAATCTGAAAGGTCCTTGCAGGGCACAGGGCTCACCGCTGTGCCTAAAACGTCAGCAGTGGCAGAAGGCAGGGCTGAGGTGGAGTGGGATCTTTGGAGCACTCTGTCCTCAGCAGCTTTCTGCCTTCTGCCTCAGCACTCCCTTGGGGAAGACCTACAGGAAGCATACACACACACACTCCCTGAGTCTGAGAGCAGCATTGATAACATTTGTTCACAACAATGGAATACATCTTTTTTAAAAAATTAGACTTCCCCCTTTCCACTTTCTTTCCTTTATACCCCTGGGTATGAGAGGTTGAAAAGTTAGTTCAAGGAGGACTATTATGTAACTTGGTAAACTTTATTTTGGACGAATTAGTCTTTTAAAAAAGAAAACTATTTTTTCTAACAACACATATAGATTTTCTTTCAGAAAACCTACCACAGAGGCTATTATGTGAAATCAAGGAATCGTTTTAAAAGCACAAATATTGAAATGAGAAAGGGATTCTTTTACTTTTAAATTCTATGAAACTTGCACACATATCCAGCTACTATCAGAAAGCATTTCACTTACAGGCCATAAGAATATGTATACCTTTTGGAAGTGTAAAAGATTCTTCTGAATTAACATTCACTAAAAGTAAAGAGTATAAAAAATAGCAATACTAAAACTATGTTTTGACTCCATATATGCTTGAAATGGCAACAAAAAGTACAAATAGACCAGAGAATTTATTTACCATGAAATTTTGGTAAAAACTTATGAAATGGTGAGGAATCGACTTGAGTCATTAAAGATTACCTTGACTTAAAATGCTTTTGCCTATAATATCCCACCTATCCTCATAACATACTTACAATGTGGAACATAATTTATTTTCTATATCAAGGTTTTTAAATACAGAAACTATGGTAAGAGAAGTCAATGACCATTAATTAATGCTTTAATTAATTAATTAATTAAAGATTTTTTTGTGTGTGTGGTGCATGTTTTTTCAATAGTTTTTTCTTTTGGCAGGGTAACTTCAGGCCTTGGGGTAAGTTCCAAAGTTTACTTTTGATGTATTTCCTAACATTGGTTCTCAAAAACACATTTCCTAAAGTTGATTCTCAAAAACATGACACCTAAATGTTATTCATCATACAACACTGAAGACTTACATGTTGATCCATTAAATGGTTTTCATTCTCTAATAAAGAATTCTCCAAGGCTGGCTATCTTATGTCTGAATTGCCAGTGTGTTTATGAAGTGTGCTAATTGATCACTCTGCATGAACATGACTTATTGTTCTGTTAATTATTTAAATCCAGCCATGTTTAAAAAAGAATGAAGAACATAAAATGTAAATGAAAAAAATAAAACATAAGAGTAACTATTGAACAGTTTGGTAATTTTCTGTCAATAGGAACCTATTTTGGCATCAAACATATTTCTAGAAGGAGATCAAAATGAACAGCATGTTTTAGGCTTTAAAGTTTACATCAAGGTTGTGCTTACATAAGTCAATACGTCCTGGAGGCTCTTGCAGCCAGCCATCCTTGCATATTGAGTCTATCCCCAACTTCTTATTTGTATGTCCTCTTAACATACTCCACCTCTCCAGATCTGTTTCCTTATCTATAAAATGTTAATAGCTAACTCATAAGGTTGGAGTGAAAATAAATTGATTAGTTAATATGATTAATAGATCATTCTTAATTTCATCAATTCAGGTGATTAAAGATTTTGTAATGACTTAACTTGATATTTTGATTTTATTTAGAACAAACTATTGGAGATAAAATAAATGATTAAATCAGAAGAGTCACCATGCAAGTGAACCTTATACATTTTTATTTTTAACAAAAAGTTTAAAAGTCTTTTACTGGAAAAGACAAAAGAGCTATCTGAATATTTGGGTTCTAGTCTTAGTTTCTTCTCAGAAGGAAATCCTGTTCCTCAGTGTCTCCCTCTGCAGAACAAATGGGAACTTACTGCCAAGTAATACCCTGCTCTGACATACTCTGAATATGGGGCAACCTCATTTAGAAATCCATTACTTTGGTTTATAGGTTTATCATCCAAATGCGAACGTTTGTGAATAAAAGCAGGCTCTGTTGACAACCACTCTCCCACAATAGGAATAAACTTAGGTTCTCTCTAGCAAACAGACTTTTGGTCTATCTACTTGTAAGTATTATCCTACTGGTGAGCAATTTGTTTTAATTATTATATGAAATCAATAACTTGTAAAATATTTTCCCCTTAATCACATTCTTCCTACCCGAGTGATATATAAATACTCTCCTTAAAAAGAAGAGCTAAAGTGAATTTTAAGGAACTACCTAGCATGTTAAATAATTGCTACTGTAGGGTATGAGAGAAATCTTTGTTATATAAAAACTATTTTCTGCAACAATATTTTTTAAAGCAAGTATCTATAAGGGTTTCTTAATTTGGTAATATTGATACAGTTATTCATAGAAAAGGAGTTTGCTGAATTAAACTAAACAGGAAAACACCCAGCCATTTTTAGACAATTTCAAAAGGATGTAGAAGTCTGACATTAATACTCATTGATTTTTACCTTAATTTTGAAATGCAAGCCATTATAGACTATTGATGAGGCTTTTGTTTTTAATCTCTCTGTTGATATCTCCATCACCTTTACCTTACACACAGACCCTGAACAAGGTGTTATGAAATGCTGTTGCTTTATCAATGATGCAACAACATACCTTTCTGGCCAGTTGAGGGGAACAGAATCAACTCATGAGAGCTGCAGAAGCTCTCCTAGCTGGGTACAGGATCATCTTGCCATCAAATGTGACCTGACACAATCAACAACAGTTGATATATGTGCTGTAGTTACTAAGGCTAAACTCTTGATCAATATGTCAGATTTCAAAAGCGATTGCAACAAAGTAGACTCTGGATTATGAGGGAGTTGAATGCACAAAGGCAATGGAAGGACAAATCAGGCAGGACTGCCTGCATTTTGCATGTCAAAGGACGGAGCACATGATGCTGGATCTATAAATGCCTCAGTACTTAGGAAGGCAGTAGTCTGTGGATCATTCGGGGGGCTAAAAATGTTAAACATTACAAGTTAATTATTAGTAAGAAGAAGAAAGAGAAGAGGAGCATGAGCACACACAGTTCTGTAAACCCCAGTAATTCTGCCCAGGCCTGTGACTTGCTCAGACCTCACCTAAGCATCCATTAACATGATAATGCCCATTAATCCCGCCAAACACAACTCATCTGTCATCCTCAGTGGCAACCCATCTGTGTGCATGTTAAGGGGTGAAATTCACAGTTTTAGCTGTTCAGGGATTAGCTTCAGAGGAAAGGCTGATTTCCCCTAATTCTTTGCAAGGAAAGCACTCATTTGTTTGCATTTATTGAAGCACCTATTTACTTTTCAGCTTTCATCATCTCACCAACATCTTAAGCAAAAACTAAGCAGAAGATGGATAAAATGGCAATAAAAACATCTCAGAAGAATAAAGCTGAAGCCTAATTTAGTTCTTTCTCAAAGTTTGTGAAATTATTTATTTTTATTTCTTGTCTGATCTCAGAATTGCTTTCTGTCACAGCAAAGGAAAATATGTACATATTTTTATATCTTTAAAGTGTTGTCCATTAAGAGGCTATGCTCTTTTATATTTGCTTTTCTCTAATTGATATAAAATGGGTAAATGCTATGTATGTTTTTATTATCATATATATTCTCTGTTGTATGAACAAGAAAGAGATGATATTACTTCAGAAAAAGTAAAAATAAAAGGAGCTTAGTTTTTTTTTTTTTCTCATGGTTAAAAACAAGCACAGTGATATCTCATCTTGCCATGAACCTTACCCAATGGCTAAATAGTTTGTTCTTTGAGATGTATCTATTTTGAATACAATTATATATGTATAATAAATACAAAATCCCTTCTAATGCAAACTTACAAAAATATTAAAAAGCACTGGCAATAGAAATAACATCAAAATGTGGGAGGAGAGGGGAGGGACAGCATTAGGAGATATACCTAATGCCAAATGACGAGTTAATGGGTGCAGCACACCAACATGGCACATGTATACATATGTAACAAACCTGCACGTTGTGCACATGTACCCTAAAACTTAAAGTACAATAATAATAAATTTTTTTTTAAAAGTTGGAAAAAAAAAAAAAGAAACATCAAAATGTTTTAAGGGTAAATCAACTATTCCACTCAGTCAATTTGGAAAGAAAAATCAGTTACAAGGCATCGTGACCTGTTGGCTGACCTAATTGTTTTACTTTTAAACTAGCTATATTAGAATAATGCAGCAATGACCTGCTGTGATAAGCAAAACATTCAAATAAACATTAAAAATAGACAAAATCAAGCAACTAACCTGGCTGATTTTTCACCAAAATCATCTGTCATTTAACTAAACTGATTAGTAAGTTTATTTTAAAAATTTATATTTTTCTATGAGCATGGCCAGGCATTTTTTGTTAATATCTATAAAGGCGGTAAGTATCATTTATTTTTATTATCCTCATCTAGTGTGTCCTCAAGTGGGATGTTAAAAGATCTTACATGAAAAGTGTTCCATCATAAAATAAGTTTGGTAAAAATTGGACTAAAAAAAAATTAACCAGGTTAATTCTGGACAGGACTTCTTAGTTAATGAATTTTGTGCATCTATAAGTAAGAAACACATGAGGAAGTTACTTTACATGTTAAACTCTATTTCCTCATCTGCAAAATGGGGGAAAAATACAGAACCTGAAGCCAGTTAGTGCAGGCAAAGCAATTAAGAGTGCCAAGGACCCAGCAAGCAGTTAATCAAAATTAATTAATATTATTAGAATATACATATTTTTAAACATATTTGGCAAAATATTTTTCCCATGTAACAGTACTTGAAATTAAATTTGCAGAATTCACTATGGAAAACATTACTCTAGAGTAACATTGGGAGGTTTCTATTATTGAAAATATTTATTGGAAAATATCTCCACTAATAATCCCTCAATGTGAAAAGAGTTAAACAGCATGAATCAAAAACAAATCTACCTATTAAAGAAGGACAATTAAAATTAAGCCTGTACATTCAAGGAAAAAGGATCAAACTATAAACCTTGTTACTTGAACAACTTCTTTTTAGATATCCTGTACTGAACATCCATTACAACCTGTCCATCACATCTGGAAAATGAAACAGATGTTTGAAAGCTGACACAATAAAACAAACACTACTATTTAGCTTTTGTTTTCTTTTTCTTCCATTCAAGATGCCACTAATAGAAATGACATAAAATCTGTGTATGGCAGCATTTCTGAAAAAGAACATCTATGTAAATAGAGCATGAAGGAAGCATGAAAGAATCTAGCAAGCTCCATTTGGGTCTTTAGACCTAATAGCCCAGATTTGGCCCTCAGATGTGCATGCAAGCATGAGGTGATACTGAATTTGACTGAAGCTGTGCAAATAATCCAAAAGCAAAATGAGTCCAATGCTTGGTGCTTAAAGAGTTGGAACTGCAATTTCCAGATGAGATAGTCATAGAAAAGCTGCCCAGGCAAAAAGGAAATGTCCTGTTTCATCATCACTGAGAACAGAGTGACATTTTAAGATAAAGTAATGTTTAGAGATTTTAAGTTTTTTTTTTTTCCTACAGCACTAATAACCAGAATTATTTTCAAATACATTTTTATCTATTAAAAGTAAATTTTGTGAAATAAAACACATTTCTTTTCAATCGCATAGAAATATGTGGGTATTTATGAACTATCAAAGTCAGTGAAAGATTTAAAACCCATATGTGTATGCAGAACTTCAGCTCCACCAAAGTGAACCCTATGCATTTGCTTGAATATGCAATGATGCAATCACTAAAATAAATGTACTTGCTGCACTCAATTAAACATTGTATTGTACATGTGTGTTTATTCAATTGTGCGACGATAGAGTGATTGAAACACACGCTTGGCACATTTGTCTCAATCTGTAGTGCATCTATTTAAATGTACAATCAATCACAGGCCTTTGCTTTTAGTATTTTCTTTGTATTTTTAGAGCATACTAAATATAGACCATTGTGTGTATTCTGTGACATGGTGAAGAACTCAACTGCACACTAAAAAAAGTAATATAAAGTTCAAATTTAAGAGAAAGAAATTATGCAACTAATATGTGTAAATGGACAATTGCTATCGGAGTTGTATGTATGTACTGAGCTGTTCCTGTTGATAGATGACTGCATGTATAGTTATATTAATACATATTTAATAATAAACAGAAACAATGTAAAAGGTATTCAAACCTATATTAACATATTTTCTTCATAATTATATATAGCTTTACTGTCTTATTCTATATCAATAATTATTTCAAACATGTTTATTATCATATTCATCAAATTGTTCTATTTTCTGAATTTGTTGAGACTCATCGTTCTGCTTGTTATGTCTGTTAATTCTTATTCAGGGTATAGTATATCACATTTTATAATTTTAGAAAGTAAATTCATCTTCAGGAGGGCACTATCTGTGCCTATTCTACGTGGCCTGAGTTGAGGAAGTGTTCCTCCAGAGCAGCTTTTCCTGCGGCATTCTGGCCTAGGACCAATTTATTTTAATATTAAATTCTAAACTCATCTTACTGCAGGTTTCGTATTCTAAAATGACCTTTTTTCTTCCATCCGGTGCCAAGACAGAGAGAGAAGTGCTCTCTTGCCCACCTCTGGCTTTTTGTCCATGTTGTTCTCTTAACCTAGAAAGTGCTTTTATTCTGTGCTTGAAATGATCAAGTCTTCTCATCTTTTAGATCTTAACTTACAATTCACCTCTTTCAAGAAGCTGTCCCTAAAGACACTTCCACTCTTTTTTAATTACATATTCATTCAATTAACATTTATTGATTGCCCACAATATTTCAAGCACTGGGAATACAGTAATGAATGGAACAGATGCAACCACCGTACCTACGGAGTTGATAACCTAACAATATGATCCTTCCATGCTTCATCTCATTATTCCATTTCTTGTATAGTGCATGCTATAATTTCCAATTTTTCTATTTGCTTACATTTTTCTTTGTTTCTCTATCTTACTTGGCTACATGTTTCCTAAGAACCAGCACTATGCCTCTCTTGCTCACCTACGTTTTCCCTGACATCCAGAACAGTGCCTGGAACATGGTAAGTGGTCAAAAAGTATCACTTGAATTAATTAGTTAAGAGAAAGACAAATAGGTTTAGTCCTTGCAATAACCTAAAGCAACTAATACTATCACCATTTTGCAGTTAAAGGCATAGAAGCTGAGTAGCAATAATGGTAGGTCCAAACCATGTTGCTGTTAAGTTACAGGACCAGAGATTGGCACTAAGTCAGTGTAACTCAGTACATAATTGTATTCATTGTATTTTGAATTATTTTATTGTGCACCTGTGAGCAACAGCAAATTCCTAAGAGAGTAAGCTGTGAGGAGAGCTACGTTCAAATTTAGAAAAGTTAGTGAACCATACTCATCTCTAGTGGGGATAATAATCTCTAACTCAAACTATAAACATCAATTAAGATGGTAGATGTAAATTCTTACAACAATGTGAATATTATTTCTGATTATTCTTATAAGAACAATATGAATATTAATTCTGATTATTATTATTACGTAGGAACAAATAATGTATAATTGTCAGAAGCATCTTCTATGTGAAAATTATTTGAACTACAGTCATTTCAATGAAAATCCAGGGCCCATTTCTTATACTTCTCTTATCTTTACAGTAGCAAAGAAGTCTGTGCTACACCTCAACAGGCATTCAATCTATGTGTGTTGGGTGGATGGTTAGATGGAGATATGAAGAAAGAGAGAATAATTCTTTTTTAAAGAAAAAATAGGTTATAAAATATAAGAATATAAGAATATATTTTTAAAAATATACGTCCAAACTTAAAAAGTATTTTGAATAGTATTAAAAATGCATGGTCTTTTAAAGTGAATTTAAATACAAGAGTGTTGTGTGTTTATTGAGTTATCACTCTGGGATCAGAACAGTCCAGAATTTTAGCCCAGACTGTCCCCTTAACTTTGTTATGTAAGTCATGTACTATCTCAATGCCTATAAAATAGTGATACCAGTAGCAAAACAAATCAACAACAATAAAAGGACCATGATGACACTTGAGTGACATATTTGCTAAGGCCATTGCCATCATTAAAAGGATATTTTAAAATTTTAAAAATTTTGACACCTTAAAATATTATACTCATGGGAGATAGGATTATTTTTAGCAGTAATTGACAACAAGCACCTTAGGTAGAGAGAAAAGGGCCAAAGTGTCAGTCATTACTTCATTACACTTACGTGGAAATTTGAACTTCTTTTTTTTTTAAGTGAGACTCACATAAAAGTTTTCTTCTTTATCCCCACTTTGAGTACTCAGTTATCAGCGAGCTTTTTCTAATCCTTGGCAGGGGGAGTTCAATGATGTGGTGGGAAGCTCAAGAAAAGAGAACAAACCCTTTGAAAAAATATGGCCCCTAGTAGAACAATCAAGGAGCTCCAAGGTGAGCCTCACTCAGCGTTGCAGGTGCCTGAACTACTCCCTGTCATTCACCAAACCCAAATTAGCCAGAGATTATCCTTCTCGCTATCCAGCATGGGCTCACTGTGGGCTCCTAGAGGAATACATATACCTCCTTCTCCACCAACGACAATAACTTAACCTGCCCTATGGGAGCCAGGCTGTTGAGCCCAGGATAACCCATATAAGGTTGGGACCTGCTGCCTTGGAGCCAGGAAACCCAAGATAGAAGTGGTCACATTTGGCATCCTCCCTCCATCAGGACAATGAATTTATCAGCTGACTCTGAGTTGCTTTATTGATGAAACCTATTTGTCCTCTGGCCACCATCCATTTTACCTTGTCCAGATGTTTGCTACTTGAACTACATCATTTTTGCCCAATGCTGCCGATGCCATAGGGCACTGATATTACCACTGCCTTGCCTGAAATGCTTCTAGCTCAAGTCCCTGGTTATTGGCTTAATTATATCTCCCTAGTGTGCGTGACACAGTCCTGATTTGCACCTATTGTCCCTGTATAATATCCACAACTCTGCTTTTCCTCTTAAGAGCCCTGGTTTGGACCATAAATCATAAATCATGTGATCATACTGCTATACTGTGTAAAGGATCTGCCTTCATATCCATCCAATAGAGAAATGCATCCATTCCTAATGTAGATAAACCAATCACTGCTTTAGGCTATCCATGAAAACTACAAGTGATTAAAAACCAATAATTTGACCCCTAATGCCATATTATTTATCAATAACTGATACATTATATGTTCCTTATTTTTTTTTTCTGTCTT
This sequence comes from Hylobates moloch, assembly GCF_009828535.3. NCBI lineage: Eukaryota > Metazoa > Chordata > Mammalia > Primates > Hylobatidae > Hylobates > Hylobates moloch. Next base: position 115,844,157 of record NW_026652277.1, on the reverse strand, counting down.
CCCTAGCTGGAATGTAACTTTCATAAGGGTGTGGGCTTTTTCTATTTTGTACACTACTGTATCTTCAGCAATAGAAGGTTAGTAATAAATATTTTTGGGCAAATAAATAAATGAAAAAATTCAAGGACTAATGCAGCACAATTTGAACCTTACTATGGTCCTAGAAGTACATTGAGGTCTTTATTCATAACGTATTTTTCAATCCTAACAACTCTATAATGCAAATATTACCTTTAAAGAGGAATAAACCAAGTAAGAACAAGGATATTTGTTTGTCTACATCCCACAGCCAGAATTCAGTGAACCCAAAATACACCCATGGACCCTAGTACCAGAGTGTTTAGATAGCCTGTTGATGCTACTACTGAAGCATATAAGCTTCAGTTTGTTCACTTTCAAATGTTTTGTGTGGACAGAAATAAACCAACTATATTTTGTTCTAGCAGACTTGAGAAGATCAGGTTTAGATAGAGTTAAATGCTTTCAGTTTATAAGAAAGTATATTTTGATTTTTAAAAAACCAATAATGCAAAAACTTGTCATGCATCCAAGTCTAGAGAGTAGTTAATGAAAAAGCATATGCCTTATTTAACTATTTCTTTGAGATGGCTAAAATTGCTAACACTAGAGCAGGCAGTGTTGACTGCACTATCACCATCTTGCTGGTAGACAGTAGAGGGAACTGTTAGTGCGTTCAGCAGCAAGGTGTAAACAGGCTGTGGCAAAGCAGGAAAAAGCAACCAACTACAGCATACATAACACCTGGATCTCCTCTCATTTTAAAAGTTATACCATTTTATTACAAACTTCTCCTACCCTGCCAGCACTCTCTAGTCAATTCAGAGTGGTCTCTAAAAGATTGATTTTGCATGCCAAAGAACTTAAAATTTATTTTTTACTGATTTTGTCTACTGGGATTATTGTCATTCACATCAAGTTTAAGTTACCTGTCCAAGTCCCCAAGGGTTTTCACCATTCCTCTTCTCTCTTATTCTCTCCAGTCATTGTTTCCTCTGACCTCCTCACCTCTCTCTCACAATCTCAACCATCTGGAACAATTTTCTTATTTTCCTCTGACAAGTGTCATATCTTACTTAAGACTCTCCTTAAAACTCTTCTCATCTGAGGCAATGATTTCAAGCTGTCTTTGATAGATGTGTGGGCATTCTGGTCATGACATCTACCACCTCACTGATACCCAGGGGTTAAATGCTGCTAGTCTACCATCTAGTCAATTGATCCCACCTTTCAGGGACTTATCAGGTCCTTTTTAGTGTTTCCCCCTCTGAAAAGGACCTGATATGCATGGCTTAAAAATTTGTGCTCTCTGTGTGGCTCTTTAAGTATCAGGAGAAAATATTCTATTGAAATTATTGCATTTACCACCTTTTTAAAGTTACACTGCATGGATCATTTAAAACAGAGAACCAAGGCCTATCACAATTTCAATAGAGAATCTCATAGGCATAATAGAACATGCATTTTAAAAATATGTTTCATAAAACTCCGATACCAGAAGATGTAATCTAGAAGGGGTTTCATGGCCATGCAGCCGTGGAAAGTAACACACAGATGCTTCCCTCTTCATAAACACATAATGAACATTAATGAACACAGAGAATAAGTCTCTGTGAAGTCCTGTCAAAAACCATCTCTACTGCTATTTTACTCAGTATTTCCCCAATTTGTTCCACCACTGAATTCTCCTTTTAATTGACATAGAACACTATGTTACCTAGCAGAACTAGAATTCAACAGAACACAATTTAAGAAATATTGTCTCAGAAAATAAAAGTTGGGACAGATGTATAAAATAAGTCAAGTCCAGCCTATTGATCTTATTGGTAGATATAGATGTCCCTCAAATTTGTGAAACATCATCTATTTTAATTTCCTTATCAGCTTCCTTGAGTCTAAATTTCTCTGTGCCAATCCATCTTTCCCCATTCCCTGATGAAGTAATTTCTCATTGCTCAGCACCCATCTTTTTAAGTGAAGTCAAACACCTCAAAATTACCTATTTGTCATAGCCTAAAATTCACACTCCTTAGCATGGCCTTCTATAATTGGAATGAATTGAACCTATAATTGCAGAGTCATCTATCATTATTCCTTCTAAATGTGCCCAATGTGCTGATGAAAGTGTAACTTTTTTTCAAAGACATTCACTGGTTGCCCACCTCTGGGACTTCTGCTCATGTCTTCTTACCAAATCCTGCCTCACCTTTGAGGGCTTCTCAGTGGTACTTTCTCCATAAGGGCTTCTAGGACTCCCCTAGTTGGAATTTTACATTTTTTCATGTTTCTAAAGTGCAATTTACCTATATGTCAGCTTATCAGACTACATTGTGTATTTAATGACTTGCCTGTTATTCTCGGTGAGACAGGAAACTCCTTAAGGATAAATCTGTGTTAGGTTTATCCCAGGATCCTGCTGCACAAAGTAGGTTCACAGTAAATATTAGTACAGTTAAATCATATAGTCCACAGTCACACAGACATTCAGCAACAGAGTGACAACCAGACCCTACCACCTTTCAAAATTGGTATTGTTGCTAATGAAACATAGTAAAAGCAATGGAAATATATGGTTTTGTACTTTCAGATTTTCACTGGAACTACAAGATACCACCAATATTTCCATTGTTGTATTCTCACCAATTCAAGGTTTTAAGGAAGAGAAATTATGATATAGGAAATTAGCATATAACTTACAAAGTGCAATTTTCAAGTTAATCTTATAAAATCAAAAGAATTGTGTAAATTATTGTTTCTAAAAATAAGCAATATTAGAACGATAAAGAAAGTATTGTATGAGGCTTGAAGATAGGAATGGCTTTCATTGCTCCTTCAGGGACATCCTACTTCTATGACCACCATTAACTCTTCAAGCCCCTATTTCTTCATCTGTAAAATGTCAAACATTTGTTGAGTGTTGAGCACCAACAGTGTGCTTTGTATTGCTAAATTAACTTACACTAAGCATATAACCTCTTATAATTTTTATGACAAGCATAAGAGGTTGATATTATTTCCATTTTATATGTAAGGAAACTGAAGCTCAGAAATTATTCAAATCACTTAACTAAAGATGCACATCTAGCCACTATGTATGGCAGATGCAGAATTCAAACCCAATTTGTCAGAGGTAAAGCAAATTTGGTTTCTATGTTTTCTATTCCAGAAGTAGTGGTAAGAATTAAATAAAGTGATAAATGTCAAATCCCCTGATATAACACATATAACACTGGATTTGCTCTACAAATGTCCCTTTCTTCCTCATTTTCTTCTCTGCCCATGTAATAATGGAATTGCATCAAATAAAGAGTGAGGGTTGGGCGTGGTGGCTCACACCTGTGATCCCAGCACTTTGGGAGGCCAAGGTCAGTGGATTGCTTGAGCCCAGGAGTTTGAGACTGGCAACAGGGTGAAAGCCCGCCTCTACAAAAAATACAAAAATTAGCCGGGTGTGGTGGCACACACCTGTCGTCCCAGCCTCTTGAGAGTCTGAGGTGGAAGGACTGATTGAGCTCATGAGGTTGAGGCTGCAGTGAGCCATGATTGCACCATGGCACTCCAGCCTGGGCGACACCGCAAGACTGTCTCCAAAAAACAAAACAAAAAATTCCAAAAGCCAAAACCCAAATCAAAAAAAGAATGAGAAGATCTGGGTTCCAGAAAGGTTTTTAGTATCAAGTGGGGATAATGAGACCACGACTATGAAGGAGCTTTAAAATTTCAAAAGCCTTTACAAATGTAAATTTTTGTTACTCATTAAATGAACAATCACTACAGTATGTACTTGCTTGTTTGGCATTCTCAGATTTTGGTTCCAAAGAGATAAGTGACATTTTATGTTGAGGGCTCAACTCTGCATACATCTGTTTAAACCCATCTCTAAGGAAAAAAAAAAAACAACACTTGAATTTCAAGAACGTATTATTTTGACTTTTTTCTTTGCTAACACAGGTAAACTGACTAAAGTCTAAATTGATTCTAGCCAGGCGGTCTCTGACTTCCTTCCAGAGAGTCAAGTCTACGTATCCAATGATATTATGGAGTTGAATACCATAAGAAACTATCCTCTCTCACAGTTTGTCTCTAACTTTCAAAAATTTCTGTAATTTGAACTTGAGCTATCTGGTCCTTGAGTTTGGATATGGACATTCAGAGAAATATACAGAAATTCAAAGGCCATTGCTCTGTTTTCTGGTTAGTTTTATCTGACTCAGTAGCATCTTTTCTCTTTAATGTAACACACACACACACACACACACACACACACACACACATTTATGATCAAAGAAATGCCAAAAAGTATGCAGATGTAATATGAAAAGCTCAGCCAATCATCTAAATGTTTAAAAAATATACAGATGTTAGATTTAATGTAGATAAACCATCTGGCAGATCTGCTTTGTTTTTTACTTTTTATCCAGCTGTCGGATGCTGTGGAAGGACAGCCTAGGTCTATACTAAGATGCACAAAGAAAATGATGTCAGATGTATATTGCCAGTCCTCTGGAAAATACTTCCTATTCAATAGGTTGTAGGCACCATTAATGTTATTGAGAGAGAAAAATAGAAATTCCATAGAGCAATGATTTTTATTTGGAACTGCCTACATTAGAGCACATTTCATGGACAATTTTTTCCCATAATACATCCTCTTAAAATAATATAGAAATTTAAAGTAAGAATATAATTCCTACTAGCAAAATTTCCAGATTCATTCTGACAGCAAGTTAACAAATATTTACTTCCAGGGAGCAAATCATCTTTGGCAGGGTGAAAAAGAGTGCTGCATCAAACCAGGACCAACTTAGAGACCAAAAGATGTTCTACCAAATACTTGTGTCCCTCTTCTAATATCAGCAAACTCACATGTGATGAGGCACCAAAATAAGAAACAGAGGTGGCCCATCAGTCTTTAGGATTGAAATTTGTTTTGAGTCCATTTTATAAAACTTAAAACCTCTAGGCTTAATAATTGTGTTTTCAAAAATTCACAACTAAAAAGAAAAACCTCTTTTTCTTTCCAGATAGTGTATATTCTTTTTCCTTAAAAAAACCTAACTACATATTAAAAGGAAAAACTAATCAACATAATAAATGTTACTTCTCTCCTCAATTTCTGTGATTTTTTTTTTACATATTCAGAAGTCATATGAGGTAAACAAATCTCCTATAATGAAGCAGTTGATGGCCAGTGAAAATGAATGGATGCAGCAAATATTTTGTTAACAATAACATAGCCACGAAATCATAGTACATATACCGAACTCTTAAAAATTATTAAAGGATGCCATGAGATAAAGCAGGAGAAAAAAAAAAAACACTGGTGAACAAAAAAAATCAGATGCTCTGGAAAGAGCAAGGAGAAAAAGATGGGCATGAAAATTTATAGACAGTTTGAGGGTAGGTTTTCAAAGTGGCATGTGACAGAGCCAAGCACAAATCCTCTTACTTATTAACGGGATTTGTCCCTGTACCTGTCACACATTGCTTTGAAAATATCTGCCTCTGTGAAAGGTATACTGCTTCTCTCCGTCAGTTTTACTCTTAAGAGACTAATGTATAATCTCTTTAGGTTTCATCTTTTGTATTTCTGTGCATATGACAAATTGTTTTGAACACTCTTCATCCATACACATAAGAAGGTAGGCACTAAGGGCTTATCACCGCATATTTAATAATCCCTGAGATACTATTTTCCTCATTGGAAATAATTGTTCTATTAAAATAATCTCTGGATTTATCATTGAAGAATTTTCAACTAATGCATTCATGTCTCGATGTCATAAGGCAATTGTTCTCAACTTTATCCGATCCAGTTCCTCCTTTTTATAACAAATATTTTGTAACCCATTTACTATAATACAATGAAATTCATAGATATTATAACCACTTCAAGAATATCATTGAAAAAGTCAGTACAATGCCCCAACTATAAAATAAAATAAAAAGAAACAACTTTGTAATATTAATAAAATAGTATATATTTTGAAATGTAAATATTCTAGCACTGCCACATAATGAAGACATGAAGTCAAGTGCTGATACACGTGCAGAGAATCATGATAAATTTGCAAATGCATCAGCCACTAATGCAAACTAAAGTAAGATTGTTGTATTGATGCAGCAAACACCATAGAGTTGCCATCAATGAACAACAATTGGTAAACTTCGAAATAACAATTTCCAATTAATTTATGAGAGAGTTTCATTCCTGAAAAGTTCATTACATATTAAACAATGTAAAAAAATCTTCTAATTATATGTAAATGAAAATAAAATCTAAGTGTGGATGATATTACATAGGTTTTTCAACCACATGAATGTCTGATAGGATACTCAAAAGTTCTGTGAGCATAGGAGAGTTTTTCAATGAGAGCCTCCCGCAAGCAAGCTGCAAAAGTCTATCATCCCTTGACTCCACCCAGGAGTCAGTGGTGGCCCTGGCTCCACCCCATGCAATTTTTATAAAAATCTAATACATCCTTGCAAGTTTCCAAGGTTTTCTTTAGGGTGTGATACTGCTCCTCCCACTCCGTGAGAATCGCTGTGATAAGATTACAAAGAAGGAGAATTATAACAAATAATGGTTCCTGTACCTTTTTGTTTTTATTTTGTTTTGTCTTTGCTAAAGTGAGGCAGAGCTTCATTTTAAAAAATCCATCATGCAATTGACATTGAATTTACATATTTGTGGCAGCAACACTCAAAAGAGTCTTCTCATCATAACTTTCAATTAAAAATAAATGAACTTAGCACATGTATTAGGAACATTTGAGTGAAACTTAATGGAGTATTACACGTGGTACGTTTGACTACTTAACTTTAAAATAGAAAGAATAGACTTTTTCTCAGGAATTACATTCTATACACATAAACCATTTATCCAGACATGCAGAAAAAATATAATTTGTAAAGCACAGGAAAAAAGGGATGCAGAAGGAATATGGGAAAGAAGAAATAATGGTGAAAGCTGTTGTTTCAATGGAAAAATAACTTTGCACATGACATGATATGATACTAGATTTATTATTCCATTTATCCATTTATCCTTAAAACAAACCAACCATAGACATTTACCTTAGAAATATAAAGTTGCTTATTTCTGTGCATACGGTTTAACAGAACCGTGGATTGATGGTTTCGTAAGGTATCAGTCACACTTCCATAGCATTTGCTGATATAAATATAAAAGCTTCATTTTAAAGGATAAATAAAGCCACACTATTATCTAAACAGGGTAAAATTTAACATCCTTGTGGTTTGTGGAAATTTTTGATGTGCCTGCTGGCTTTTCAATAAAAATCAATTATGCCTTAAATGCGAGCGGTAGTCAACATACTACAGACTATAAATTCAATTTCATACTCAGAAATATGGATTAGCTGAACTTGATGCCCTCCCATTGATTTCAGAAAGCAAAAGCTGATAAGGTAAATAATAGTAAGAGGCTCTCTGACACTCCACATCAAGTTCCGGATTTCCATATTATTTTTGTAGAACTTTGCAGTCACCACAATATCCTCCTTGTGAAATATGTATGATGAATAGATATTATATGGATTGCTGATTCATCTCCCCATACAGAATGGATATTTGGCTTTCATAAGTCAAGACAAGAACTGCACAGAATAAAGAATATGCTTATTTCTCTCAGCTCAGTGCAAGGTGTATGTCAACCGATCGTGAATAAATCCAGTGGGTAATTAGAACACACGGATTAAGCACTGAGATCCCACCTATAAATAAAAATTGTATAAACCAGGAGCAAATTGATATGCTTCAATTCTTCAATGTTTTATATGTGTGCGTATGTATGTGTATTTAGGTATGTATGTTTTTACATATATGAGAGGGGGAGGGAGGGAGACAGAAAAATAAGAAAAGCATTTTTAAAAACTGAAAAACATCCAGTCCTTATGTTCATTCAAAAGAGCACCTTAAATTGGCAAGAATCTCATGGGGGAATCTTGAGAGGGGAGGAGAGGAAATAATTTGGTACTAAGGAATCTAAGGAATAATGATCATGAGGAAGAAATTTAGAATAGTTTTTAGCATAATGGGAAATCCAATCACATCTGCAACAATTTTCTTCTTTTCTCCTTTAATGTGCAGAACATTTAGGTTTTATAGAACTGTTCAAGTCCACACTTCGAGCATTTTATGGCTTAGCCATTCTCTTTTGCAGTAAGCCTGGTGTGCTCAGCTTAAATCCTAAAGAGTTCTATATAATATTTCATACACAGGCCCAGTCTCACCTTCCATCAGGACGAGTTCCTGCTTTCCTAACATAAACAAGGATTGCTTTGTCACACATCCAGAATGCCAACAGAGCAAAAATATGACTCTTATTAGGTCAAAGATGTACATTCTTAAAAGTTCCCTGCAGCTTTCCTAGATGCCAGTATTTTTGAGATTTCATATAATCATTTTGGTAAAATCCATGGCCTAAGGTCTCTGCTATCTCAAAGAAATTAATTACACATGAATTTCTCAAGACAGAGGTAATTGACTTAAATGTATTTATAGATTATTTATTTCACTGAAGTATAATTATTTTTATTAAAGTATGCTAATCATGAAAGCAAGCTGTATGAAATCTTATAAATACCAAATGGGACACATCCTAAGGAAAATATTTCCAATGGTAAGTAATTTTTATATATTCATCCTTATAGTGTCTGTTAATCACCACAATCGTTTTTGAGAAAAGTGGTAACAGAGTTGTTGTGGATTCTTTTCACAAATAAGAAATTGTTTACATAAGAAAAACATAAAATCACAAAAGGAATGGTACAATCTCATTTGTTGCCTTTTCAGTTATTTACTTGTCTGAGAAAAAAGTCAACAAGCATTTCTTTTCTGCAAATCTTAGAAATCTGTGTGCATGTATGTTTGTTTATGAATATACTTTCTTTTCATAAGAGGGAATATAAGAGCAAACACATTTTCACCAATGTCTTTTCAATCTTACTTAAATTTAGCAAACAATATATGTAGAAATTTTATTTTTCTTATACCAGTATATACTCAAACATCTGTAAAACATAAAGTTTCTCATAAATACGTACTATGTAAATTATAAAATTTTAAGTTTCAGTGTTTGAAATGAATGCTATCTTTGAAACCCATCTAATACAAAAATGCCACAACCAACAATTTTCATCATATGTTGTAATGGTGAATGAAGCCTATGAGGAAAAAGGCATCACATTGTTTATGAAAAAACAATTCTTGTAGATACACTTGGAAAACCGCAAACATTCATAAACAGTTACTCTTTGGGGATAGAGAAAAACTGCCATTAAACAGGTGTTAGAATTTAAATGACATCTCATTAGTGACTCCTTTTTGCAGCTCAGAGACAAATAAAACCTTCATTTAAAAGCATTAGTACTATTCCTAAGGGTTTCTGGTATCATAATGTTTTGTTTTATGAAGATATTTAGTTTCTTCTAGCATCCTTGCTTATTTATACAAAATAAACCAATTGCATTTCTAAGTTTAGCTGAGAGTGAAGTCAGGGGGTGAATAAGGCCCTTCCAAGTGCTGTAAATACCCTTGCCCCTGCCTCCATTTCGGTGAGTCTGGGAGGTTGAAACACAGCCTGATAAACAAAGGCATTTTCGAGCTTCACTTCCAGGCAGAGATTTAGCCCTTGTGTCCTTTGCCCTCAATTAAGGAATAGTCATATAAAACTCAGATTTTCTTGATGTCAGAGCCATTAGCTATTTTTCCAATTGCTCTCAATGCAAAATGTGAAGCCATCTCTATAATTCAAGAATTATACCAGAGCATATAGCTATTAAAAATTACCTGCTAATTGAGTTTATCCCACTGCCACTATAGACTATCCTCACATAGACAACTTCAGAACCCAAAATGTGAACCCCAAGATTAGCACACAGAATGCAAGTCTCAATAGACAACCCAGGATTATAAGAATTCATTCATCTCATCATTTTGAAAAGTGACACACTCCAAAATTTAATTAAGCTGTCCGAGATCCTTGGAATTCAATTCATTGTAATTCTATACTGTATTTGGAGAAGTATCTACTAAGACAAACAGTGAAGAAACAATAAATTTCAAGTAGTTGCTTGCCATCAAATATGATCATTATTTTTCAGTATGATTGAGGAATTACACTGATATGTTTTGGAAATACAAAGATAATTAGACCAGATCTGACTCAAAAAGAGCTTAAAGTTGAATGGAGCAAAGTTGGTGGTGAAAGAAGGGATAAGACAATCTACAAAGTCAGTGAAAAAAGAAGGTATAAGACAATTGTCATATATTTATAATATTATTAGGACTATTGAACAGTTAGAAAATGCAAGGGGATGACATTCACAAAAGAAAAGATGACACTGCATTCAGAAAATCGGAAAAGGGGATGGCACTTGAAATGGATTTTATGGGTGGGGATGATTTCATGAAAAGTGTAGGCCTGTGAAAATACAGGTTCTGTTCAAGGAATGTTTCAGGGGATTAAACTGGCCACGATATAGAAGACCCTGAGTGCTAGGCAGAGTATCATATCTTGAATTTATGAGGGATAAGGAGTCTTTGAATCTTTTGAGAAGGAAAGATGAGAGGTCAAAGGAAAATGAGAAGTTAAATGTGGGGGAACTCATTAGAAGGCTGATTTTAGTGCCTAGACAAGAAGTTTGAAGGTTCCATTCAGGAGATTAATAGTGGGAAAAATAACAGTAAAGAGAGGTTATTCAAACTGTAGAGCTAGACTCTATTGAATGTGGCAAATGATTGAAAATAAGGAGTAACACATGACTCTGAAGACTCAACTCTTGACTGGCTCCAAGCAGAAGGAGGTGCTGGTTTAGGGGAGAAGTAGGAGGTGTTTTGGACATATTGAGTATGAGGCATTAGCAGAGAATCTCAGTAGATAATGTCTGTTACATTTTCCAACTAAAAGTTACATTTTCTGTGGTGTTGTTCTTCAATATATTAGATTGCAGGATAATTATAGTGTCACAGCTTACACAGAAGGATTGAAAAAGAAGTCAGTGACTCCTGACCTAGAGAAAATCTGAGTTTTATGTGACTATTATTAATCTAATATTTAATGATAAAAGTGAGGCTGGAGATAGAAAATTATCTGTGATAGATTTGCCAGTATTCATCTGCATAGGGATGAAACCACAGGAGGCAAGAGGAGAAAATACAGAGATGAAAAACAAGTAAAAGGCAGAATCATGGAGACACATACACAAGCCAAGCCTGAAAACCTGAATTCAATTTTACAGTGGACTAGGATGTATTCAATTATTGTTTATACATTTGATGAATACAAATAATATGAAATGATAAAATTACATATGAGCATTGCTTATTAAAATAATTGCTAAATATATCCCAGTTGATTTTGACAAGGTTATAACACTGAGATCATTTAAAATTATCATTCAATTCTCCTTCAATCACACAGCTTAAGCAAAATACAGGGCCCAGGGGAAAAAAAAAGGGAAGAACACGGAGCCAAAGGCAGTTTAAACACATTAATTGACATTTATTTGAAAAGAACAAGTTGCAGATTGTAAGAAAAAGAAAAAGAAAAGGATGTTTTAACTGAAATCAGCTTATATTATAAAATACATGACCCTTTGACCTAAACTACTCTAGGATAATTCTAGAACAGCAGAATATAAATATGTGTATGTGGGGCATTTAAAAGAGTCCCCTTTGCATATAATGAACAGATATGCTTTCTTGTTCATTGGCTTTATTCTAGTACTCATCCAAGAAATGAATTTAAGTTTTATGGGAAGAATGAAATCAAAGAACAGAGCAAAAAGGTACACAATAAAATGCTTTGGACACCTATAAACACCAGGTAATTTGGTCTTTGTACTATGGTTAACGCAGAAAACAATGATTCATCTTAGCTCTCTTGAGCTTCCTCCAACTACGTCTTACCTCCCTCCCTCCCCTTGCTACCTCATGGGCCCTTTACCTTTAGCACCGTCTCCTCTCAATACCAATTCACAGGTAAACCTGATCTCTGTTACTTACATCTTTACATAAGTTCAAGTCAACATGTAACTACTAGGCCTCATTCACTCTTCCGTACAGATTAAATGAGATGGTAATAATTATTACAAATACATTGACATCTTTGGTTTACTATATCTTTCATATATATTATTTCACTAGATTTGTAAATTGTGAATTAGAAAAGAGTAATTCTGAGGCCATTTGCAGTTTGTCTTTTTTTTTTTTTTAGATTTTGATTATGCCTAATTGTCGATTAAAAATCTTTCCCAGGCTGAAGTGGGAGGATCACCTGAACCCAGGGAGGTCAAGGCTACAATAAGCCATGATCACACCACTGCACTCCAGCCTGGGCAACAGAGTGAGACCTTGTTTCAAAAATAAAAATAAAAAAGAGAGAGAAAAAAAATCTTTCTGACTTCACAGAAATATTTGAGGGATATAGAACAAATGAAGATGTTTCAGCAATAGTGGGAATGATAGGGAAACCCCTAAAATCTCTCACACAACCCAAGAAACTGCCTGTTCTAGCCACCATATCTATAACCAAGCAACCATTGGCATGAGAAGTCCTGGCGTGCAGGGGATCTAGAGCTCTGTAGTGGTTGCCAGAGCAGACTCTCCCCTATTTGGGTTAAAAAACAAAACAAAACAAAAAAAAAACAAACAAACAAAAAAGAAGGTCATTCTAGCAATACAAAGTTAAGCATCTCATGGCTTAATCATAACGGGATTTGTTCTGACTGTCTTAGACTTCTCCTTCCTTAATTTCTTCTCCTTAGCGGGAAAATCTTAACTCTTTAGTTTTTGTGCACTTTTTTCTCCATCTTCCTACCCTCACCCCTATCAATATCTTTACTTAACTGGCTCAGTTATGTTAAGTTGTAAATGATGGTAACCCTAATGACTTGCCTGGCTTTGTGATCACAAAGTCTTTTCTACCAAGAGCCGAGACATCTTGATCCTCAGCCCAGGCTCTAGGCACTGGAACTAGTGCTAGTTGGACAGATTTTAGGGAGCCTTCTCTCCTTAGATCTGACAGGCAGCAACAAGCTGTCATTCTGTCGATTCTTCTCTGACCTTGTACTTTTCTGTGCCCAAACCTCCATGTAAGCCTCCTTTTCCAGGTTCTGAGTCTGTTAGTCCTTGCCCTTACACTGGTAACATTTTTGACACAGGACAATGAGTTACAACTTGTAGCCTCGCGGCTATGAAAATTCACTCCCAAGCTGTGGCCTGGTCACTTGCTGCCCTTATCTCTACTATGTCTACTTATCCTCACTTCTATTTACAAATAAGAAAGTCAGATGCCAAGAGGTTATGTAACATGATCAAGGTTGTTTAGCTAACAGGTGTCAGAGCTAAGATTCAAATCCAGATCTGATGAACCGTAAGTCCATGTTCTTTTCCCCACGTCCCCAACTCACACACACACTAACAATGCTTCCCCCTGAAAAAGATACCTTTCATGACAAACTGCAAGAATCGGCATCACAATTGTCAAATAAAGACAAAATAAACGTAAACCAGAAGTTTATCATACAATAATATTGCTGCAAAAACATAGATAAGCTTAGGATCTCAGGGCATTTAATTCCTTAATTCTCCTTCATAGAGCTTTTTCTGAAGACACTGAAGTCCTATTTTAGAAATACTTAGAAAGCTTTTTTTTCACATTTGAAAATATGCACTTTTGTGAAGAGCTAATTTCTGCCATTATTCAATCCTTGTATTTCACCCCTTAAGATTTGCTTAGATATGATCAAGTATATTTTTAAAATATTAATATAAAGTCACCTGGGTATTTTTCTCATTAGAGATTTTCATATATTTCCATACATCTGTCTCAATTTTACCACAGAAAATTATTTTCTGAAGTTTTCACGTATTTTTTCTCATACACAAGAAAAAAAAAGACCCCAAATTATTACCAGAACATTAAAAATTCTATACACTCTTAGATGTAACTGGTTTCCTCCTTAATTAAAGCATTGCCCTGAGTGTTTGGTAGATGAGAGTCCCACCTGAAATGAAATACTGGGAGACAGAGTGCTTTCTCTGTTAAAGAAGTAAATTCAGAATAATACCTTTTACTGGGTAAAACTTTTTAATAATCATGTCAAAGGAAATAAAACTTTTTGTCTTTTAAAAATAAAATTTAGTGTCTCATTTCATTGATTTTCAATAAATAGTTCTAATATAGTTGTCCAATTATGTGTTGTAAATAAAACTATAGATAAGCAGCAAGGTAGGCAAAAAATCATTAAATTAAAAATATGTCTGAAGTCAAATTCATCCCAAATTCTCTAAACTTTTTCATATTCTCTATGAAAACATACACAAGTGCAGAACTTTAAGTTTCTTGTAATAAGAACAAATAGTCAAAGTTCTCACTTTTTATTTTTAAACTTTCTAAAACACTGTTAACCCTTTTCATTCATATTATCTAATAATTTCCAATTGTTTAGAAATATTAGAAAAGAAACTTCCCCTACAACAACGATAATAACAACCAGCTTTCTAAGAAGCTAAATTGTTTCATCATTTTTGTTTAAATCACAAATGCATTCCTCAGGAACATTTGCATTCCGCCCCTTTGTTGTATACTCCAGGCAACCAAAGTTCTTAATTTTGAAACTGGTATGAATATTCCTTGGTATTCTACCACAAATAAGCAAAGATCCATTCCAAGCAGGCTTTCTGCTTTTTCTCCCTCTTTCTTTCTTCCTTTTTTTTTTTTTTAAAGGGGGGAAAACTGTTTTATATCGACAACCATCTGTGAGCCTGTCTTTCAGGCCATCAAACTCTCCCATCCATTACGGAGCCTTCCTCACCTCCGCTGCATGACAGCACAATAAAGATGACATACTAATTCAATGACTTGTAATTTCAGCTAAACAAAGACAAGTGCTGCAGCTTCTTCTTTTGTGTTAACAGTGCCATATCGGTGAAGCCAGCTATGCAAACATAGCACTGGGAGGGTTTTATGACAGCAGTTGAATGGGGAGACTAGCTTGGTGTTGCTTTTTATGGTTTTTGGCTCCATAATTTTTGGCTCTGTGCTGCTGGCCATGGCTATTGTGTCTGGATTCTGTGTCAGCAGCAGCTAATTGTTCCAATAATGTTTATCATAGGGATCCACCAGGGAGCTGTATATGTGGAGATAAGCTACAGGGCAATGATACACACTATCTTACTGATCTCTATACTCAGTGCTTTTGCCTCATGCCAAAAAGCTTTTTAGGTTTCCAGTGTTAAAAAAAAAAAATAACAGCTTAATCATCGTGCCAACAATAGTGTCTAAGGGGATGTAATCAGGTTTCTCTGATAATCTTAGCAACACATGAAAGTCATGCGCAAAAGCAGTAATTGAAGCAGTTGGTTCATTCTACCACCTGCTGTTGAAGTCACAGGTTAATCTAAATGAGGTCCCCTTCCGATGAAGCAGTATGCAAGGCACTTTTTATATCATAAATGTGCATTACAGAAGCTTTACAAAATAATAAAGTAACAGTTCATTAAATGAACTGTATGAAGTATCTTAGGCTTGTCCAGCTTCTCCCGCTGCTATTAGATGGCATATCCAAGTGTAAATTCTGTCCACATGTCTATACCCCAATGCACACTTCAGTTTGCATATGGTTGCAGACAATGGGAGTTCCTGAGACAGATGCCCAAATGTAACTAAACGTCAGACAATCACAGGAATCAGCTGCAGGAAAGTGAAACATTTTTCTTTGTCTGCTTTTGATGCTATTTCCCCCAAGATTACTAAATAGAGTGTTGACAGTGTAAAAATAGCTTTAGAATCAACAATTAAGCAGCTTGCCATAGTCTACATTAGCCCCATGTATAAGGGATGAATTTTTCTAATTAAACTTCTGACACCTGATTTCCATTTAAAATTTTCCTTAAATGTTTTCCATAAAGTCTTCATCTGACAAAAAATTCTGAAATTATGTAGTATGTTGTTCTTCTAATAGGCAATGTCTTTAACAAAAGCGATTTTTAAAAATCATGAAACTTGTCAAAATAAGATTCTAAGGGAAATTTTAAAGCGTAAATGACACTTTCAGATTAAAACTTGTGCCTGATTTTAATCTATTTCATGAATATACCATTTATTGAGAACCTACTCACTGTCAGATACTAAACCAGGTAACATTATTTTATTTAAGTTTCACATCCATTCTCAGAAAACGTCATTATGTCTGGAAAAGCTGAGAAAGCCAAGTTTCAGAGAGATTCATAATAATCTAAGTTCCTGGGCTAATAAGTGGCTATGTTAAAATAAGAAACTAATTCAGCCTGAGTTCAAAGCATGCATGTATTCCACCAAGATAAACTGAAATAATTTGCTTAGTATAAAAGAAAGAAAAATGTTTGAGTTGAGAGAGGAAGAAGACCCACTTTTAAGTTAGTTATCCACAGCACTGCAATAAAAGAAAATAAATTTGATTTATTTTGATTTTTTAAAATAAGTCATATTTATTAGGATTGGCTTATTGCTAGATTTAGTAGCCTGTGTGTGGGGATGAAATAGACATTGTTATAGTACCAGGAAAAATTTTCAATAAACTGAAAACAGAACTTCATTAATTGAACCTAATTCGGGAGCACAAGATGATATTAAATAGTTAACAGAGTGATTATAATATTGAATATACATAATAAATGTTTGCCAAATTTTTCATAAATGAATGAAGTAATGAAATAATATTAATAAATGCAACCATAGAAGCTTTTGTATTTAGGAATGCTTACTACATGCCAAGCAACACCTTAGTAGTTCACACGTGTTTTGTCTTGCATCTTCACACCAGTCTGCTAAATCTGGAATAATTATCTCCATTTTACATGTGATGAAACTGAGGCTCTGAAATACTAGATCACTTGTTCATGGTTACATTAGCAGGAAAATGGGAGGATGAGGATTTGAGTCCAAGATAATATGATGACTCAAAGCTCTTTTCTGGACATTAATAAACAAACTTGAAAAATTAAAATTATCTTTGGTTGTCAAAGATTCTTTACATGGCCTCCCAGGATAGCAGTCCTCTGTCCACAGAAGTACTTAGAAAAATCACGTAGGAATAATTTAGTTCAGGCATTTGGTAAACTTTCTTTACTGCTGGAATGTGGCACTAAGGATTATTAAGAGCTGGAATGTGGAGAAGGCTGGAGGATATTCTTTTAATATTCTAGAGATCTTTGAAAACAAATTTTACTTATATCTGCCTTGATAATTTTGCATGGAAGCTGGAATAGTAGTGTAGATGATTTTCAAAGGTATATCTAGGACAAAGTTCCTGTAACAATTGGATGCAAATTCATCTAGAAGTTCTTTTGTAATAGATAATACATCAGTTGAGGTCTACAAACAACAACAACAAAATTGTCTCCAGCTTTCAATATCACACTGAAGAATGTTTCATGAAGTCACCTATCATAAAAGGTACATTTGGGAACCTTCAGTATTAATCTTCTATCAGTTGAGGCCTGAAGAGGATTCATTATGGTGTTCTGCTTGGATAAATCAAAACAAAAACAAAGAACAAAATGGAAAGGTAAAACTCTTTCCCCTAAAGAGCTTCTTTTGGAGAAGTTTTTGTTTGTTTTCCTTTTCTATGATATAATGTTTTCATATACAATTATTTCAATACACCTGCCACTACTTTAAAACAATTAGCTCATCACTTAAAGTCCACTCACTTATAACTACAGTTACTGGAATAGAATAAATTATGAAATTTGCAGAGGTTTGTCTATAACCAATTCCTACCAGTCCTTTAATATGACCCTTTTTTAAATCACACTTTATTTGGTCTGCTTAACTGTAATCTGTTACTGGAAATATATGTTTGACAAAATGTATAAAATAATAGTCTGTCATTTTCAACTCTTTCTTTTACTTTTAAAACTAAACATATTAGCCTTTTAAACTACTACTAAAATTCAGGGCTTCTGATTTCTGGTTCTGCATGGAAAGCACTTAGAAGTCATCTCTCAATCTTGACAAATAAGAAACTAAACAAAATGAAAGATCAACAACTCTCCTTAAATCTGTCACAGAAATGAGGTCACAGGACAAACCACTGCCCCCAAATTGGAGTGAAAGTTAGACAAATGCAGAAAATCACAATTTACCTGAGTATAAACCCATGAATAAAAACAAGCATGAGAATCAGTAATGGGATAGGAAAGCCAGAATTGTAATTAATAAACTACTGGGTGCTCAGTGTGGACAAGTCTGAGAGTTAAAAACTCCAGAGTGACCCAATCTTAGAGGAGGTCACACATTAGCTCCACCTGCAGAATCTTACCAGATCCTCACAGTGAATATTAGAGAAAAATTCCCTTGTGCTTCTAGCAGGAGGAGGGGAAAAGAAATCATTTTAAAATATGTTAGGTCATTCTGTTCTTCTTAAGTATGCCTTAAGAAGGAAAGTTATCAGATATAAAAAGGGTCATTGCATAATTTTAAAGGGTTCAATAGTCATAACAGTAACAATAGCATAACAAGACATAACAATCCTTAATGTGCATGTTCCTAAATACAGAGCATCAAAATATATGAAGCAAAAACTGAGTGACAAATAAGGAGAAATAGATTAATTATTATAGTTGGAAATTTTAACACCCTTGTATCAGAAATGGACAAATTAAGGAAGCAGAAAATCTTTATGGACATAGATGAATTTAACAGCATCATCAAGCAACTGGATATTATTGACATCTCTAGAATGCTTCACTCAACAACAGCAGATTCTTCTCAAGTTCATGTGAAACACTGACCAATATAGACCACATTATGGGACATGAAATGCACTCTAACAAATTTAACATAAAAGAAATTATATGATGTCTTCTCTCAGACGAAAATAGAATTAAACTAGAAATTAATGATAGAAAGACACAAGGAAAATCCTCAAAGACTTGGAGACTAAAAAACATATTTCTAAATAACACATGGTAATAAAGAAGAAAAGAGAGAAGAATCAAACAGATGCAATAAAAAATGATAAAGGGATATCACTAACAATCCCACAGAAATACAAACTACCAACAGAGAATACTATAAACACCTCTACACAAATACCCTAGAAAATCTAGAAGAAAGGGATAAATTCCTCGACACATACACCCTCCCAAGACTAAACCAGGAAGAAGTTGAATCTCCGAATAGACCAATAACAGGCTCTGAAATTGAGGCAATAATTAATAGCTTACTAACCAAAAAAAGTCCAGGACCAGATGGATTCACAGCCAAA
The DNA here is from genome assembly GCF_009828535.3 of Hylobates moloch. NCBI lineage: Eukaryota > Metazoa > Chordata > Mammalia > Primates > Hylobatidae > Hylobates > Hylobates moloch. Next base: position 115,824,859 of record NW_026652277.1, on the reverse strand, counting down.
TTCTACCAGAGGTACAAGAAGGAGCTGGTACCATTCATTCTGAAACTATTCCAATTAGATAGAAAAAGAGGGAATGCTCCCTAACTCATTTTTTTTTGGTATCTCCTTTAATTTTATTTTATTATTATACTTTAGGTTTTAGGGTACATGTGCACAATGTGCAGGTTTGTTACATATGTATCCATGTGCCATGTTGGTTTGCTGCACCCATTAACTCGTCATTTAGCATTAGGTATAGCTCCTAATGCTGTCCCTCCCCCCTCCCCCCACCCCACAACAGGCTCCGGAGTGTGATGTTCCCCTTCCTGTGTCCATGAGTTCTCATTGTTCAATTCCCACCTATGAGTGAGAACATGCAGTGTTTGGTTTTTTGTCCTTGCGATAGTTTACTGAGAATGATGTTTTCCAGTTTCATCCATGTCCCTACAAAGGACATGAATTCATCACTTTTTATGGCTGCATAGTATTCCATGGTGTATATGTGCCACAGTATCTTAATCCAGTCTATCCTTCTTGGACATTTGGGTTGGTTCCAAGTCTTTGCTATTGTGAATAGTGCCACAATAAACATAAGTGTGCGTGTGTCTTTATAGCAGCATGATTTATAGTCCTTTGGGTATGTACCCAGTAATGGGATGGCTGGGTCAAATGGTATTTCTAGTTCTAGATCCCTGAGGAATCGCCACACTGACTTCCACAATGGTTGAACTAGTTTACAGTCCCACCAACAGTGTAAAAGCGTTCCTATTTCTCCACATCCTCTCCAGCACCTGTTGTTTCCTGACATTTTAATGATTGCCATTCTAACTGGTGTGAGATGGTATCTCATTGTGGTTTTGATTTGCATTTCTCTGATGGCCAGTGATGATGAGCATTTTTTCATGTGTTTGTTGGCTGCATAAATGTCTTCTTTTGAGAAGTGTCTGTTCATGTCCTTCACCCACTTTTTGATGGGGTTGTTTGTTTTTTTCTTGTAAATTTGTTTGAGTTCATTGTAGATTCTGGATATTAGCCCTTTGTTAGATGAGTAGTTTGCAAAAATTTTCTCCCATTCTGTAGGTTGCCTGTTCACTCTGATGGTAGTTTCTTTTGCTGTTCAGAAGCTCTTTAGTTTAATTAGATCCCATTTGTCAATTTTGGCTTTTGTTGCCATTGCTTTTGGTGTTTTAGACATGAAGTCTTTGCCCATGCCTATGTCGTGAACGGTATTGTCTACGCTTTTCTTCTAGGGTTTTTATGGTTTTAGGTCTAACATTTAAGTCTTAAATCCATCTTGAATTAATTTTTGTATAAGGTGTAAGGAAGGGATCCAGATTCAGCTTTCTACATATGGCTAGCCAGTTTTCCCAGCACCATTTATTAAATAGGGAATCCTTTCCCCATTGCTTGTTTTTGTCAGGTAAGGCCAGCATCATCCTGGCCAGACACAACAAAAAAAGAGAATTGTAGACCAATATCCCTGATGAACATCGATGCAAAAATCTTCAATAAAATACTAGCAAACTGAATCCAGCAGCATATCAAAAAGCTTATCCACCATGATCAAGTGGGCTTCATCCCTGGGATGCAAGGCTGGTTCAACATATGCACATCAATAAACGTAATCCAGCATATAAACAGAACCAAAAACAAAAACCACATGATTATCTCAACAGATGCAGAAAAGGCCTTTAACAAAATTCAACAGCCCTTCATGCTAAAAACTCTCAATAATTAGGTATTGATGGGATGTACCTCAAAATAATAAGAGCTACTTATGACAAACCCACAGCCAATATCACACTGAATGGGCAAAAACTGGAAGCATTCCCTTTGAAAATTGGCACAAGACACAGATGCCCTCTTTCACCACTCCTATTCAACATAGTGTTGGAAGTTCTGGCCAGGGCAATCAGGCAGGAGAAAGAAAGAAAGGGTATTCAATTAGAAAAAGAGGAAGTCAAATTGTCCCTGTTTGCAGATGACATGATTGTATATCTAGAAAACCCCATAGGCTCAGCCCAAAATCTCAAGCTGATAGGCAACTTCAGCAAAATCTCAGGATACAAAATCATTGTGCAAAAATCACAAGCATTCTTTTACACCAATAACACGCAGAGAGCCAAATCATGAGTGAACTCCCATTCACAATTGCTTCAAAGAGAATAAAATACCTAGGAATCCAACTTACAAGGGATGTGAAGGACCTCTTCAAGAACTACAAACTACTGCTCAATGAAATAAAAGAGGATACAAACAAATGGAAGAACATTCCATGCTCATGGGTAGGAAGAATCAATATCATGAAAATGGCCATACTGCCCAAGGTAATTTATAGATTCAATGCCATCCCCATCAAGCTACCAATGACTTTCTTCACAGAATTGGAAAAAACTACTTTAAAGTTCATATGGAACCAAAAAAGAGCCCGCATCGCCAAGTCAATCCTAAGCCAAAAGAACAAAGCTGGAGGCATCACGCTACCTGACTTCAAACTATACTACAAGGCTACAGTAACCAAAACAGCATGGTACTGTTGTACCATGTTAGACCAATGGAACAGAACAGAGCCCTCAGAACTAATGCCACATATCTACAACTACCTGATCTTTTACAAACCTCACCAAAACAAGAAATGGGGAAAGGATTCCCTATTTAATAAATGGTGCTGGGACAACTGGCTAGCCATATGTAGAAAGCTGAAACTGGATCCCTTCCTTACACCATATACAAAAATTAATTCAAGATGGCTTAAAGACTTACATGTTAGACCTAAAACCATAAAAACCCTAGAAGAAAACCTAGGCAATACCATTCAGGACATAGGCATGGGCAAGGAGTTCATGTCTAAAACACCAAAAGCAATGGAAACAAAAGCCAAAATTGACAAATGGGATCTAATTAAACTAAAGAACTTCTGCACAGCAAAAGAAACTACCATCAGAGTGAACAGGCAACCTACAGAATGGGAGAAAATTTTTGCAACCTACTCATCTGACAAAGGGCTAATATCCAGAATCTACAATGAACTCAAACAAATTTACAAGAAAAAAAACAAACAACCCCATCAAAAAGTGGGCAAAGGATATGAACAGACACTTCTCAAAAGAAGACATTTATGCAGCCAACAAACACATGAAAAAATGCTCATCATCACTGGCCATCAGAGAAATGCAAATCAAAACCACAATGAGATACCATCTCACACCAGTTAGAATGGTGATCATTAAAAAGTCAGGAAACAACAGGTGCTGGAGAGGATGTGGAGAAATAGGAACACTTTTACACTGTTGGTGGGACTGTAAACTAGTCCAACCATTGTGGAAGTCAGTGTGGCGATTCCTCAGGGATCTAGAACTAGAAATACCATTTGACCCAGCCATCCCATTACTGGGTATATACCCAAAGGATTCTAAATCATGCTGCTATAAAGACATATGCACACATATGTTTATTGCGGCACTATTCACAATAGCAAAGACTTGGAACCAACCCAAATGTCCAACAAGGATAGACTGGATTAAGAAACCGTGGCACATATACACCATGGAATACTATGCAGCCATAAAAAATGATGAATTCATGTCCTTTGTAGGGACATGGATGAAGCTGGAAACCATCATTCTCAGCAAACTATTGCAAGGACAAAAACCAAACAACGCATGTTCTCACTCACAGGTGGGAATTGAACAATGAGAACACATGGACATAGGAAGGGGGAACATCACACACCGGTGCCTGTTGTGGGGTGGGGGGTGGGGGGAGGGATAGGATTAGGAGATATACCTAATGTTAAACGACGAGTTACTGGGTGCAGCCCACCAACATGGCACATGTATACATATGTAACAAACCTGCACGTTGTGCACATGTACCCTAAAACTTAAAGTATAGTTAAAAAAAAATAAGTAACACATGATTCAGAGAAGAAATCTTAAGAGAAATTGAAAAATATTTTGAACTAAATGAAAATTAAGATGCAAGTTATCAAAATTTGTAAGATCCAGCAAAAGCAGTGCTTAGAGGGAAATTTATAACATTGAATGTATTAAAAAAGAAAAGTTTTAAAATCAATAATCTAAGCTTATAATTTAGTAATGTGGAAAAGGAACAAATTAATTCAAAATAAAAGAAAAAATAAACAATAAAAATAGAGCAGAAATGAATAGAATTTAAAACAGTACATCAGTGAAGAAAAGGAGCAAAACCAAAACCTGTTTTTTTGAAAAGATCAACAAAATCTGTAAGTTTCTAGCCAGGCTAATGAAAGAGTAGGCACTACTACAGATTCCATAAACATAAAGCAATCACAAGAGAATATTTTGAACGAATCTTTGCCTGCAAATTTGATGAACTAGATTAAATAGACCAAATTATTGAAAGACACAAACTGCCAAAACTCACACAAGAAAAAATGAATATCTCTGAATAGGCCTATATCTATTTAAAGAAATTGAATCAATTAATAATCTTCTAAGACAGAAACCACCAGGCTGAGATGAATTTAATGATGAATGCTACCAAACAGCTAAGAAAAAAATTACACCAATTTTATACAGTCTCTTCCAGAAGATAGAAGCAGAGGGAGTGCTTCCTACCAAGGACTATGAGGCCAGCATTATCCTAATATCAAAAGCAGAGAAAGTCATTACAAGAAAGAAACAGCAGACAAGTATCTCTCATGGACATATGTGCAAAAGCTCGAATATTGCCTCAGAAAATATTAGCAAATCAAATCAAACAATGTATAACAATAATGATGCACCTAGAACAAGTGGGTGTTATCCTAAGTATGCAAGGCTGTTTCTACATTAGAAAATCAATTAATGTACTCCATCACATCAATGGGCTAAAGAAGAAAAATCAAGTGATCATATAAAAGGATGCAACACCCCTGTATAATATCTGAGAAAATGCAACACCCATGTATCACAAAAACTCTCCACAAACTAGAAATAAAGACAAACTTCTTCAAGTTAATTTAAAAGAGCTATAAGATAATATAGCCAATATTGCATTTAATGGTGAGAGACTTTAAGCTTCACTTCCAAGATTAGGAAGAAGACAAGGATAAGGAAATAAAAAGCATACAGATTGGGAAGAAAGAAACAAAACTGTCTTTGGTCACAGATGACATGATCATCTATGTAGAAAATCCAAAAGAATTGACAAAAGAAATCCTACTACAACTAATAAGCAGTTATAGCAAGAATGCTGAATATAAGTTTAACATACAAAAGTCAGTTGCTTTCCTCTATACCAGCAATGAATAAGTGGAATTTGAAATTAAAAACACATTACCATTTACATTAGCAACCCCTCAAAAATAAAATACTTAAGCATAAATAAAATAAAATACATATAATATCTATATGAGGAAAAGCACAAAATGATGACAGAAAGCAAAAAATTAAATGGAGATATATTCCATTTTCATGGATAGGAAGACTCAATAATGTCAAGATGTCAGTTCCTCCTAACTTGATCTATAGATTGATTGTAATCCCAATTAAAATTCTAGCAAGTTATTTTCTATTTTCTGTATATTAACAAATTGATTCTAATGTTTACTTGGAGAGGCAAAAGACCCAAAATAGACAAAATAATATTGCAAAGAAGAACAAAGTTAGAGGACCAACAATACCTGACTCAAGACTTACTTTACCACAGTAATCAAGACATGTGGTAAGAGAATAGACAAATAGATCAATGGAACAGAACAGAAAACCCAGAAATAGTCTCACAAAAATATAGTTAACTGATTTTTGACAAAGAACAAAGACAATAAAATGGATCAAAAATAGTCTTTTCAACAAATGGATCTGGGACAGATGGAAATTTACATGCAAAAATAAATAAATAAATAAATAGATCCTGTCACAGACTTTATACCCTTCACAAAAAAATACACTTAAAATGAATCATGACCCTAAATGTGAAAAGCAAAACTATAAAACTCCTTGAAGATAACATAAAAAAAATTATGTCAACTGGGGTATGGCTTTTTAATAAAACACCGAACATATGATCCCTGAAAGAAATACTTCATATATCTGGACTTATTTAAAATTTAAAACTTCCCTCTGCAAAAGATACTGTCAAGGGAGTGGGAAGACAAACTACAGACTGGGAGAAAGTATTTGCAAAGGACACAACTGATAAAGGTCTGTTATCAAAGATATACAAGATATTGTAACACTCAATGATAAGAAAACAATTTGACTTTATAATGGCAAAAAACCTGAATAGATTTTGCTTCAAAGAAGATATATAAATGGCAAGTGAGCATAGAAAAAAGTGCTTCACATCAATATGCCATTAGGGAATTGCATATTAAAAGAACAATGAGATACCATTACAGACCTATTAGAATGGCCCATATCCAAAACACTGACAATACCAAATGCAGACAAGGAAGTGCAATAACAGGAACATTGCTGGTGGGTATGCAAAATGATACAGTATTTTGGAAAGCTTCTAACAAAGCTAAACATTCTTTCACCATATAATCCAGCAATCATGCTCCTTGGTATTTACCCAAATGAATGGAAAAGTTATATCCACACAAAAACCCGCACATAGACATTTATAGCAGTTTTATTTGTAAATGCCAAACCTTCAAAACAACCAAGATGTTCTCCAGTAAAGGAGTGGATAAAAAACTATGGTACATCCAGATAATAGAATATTATTCAGCAATAGAAAGAAAAGAGCTACCAAGCCATAAAAAGACATGGAGAATATATAAATGCTTCTTACTAAGTGAAAAGAAACAATTTGAAGAGGCTACATACCATATGATTCCAATTACACAGCATTTTGGAAAATGCCGAACTGTTGAGACAGTAAAAAGATTAGCAGTTGCTAGGGGTTGGGGGAAGAAACTGGTGAACAGGCAGAGCACAGAGAATTTTTAGGGAGTGAAAGTACTCTGTATGATACTACAATGGTGGGTACACTTCATGTCATTTTACATTTGTCAAAATCCATAGAATGTACAACACAAAGAGTGAACTCTAATGTGGATTATAGACTTTAGGTACTAATTGTGTGTCAATGAAGGATAATCGATTGTAGCAAAGGTACCACTCTAGTGCAAGATGTTGTGGGTGTTTGCAGACAGGGAGTCTAGGGGAACTCTCTATGTACTTCCCATACAATTTTTCTGTAAACCTAAAACTGCTCTAAAATGTAGAGTCTATTAATTATTTTTAAAAGTAAATGAGTTTAAAAAATATTAATAGAAAAAGAAATCTCTCACTTAGCTATCACGCAACCTAGGTAAAATGTAAATCGAACTGCATCATTCTCCTGCCGAAAACCTCTCAATGACTCCCCACTGCTTACCTGAGCAAGCATGGTACATGTACCTTCAGTATGACCTGAGATGATTTAAAGTGCAACATGGATAAACATTTTCTAAATTTTAATTGTAATGCACTTATTGTAAAGTCCATTACAAATATAAAACTAGAATAACAAAAAAAGTAGAAGTTGAATAACCATTTGCTGATTCTCTTAATCAGGCTTTTAATCTTCATGCAATGGTATCCTGCACATTGCTGACTAATCTTCTAACAGTTCAATTTCCTTATAAAACATTCATTTTCTTCCATTAATATCTATGATAAAATTAGAGGTATTTTGTGCTACTAAGGGGAGAATTTTAACCACCTAAATGTTAAGGCAGTTAATATTTTTAAATGATCTAGGTTATAGACTAAGTTCCACACAACAACATAAAATGTTTTATAGTGCTCAAAAGATTTAAAATGATTTAAAATAATCATAAAACAAGCATAGCAGCATATAAAATATATTAGACTGACAAAAAATAGAACTTTCTTATACTTGGTAAAATCAAATTAAAACTTACTTTTTAGTCAGCCTTTAACAACTCAAATGCTTAAAGAAATTATATTTAAGGTAATTATACATATATAAATGAAATACATTTATTTTATAAATAAGATATATAAATTTATATAGCTAGTATTTATATAAAGATAAATCTTATTTATATATAAATAAAATTATATATATAATTTTATATATATCTTTTTTATAATTTTATTATATCTTTAATTTATTGGCCTTTTGCTACTGGTTTAACTGTAATACTATACATTGCTATGCGGTTGTAGCATAATTTTTCCCTTGCATGGAAAGATAGCAGTTACTATAAGAAAGGTTAAAATTTCCAGTCCTTGCAAATTTGAAAGGACTGGAAATTTTAGAATTTGGAAAGATCCAAAAATGAGAGAAACCGTTCCCTTCTTTCATTGCATGGTAGTATTGTTAAATAAGAGGAGACTCCATCCATTAAGAAGTATAAAATCATTCCTAACTAAGGTGAGCAAAGTACTGACTGGTCTTAGATAAGTGGTTATGAAATAATTTTTACTTCATAAGAACACTATTTTACTTTTTCTTCAGCTTGTATTTTGGAGCCTATGTCTCTGTCTTTTCATATATGCACTAGACTGAACCAACAGAAATGACATCAGTGTCCCCTTCTTAGCCTTGGCATAGAGCTACATGATCACATACACTGCTACATAGTAGATAATTTAATAAAAATGCACAGAAACAAACACTTTCAATTTAAAATATTTTAAAAATCTATTTTAAATCTGTCAGTTTTATACATATATTGTTTCCCATTAAGATGCAACAATGGTAAGATTGCTTTATATATACTATTATGATGTCATCTCTTATACATATACATATTACATATGCAGTATATAAATCTTTCAAGGGGAATCACAGTCGTGACCCACAATATTTCACTGATGTTTTAACATTACATATACAAAAGCTATGCTGAATATACTAGTCCTTGATTTTCCATTACATTAAATGTACGTAGTACACTACTTTTCTTTGTCTTAGCCCCAAGCTTATTTAAAATGTGTCTCCGTTTTGATAGTTCTTCAATTGTGCCTCTCTTTTTCATGGGAATAATTTCAAAACAATATTTTCTGGGTGTTAGATTTAAGTATTAGTCCCAATTCTGCACCCTTCCCTTCATTTGCTCTCTTTTCTGTGTGAGTTTGCAGTCCCTCCCACTAGAGGTGGAAGGTACTTCCCCACCTTGACTTTTGACTTGGTCATGTGACTTGCGTTAGCCAAAGAAATGCAGCAGAAATGAGAATTTGCTGGGTGTAACTCTTAACTGAGGATACATTGTGTGTTTCTGCTTGTTCAGCCCTCTGCGATCACTATGATAGCTGCTTCCCTCAGCCTGGAAACCAGAATAAATTCAATTAGATTCAGAATTAGTCTAACCCATATCAAAGAACCAAGTCCAGCCAGGTCTGTAACATAAAGTAGAGCCACCTAACTACGCCCAGCCTAGATCAGCCAACCTCAGCTATCCTGCAGATGTGTGAATAAAAATACATGATTGTTATTTTAAGCCACTGAATTTTGAGGTAGCATGTTACATTGCAGCACTATGGTGCATATACCTCCTGACAAATGCACTCAGCAAACCTGCAGCAATCTTGCGAGGTTTTACCTAGTAAGAGTTGTAGGGCTAGAGTTAAGATTGAAGAAGCAAGCACAGTTGTGGAGACATGGAATTTCTTCAGCTGCCAAAGCTTCTGGTCCCATAAGTGTTGATGTGCACGCAGCAAAAACAGGTGAATTTCCATAAAAAAAAATTTTTTTTTGGTATGGTTCAGTATTACTAGCTTGGAGGCATTCAAGCCTGGTACACTTGGTCTTCCTAGTAATTCTATAAGCTAATTGATACCCAAAATAAATAATTTTCCATTAATTAGAGTACATTATGTTGCCTGCAGCTAAACCTTGAATAGAGACAACAATTAAGTTGACCTAACTTTTACTTAAATTTTGATTTGAGAATTTTGTCCTTTTTAATTTATATTATTATTTTTAAGTAGTGAGATACCAATCAGATAATCGGAATTCAAGGCCCAAGTCTATGTTTAGTCAATTATTCAGTCTTCGGTAAATCATATAAACTCCCCAATCCCCACTTTCTTCATTGGTAAAATGTGGAAAATAATTAGCAACTGCTTCCAGAAAGCATTGTTATGAATAACATATTATATTATTAAAAGTCACTCTAAATACTTTTAAATACAATCAGGATGTATATATATATATATGTATATACACACACATACATTTATGTATGCACGTATTCAAATGTATGTGTATGTTTACTGTCACTATCACCTCTAATGCACTGAAAACAATGAACTGTGGTTTTATTTCTATTTCAAACTTGTATCCAATTAGGAGAACTTTTGTTCACAGTTTATGATCTCAGCTACTATGTGGTCTATTTTCATTTTCTTGTTTTAGACCAATAGAAAGGGTAGTATTATGAAACACGGTATGATGCCTAATTCATTCACTAATCTATAATGCTCACTTGCCAATAGAAAAAAAATGAAAGAGATGTGTGCTAGATGTAGAATGAAAAAAAAAGTTATAAATAACCAAGCAACTGTGAGTAATTTTAAGTTATGAAAAGTAAAACCTTAGAGATGACTTTCAGATTTTGGTTTCCTTATTAATATTCATTTTTCTTCAATAGTATATACCTGAAAATGGCTGGAATTAATAATTAATCAAAATGTGATATCTTGTGAATACACATAGGAAAATAGTTTCAAAGACTTTAAAACATAAACTGCTCATATGTAATAAAAATAATATTTTTAATATTTTACCTCATTTTTATAACTTTATAGAGAAAGGGAGGCATATAAATGGCAATGATTTTCAGTTCTGTTTCACTGGAACCCATCTGAACATAAAGACTAGAAACAAAATATAATGCTCTTACCAGTAGAACCATCGCCGAACATGAGAGTGATGGCAATCCCCGGTAATTGTTACCCCAGTGTTTAGTACCTAGTGATTACTGCTTCAACCAAAATCTGGTGAGCCTTATTCCATGCCTAACACATAACGGCCAGGGAAAAGGTGGAATAAGTAGATAAGGTTCCAGCTCCAATGTAGCTTACATTCCAGTGGAAAAAGACAGACAGGAAGCATGTATACAAGTAAATAATATAAGTTCAGATGAAAATATTTTGAAAAAAGTAAAATCAGCTATCACTATAGAGAATAAATAGATAACAGTAGTAGGCAATAAAGTCATTTTTGAGAGGGTGACATTTGAGATAAGACCATGATGGCGAATTTATAGCACATTCAAATGCTTTCTACTGTAGAAATAACTCTGTAGAGGGATAACATAAGAACTGATTAAAACCAGTTTCACTCAAAATAAAATTTATCCAAGATTTGGAGAGGGTTATGGGTAGAGATGGCCGGAAATAATAAGAACATTTCAAAAGTAAGTACACATATTTAAAATTCTGATATATGGACAACTATGTCTGAGGTAAGCCAGACCTGAATGTAAATTTCTTTCTGATGACATCAGAGTGGCCTTGAGCAAGTCACTTCATCTCTCTCACAGGATCTACTTCACAAACTTGGATTCAAGACTCTAAGACAGTCATAGCCTCGTTACAAGGTGAAAACCACTTTATTATAAATGTGTAACAGATGAGTTTGCATATGCTTGTTCCACTGAAAATAGAGGAATACAAAATAGAAAAATTATATGGCTAAGTTTTTGATAAAAGATAAGTGATGAACAGGATTTAGATTTTATATAGGAGTCATTGAGAAGTTCAAATCAGTAGAGGCAGCAGACTCCACTTTCTCTACAGACATCCCTCTGTTGTAGCTTTGGATATACCTGCTATAGGGTCATACTCTTAGGTCTAATGGCTCTTGTTCACTGTACCATTAGGAACACAGCAGATGCTCACAAATGCAGGCAACTCCCTGACAATTTCACTCATATTTAGATAAAACATTTGTGCTTTAGTTTCAACTAAAAACAAACCCACCATGACCAACAACAAAAATTCTTTATTATTTGAAAGATTTGACCTCAAAATCTCTTTCCAGTCAGACTACATGCGTTTGGATTAAGAAAAAGCAACTAGCCTTGCTTTTGCAATACCATGTAACACTATAAATTCTCGCTACTTTGCATTCTGCCTTGTGTATCTTTAACGTAGCCTATAGCTAAGTTTCAGTTGTAAGATCACTGTAGCTAATGAAAATATATTACTTAGAAAAAGTTTTAGAAACCACATTTATCGGCAATTCTGGGATACAGAGAAAAGAGCTTTGTTTTTTACTTTAAACAATTTTTAAAATCTGATTTGCAAGTTATTTAGGAAACAGGAGATGCTATTTTAAAGGTTTTCTTTAAAAATAATCTGTAATACTATTGGGAATACCTTCAAAACATCCTTGTCAATATCTTCCTAAATTACAACATTCTTATCTTTCCACTAGACTGAAGTGAAAGTTTGCAAAATACCAACTCAACAGTAAGGAATTATTTCAATCTCCTTACATAATTACTGAGTAGCAATTATAAAAAAGCAGGACTCCGGGGGATAGAAAGATAAATAAGTAGTCGAAAGGAGTTGACAATCCAGGTAAGAAAGCAGAAAAATGGTGCAGGAAGAGCAAGCCTGTTAGTGATCTTAGAAAATCAGTTAGGAAAACTACTGCCCTGCTAGTTTATTTACCTGTTTCATTCCCTGTAGTGGAGAGAATGAAATCACCAGAGACTCCGTTCCTTCAACTTTAAAGTACCTCAGAACCCTTAGAGTAACTCTGGCCAATAGCCTAAATCCAAGCTGAAAAAGTGGGTCTTTAGAATCAGCATGAGGACTACTGTACTTTATCTTCTCCACCTCTCTAGTAGGCTTCCGACAGGTGAATCATTAAAATGGTCATTCATTCTCTATTACTTAAAACCAGTGGAGTAGCTGCAAGACTACTTCAGATTCTGTGTCCACACACAGAGACACACACACACACGTACACACACACCCTGGCCTTCTCCACAAGCTACATAACTGCAGAGGCCATGGCAAACAGCTTTAACTCAATTTCCCATTTCACACTTACTTCCATCTAGAAGTAGGTAACAACTGGGTGGTAAATGCCATAACGTCAGCTGAAAAACAACAAAAAAGGAAGTAATTTCTCACTGACATTTAAAAAAAATTTAATTCAATTTTGTTGAGGCATAATTTACCAAAAAAGCACCTATTTTAAATGCACAACTTCATGAGTTTTGACAAATATATGTATCTAGTCAACTATTATAACATCAAGGTATAGAATATTTCCGTATTTGATTACTTATCTTATACTTAGGATAAAACACTACAAGTTGGAGTATAGAGTGAAAGGTGTATACATTTTTAAAGCTTTCTCTATATATACTGCCAAACTGCCTTCCAGAAAGTTGTTACAATTAGCCCTGCTCTCAATTGTGTATGAGAATGCTATATTTAGATAAGAAGTCATTGCCCTATTGGCATTTGTCTTGTCTTTTCCAATAAAAACTGAATTTTGATAAAAATGAAGAAAAAGAGCTTTCAAAATTATTTCTTTACTTGGACAATTAATATCTGCGAATCATCAGAAAAGTGGGACCCTTAGGAGCAAATTGAAAGCATGTTTGGAATAGAAACTACTCATGTTTTGAAAAAAAATGGTAATTTAATATAAAAGTTTCAACTTATTCTTTCAAAAATAGAAAAACTATCACTGAGATAGCATTTAGGTATAAGAACCTTCCTCTTACAGCAATGCTATTTAAAAGGCAGTCCATGAACCAGTCATATCAGCATCACCTGGAAACTTGTGAGAAATGCAAATGCTTGACCCCACTCCTGGCCTCTTGAATCAGAAACACTGGGCTTTGGGCCCCTCAATCTGTATTTTAACAAATGCTCTAGTTGATTCTAATGCAAATTCAAGTTTGAAAAGCACTGTTTTATAGGGTATTTTATATATATAAAAAAATTTAAACTCCTTCCAACACTTAGTAGTAAATCCAGCACTCAACAATCAACAATTATTTTTTCAGTCTTTCCTTTAAGTCCTGAGATCTAGGTCTCTTATCTAATGTAGTTGAGATCATCTCTTAAGATTCTTTTTAGATTTAAAAATACATGACCGCTATGCACAAAATCCTGTATTTGGGGCTACGGTATATATAAGGAAGTAATGTAGCATGATACCTGACTTCAAAGAACTTATAATTTGGTTGAGTAGGAATAACCACACAGTCTCAGTTGGTAAGTGTGAAATGGGTGTCGCAGATAATAGGCCATATAGGTACCAGAGAAGAGAGAGATCACTGAGGGTTTTGGAGAACAGGTTGGGCTTCTTTGAAAAGAAGCAACATGAGGTGTGCATCAGAAGTTGTATAGGTTTTAGATAAGCTAAAGCAGGAAGTGAGTTCTGGTGAGAAGACAGCCAAATTGAATGAACTAAGTTTTAGGGAGTGTGTAGCTGTTTAGCTGTGCTAGAAACTGCAAGGAGGTGTATACTTTGAGTGGTAAAAGAAGGCTGAGTCAGAAGGCTATTGGAAAGTCACATCAATTTCCTGGGCATTTATGAAGGATGCAGTTCTTGAAAGTGATTCTGAGCTCAGTAGAAAATAAGAACCCTGTGGTAGAATGGTTTGGCTACACAAATCAGATCACAAGATCCATATTAAAATGAAACCAAGTCAGTTCAGCAATCTCAATCAAGTAAAGGTAGACATGAACTATAATAATGTTCTTGAAACTCTTAAATTTATTCTCAAAATAACAAAACTTTAAAAATTGCATGTTCATTACAAAGAAAGTTGTAGTCAATGCTGTGACATATCATTTTATAAAAGCTGTGTTATGACCATATTTTGTGCAACTAACACCCAAGTATTTAAAGATAAGGATAAGGTAGTTTAATAAGACTCAAAAACCCTTTGACTACTTGTGGGACATTAGGCTAGTTGAATGAGAAAATGAGATTCAATAACCTACACCAACCAAATTTGGTATATTTACTTTATCCATTATTAGAATTCTGTTTTGTAAAAACAAAAATTACAATGAAATTAAAAGTATATGCAGGAAGATCCAGGAAAGTCTAATAAAATACCTAAGAAGTATGCCTGCTTTACTAGTAAGGGAAGATGACATTTTCATACACAGGAACCTGATAAAGATTTTCAACATCAAGTCAAATCAATCTCAGTGTTCTACGGTAAGCAGCTGTAACTTCATAGTGTTTGGAAAAAAAATAACTTGCTAGATTGGAAAGTACTGCATTCAGTGCTATCTTCTACAAACTCTTTACCTCTCATGTGTATGATATCTGCATCTAAAGGCAAAGGATAATATAGAGGTGGATAAAGCTTAAAATCAGTGTTTTCACATTTAAGTATACTGAGTTTATTAAATTGGTATACAAGATTTATGATGAAGTATAAACAGTGCCAGGAATTGTAAGCATTTATAGTGCACTTCGTAATGATTGTTTGGGGGCTGCTGGTACAATTTAATATTTAGATGGTTCCCTTATACTAAGGGGCTCAAAACATTTATGTAACTTTAGTCTGTAATAGTAATTTCTGGGTGAAAAAAAGACCTACAACATTATAATCACTACATTGTAAATTGGGGATTATTTAAAACAAAGCATGTGGCTTTGTCTGTGCAAGGTCCAAGTTTGACCACAAAGTGTTCAAATGCCGGCTTCACAGTCTTGACTGATGCTTTATTGAAGTGGTCATTGTGAAAACACAATGTTGCCTTTAGATGATCATTTGTGGGCCTCCCTCAATCAAAACCACTTTGCTTTTAATAGAGCTTTCAACTAATAGAGTTTCTAAAGGTTTCTTTGAAAACCTCCCTATTACTTATCTCTGTAAATAATAACAGTATTTATAACAGCTCTCTCTGAGCTATTACCTAATTTTCCTGTCTAATAATGTGACATCTGACATATTTATTTGAAAAGAAAAGTGACCAAGAACTAATCTGTTTTAAACCACCAGCACTTGAACAACTTTGCAAATATGTGGTATTATGTAACAATTTCCCTAATACCTTCTCTCCATGTAGTATCTATTTTCAACACAGAGTAAACAAAATTTAGCTCTAAAATATTTCTGTTGTCTTTATTATAACCTCTACTAAAAGCAGTTTCCATTTCACTATATCTCAGAGTTATGCATTAAGACTTCAGTAAAGTAGAAAATAGTAGACAAGATTACAGTTTTTACAAATGAAACTTTAAAAATTGGAACTAAGTTACTATATTCAAATATAGAATAACTACAAAAAAATTTATAGCTATTATATACTACAATGTAATTGACACTGCTTGGTCTTCATAAGTCAAGCACATATAATCACATAGTACATAGGACCAAAATACGAACAACTTCATAAATAACTCCTTCTACAGATATGTGTTTTTCCATTGTGTGACTGTGCAGATTTAAGCTTGACTATATTAATGTAACTAAAATAAGTTCCAAATTTCGATTCATTTTAATCACATCTATTAGTATAAAAGGTTATATTCAAATAGCAGTTCTATTTGCATCTAATAACATGCATATTTATAACCTATTACACATACAATTGCAATGGTGACTTTGCAAGTAGTATTAAAACTTCCATTAGTCACTGACATATGATTTCACCTGTAACCCTAATAAATCTTGAGCCTATGTAGCCCAATCAATTCATGCAGTCATATTCACCAGACCACAGTAAAACTCCCAAATAGGAATTGAAAGGAAGCTCAAACTTTAATGATTTTTTTCAAATAAGTTTGAAGGAGATCTAAGCCACAATTCATACCCATCAACAGATCTAAAACAAACCCAAAAGCTCACTCTCACCATTTGCAGATACTTGAGAGGATCTTTCTCCAGCCATATCCTATGCTGCATTTTCTACCATCTTTGGGGCCCCCATTAAATAGATTGATTTAGCCCCTCCCTCTAATTTATCACCCTTCTCCTCAGAATTCTCCCTATCTGACTCTCTACACACTTTTCTAATTTTGTACAATGCAAGATCTGGGAACTTGGCTAACAAAAACTCTCCTTCAGGGTGTAGATGGTTAGATAAAGATGTGGGAACCTTCATATTTTATTTTCCTTTGCTTCCTTTCTTATGCACCCACATTCCTTCCCAGCCTGTGAATATGGCAGCAATTAAAAGATACATGGGTATAACATCATTTCACTCTTGAGTTTTTACCTATCCTAGCTATATTTTTACTAATTTAGCTAATCAGGCACATCATTATTTTAAAAGCATATAACAAATAAATATTCTCACTAAAATCTTTAAATCATATGCTCTTTTAATCTACATTTGCTTCCTTCAATTTTGCCTTTCAAATAAGAAATAATGTTGAATTTCTAGAGTCTTAATTTATATAAAAATCTATATGCCAGTTATATAAATTCATGTGGCAATTAGAATCATGTGAATAAAAATAATAAATATGTATAAAGGATGAATAAGTACATGAAGAAAAACATTGCAATAGCAGTAGAAACTACTTTAAAATCATATTCTAGAGAATATTTTAAGGAAAATATTGAGTGGATTAAAATTACAGTTGATAGTGAAAATTGATGGCCCTGAAATAGAGGAAATGAATATTTATAAAGTAATTACAAATAATTAATTTTACTTAGAAGACATCATTAGGAAGTTCTTATAACATTATAATAGTCTCCAAAATATCATAGATAGATGAATGGATTAATACCTCCAAAGTAAACTTTCACACTGTAACTTGTATTTCTGACACCACAAATTATGAAATACTGTGTCTTCTTTTGAAGACCTAATAGCTTCTATATCTATCCATTTCCTTCCATATTAAATATTCTCAAGGTAAAATAACCAAACATAATCAGGATTTTTTCAAGAGAAGAGCTAACCACTAGTTGACCTAATTTCTCATCAAATCTATACTACGGTAGAGAAAAAAAAATGCTTTTACTTGATGTGCATCAGACTTTTACTCTAGAATAGTCTTAATATGTAACTTAAAATATTTAAATATGAAGATATAATTTATTAAACTACAGAGTCACATGTTAAAGAAAGTCCAAACAGAATCTGTAAATATGTGGATCTATTCAACAGCTCATGATATTTTATACAAACTAGGCTTTCAATACAATTTTGCTAAGTAAGTGGATGAAAAATCAAATACTGAAAAATTCACTTCAAAACAGATATGGTTCAGTTTTTTTATATTCATCATATGTTTTTAAGATTATTATTCATGCTAAATTCCAGTTTTTCAGCTACAGATAATTTATTTACTTTAATATTCATTATTTTGACAAATATTGGTAACTTTTATGTCCTATCCCAAGTCCTAATTTTTAAAGAACAAGATGCATAGTATATACCTTGTTTAACAATTTATCTTTATGTGAAAATAAATAAAAGATGCTCTATCTCCCTCAGAGATTTCTACTAACTCCATCCTCACTTTAAAGATAATTCTAACTTTTAGACCAATGATCTTCAACCAGCAGCCTGTAACTCTGAGTGGCAAGACATACAAAGTGTACAAGAATGTATATGGATATAAAGTTACATACCCTGGCTAAAGTTGTATATATAACATGAGCATACACACACACACACACACACACATCCAAACACACAAATCACTTAAGCTTCTTATGATGAGTCAAAGGATCAATTATTTAATTAAATGAATTTAGAATACTATCTGGCATATAGAACACCACCTGGCATATAGTAAACATCAAAAATATTAGCTAATATTATTTTTCATTACTAAAGTACCTTACAAACACTGGAATGGAAATGCTGAATATTGAACATATGGATAATATCTGAACATATGAAGAACTTTTCTGAGAAACTTTCATTTTAAGAACATAAAAATTTAATTTTATCTTACCTATTTATTCATGGTGAAAAAAATTTTATGGTAAAAAAAAGTAACCTAAGTCATTTCTGTAAGCCAAGTATTATTATTTTTTTTCTGTTCTGTTCATTTCCTGCCTGAATCATTGATATTCTACTTGAGAAATTTAGTAAAATGTTTACTTTTTAGTGGATTTTTAATGGAAAAATTACAACAAACTGACATCTGATAATACTACATTTCCAATATATTGTCCAACTAAGTGGTCTGAAGCCTCAGTAAATAACAAAACAAACAAACAACAGAAAACAATGCTACAAATTTCTAATGTAAGTAAACCTTATTTGGAAACCGAAGGATTTTGGAGGAACCATATTGTATCATAAAGCCCAATATCACCTTCATTTCTAATACCTTCTCTGGAAGAGTTCAATGCATAATTCAGATGTTTTCTGCTGAAGAAAAATGTCGAAGTAAAATTGACATACCTTGAAATATACTTCAATACATTTTACTGTTCGGGCAGATTAAAATGAAGAATACAAAAGAAGTAAAGAATATCCTACTCAAAATAAATAAAGGGTAACTGTAAAAAATTAGATAGGCTCTCTATTTAAATTTTTAAGGAATAATATCTTTCAGATAATGTTGAGGACTCCAGTATTCTTATTCCGAATTCTATTTTCCTTCCTTCCCTTCTAAAATGAACCACTATTAAAAACTTGAACTCTAGCTAGTCCACATTTTAATATTTTGTTATATATATACTAAAATTATACATAAATTTCCCTTTACCATTTGTTGTAAGTTTTTATATACAGACATTTTATCATTCAATTTAAATATATCATTCCCATTGTTATTTTCTTAACCAATGAGCAATTTTTAACAAAATTTAAAAACAGGAGTTTCTATTTGATCTTTTGTTTTGCTGTTGTTGGTGGTTTATTTTGCAAGTACATTTCAGTAGAAAAACTTGGCTTATAAGTAATCAATTCCTTGAAATCTACTGAGAATTACTTTTTGACCTAGTAGGTGATCACTACCTTTTACAAATGTTTTATATAGAGTTCAAAAGAATGTATACTCACTATTTATGGAGTACAGGATAAATCCAACTTGTTAAGTATTTTTTTGAATTAATTCTAGAAATTTTGTCATACTTCAATATTTATTTTCATAGATATTTGTACCTTTAAATTATTTCATTCATATAGATCATTATTATCAGTCATGTCTATATACTATTTATTCTGTAAGTATCCTGATGTCCCAGTTCTATTTTTGGTGTTCCCCAAATACCTTACATGAAAGTTTCACCTGAAAAAAATATGTCAATATACCATGGCAGATTTTAGCTAACTATACTGTTGAGTAACATAACGTAAGGTGACTTTCCTAAGGGAGGTGGGCTAGACTTCCATATCCTGCTTATGAATGAGGAGTGCACTGTGTATAGCAAATTCTAGCCAATCCATCTATGTCAGCTGCCACTAATTTCATCAATGAAAGGCCATTTCTGACATCCATAATGCCAATTCGCAAACCATCACTTTCACCAATGAAAACTCATTTCCAACATTCATTATGATAATTAATACAGCCTCTTGTATTGATAGGAGTCAAAGATAGCTGAAGCACCTTTAGTAGCCACTTCTGGAATGTGGGCTTTAGATTAAAGGTTCTATAACCACCACTAGGTGGGAATTTCTGATATAATAACTGACTGGAGCCCCTGGGGTATATATCATGATGAACATATCCATTTATATTGAACTGTGCATGATGAAATAATTTAACAACTGTGATAAATCATAAATATCAAAACATTTTTATAATTCAAATCATTTATATCCTTTCTTACTTGGGATGTTATCGGTCCATCCTTTTAAAAAAATAGACTTCATTTTTTAGAGAGGTTTTAGGTTCACAGCAACATTGAGCAGAAGGTACAGAGATTTCTTATACACACCCCCCTCCCACACATACGTGGCCTCCCCATTAGCAACATCTCTGCTAGGGTTGAACATTTGTTACAATCAATGAACCTACAGCACATCATAATCACCCATTTTCCCTATTTTACATGAGAGTTCACTCTTGGTGTTGTATATTCTAAGGGTTTGAAAAAATTGATCTATCCTTTCTTGACAGAATATTCAATTTACTAAACTTATGGATTTGTCTAATTCCCCTTCTGATTTTATTAGTATTTGTTTCATATATTTCAAAATTATTTTAATAGCTGCTGTATACAGGTGCCTTTTTATATTATCTTGGTGAATTGTTACTTTCACTGATTTGTGAATTTTTTAATATAATTATAGTTCTGCCTTTAAAACTTGTATTATCCAATATTAATTTTGCTACAGCAGCATTGTTTAGGCCAGTGTTGCTATCTTTATATTTTTAATCTTTCCTTGACATTTTCTTTAAGTGGGTTTCTAGTATATGAAAGTAGTACATATTCAATCTTTTTCTGTCATTTTAGTCTTTCATGTATTTTGATTAGTGATGTATAAAGGATTATTCCCACTTTGGTTGGTTTTCATTTATTCTGCTTTTTCTATGCTGCTTCTCTTCTACCTCTTCCCCTTTATTTCATTTTGTGACCAACAATACTTTTCTCATTCTTCCTTTTTCTTCTCTCCTGCTAATATGAAAGCTGTAGACTGTATTCCCATTCTTTTAGTGTCTCCTTAAATTTCTAACCATATTCATTGTATATTTTCTCTAACCATTACTGAGTTTGTATAACATTTTAGTGCTATTCTCTATACACATCAACCATTTAATGTAAATAACAGTTTCTCAACTTCCATACTATTGACATTTTGGACTAGATAATTCTTTGTTGTAGGGGGCTGTTTTGTGCACCATAGATGGTTAGCCACATACACACCTATGTCTACTACGTGCCACAGCCCCTGTTTGAGTGTGACAAAAGTGTCTCCAGATACTGTCAAATGTCCCCTGGAGGGCAAAATTATCCCCCATTGACTATCACTGATTTAGAGGATAAAGAAGACTTACATAGCTCTTACTTTGCTAATTTTAAATGACAAGAAAAAAAGGTAGAATTTGCAAGCTAATATATACCTAACGATCTTGTATAATTAGCCTCTTAATTAACAGCTAGAGGAATTAAAAACCAACCATATGTCTAAGTCTTTAGAATTACAGTTCTTGCAAAGTTGTTTGATCACCACTTATTTTCATATCTCCATAAAATTTCAGTTAAATAAAGAGCCAAGTAAAAGTGAAATAAGGTTTTTACCTTTAATTCCCTTCCCTAAAAGTATCTGTGTGTCTACAAAGACTAAGACAGCCACTGGGGCCAAGCCAGGATTCCCGTAGTGAAACAATTGACTTGGCATCACATTGACAACATATAAACAACAGTTTGTCAACAGGCTTCACATTAGTGACAGAACATTTTTTGGCAAAACAGCGGCATCCTTCTGGGCACCATGGCAAAAACAGCTACTAGCTTTCATTCAGGACTCCTCTGTATGAAGTACCAAATTAATTAAAAGATTACAATTGTGACACTTGTTTCAAGAAGATTTTTTAAAGGAAAAAATACAACAGAGCAGAATTTCTGCTGAATAAAAATTTGCCTCTAGTGGTTTATTCATAGTTGTTATAGACCTATAAATTCTGGCTAGCTGTTAAAGGTTTTGTGTTTTGTTTTGTTTTGATCTTTTTTTTTTTAAGTTAAAACTAAGATTATGGAAGTTATTTCATACCCTAATTTGGGAAACTTCAGTATTCAAGTATTTTCCCCAAATGATGATGGCAGTACTATAGCTTATTCTGTTTTCAAAGTTAGTTTTTGGAATATTATATGAGAAATAAGAAGAAGGCAAAACTACCTATTTATAAAAACATAATTTATTTTAAATAAAATGTAAGTAATGCTTGACAGAATTCAGAGAAGAGAGGGAGCTGAGGACCAATGAGAACTTAAAAATGCTCAAAACAAAATTCTCCTGAGCTTGAACAAATAATCACTATTTCAGCACTCAGATCATTTAATAAATGTGAAAGTCATTTACCCAGTTAGGAATATAAACCCCTGTGCATATATCTGTGACTGAAAATTACTTAAGATAGAAAGAGGATGGACTCTGCTCACTCTCACTACACTCAGTTAAGGTACACAGTGTTTAGACAATTTTGAAAATATTTACCAAAGGCACATCCTTCTATTCCTTTAAACTAAAAGTCAAAAGTTGGAAATTGATAGCGTTACTTAGGAAGACCATAAAAGTAAATGTTATTAAGTTGAAATTGCTAGATGTAAAACTCACTAAAAACTATTCAAAAAGCTATTTTAACATTCATGCTGAGATTTACTTAGCTGTCATTTGAACATAACAATATTTTTATTTTATTTTGTTTTAATTTTTTTCAAGACAGAGTCTCACTCTGTCACCCAGGTTGGATTGCAGTGGCACAATCTCTGCTCACTGCAACCTCTGGCTGGCTCCTGGGTTCAAGCGATTCTCATGCCTCAACCTCCCAAGTAGCTGGGACTACAGGCATGTGCCACCACACCTGGCTAATTTTTGTATTTTTAGCAGAGATGGGGTTTCACCATATTGTTCAGGCTGGTCTCGAACTCCTGGCCTCAAGTGATCCACCCATCTCAGCCTCCCAAAGTGCTGGGACTACAGTGTGAGCCATAGTGCCCAGCTTACAATGTTTAATTTTTTTAAAACTCTGATTAGTCATTTTTCTGAAGTTTGTAATGTAAATAGCATCTGTGACCTGTGAACATACATTCTAAGTCACTTAGTGTAATATTCACTTATTGAATATTTTTTTCAACAGTTCTGTGCCCCTGCCTATGCCAGCTTTGTGTTAAGTGTAAGATAAAAAGGCAAAATGTACTTTCTGCTCTCCAGGGATGTGTGGTCTGTTAGAAAAGATCGGCACATTTACCCATTTACCAATAGTTGCATTACAAAAAAGTCCCTGGAGACGGTTTGACCAACCCACAAAGTTAGTTCTGTGCTTAGTCTGAAGAGTGAGAGGCCATTTGATGCAAGGTTATTGCATTAGAAAGACCAGAGGTAAAAGCAAGATGTTCTACGCAGGGACTTGCAGAGAGTAGAAGGAGATAAGGATAGAGAGGGAGGCAAGGCCTTATGAATGATGATGGGAAGTTCATACTTTATTCCACTGTCTTTGAGATGCTCTTGAAGGGTTCTGAGAAAAGGAATGACAGGAGTAGTATGGCATGTTAGAAATCTCATGATTACAGCACTATGGATGGGGCTATTTGAAGGGAGGGCATTCTGGGACAGAGACGACATAGCACACTCTCTCTCTAATAAAATGGAAGTAGGTGTAGAAATAGGCAAAGAACTGAGAAATAATTGGAAGAAAAAATGGACCAAACTTTGTTATTTAATTGAAAGTAGAAAGTTCAAGAAAAAATGTTTCTAAGATAAGTGACCTTGTAGAAAATATATAGTAACACAACTAGAGATAGCATACTTAGGAGAAGAAAATAATGAGTTTGTTTTGGATAGTCAACAATTAACAAATATTTGATGGAATGTCTACTATGTCCCAGGCACAGTTTAAGAGCTACTGATATCACGGTGAACAAAATAGACAAACATACCTGCACTCATAGAGCTTAAATTTATTGGGAAATACAAATAAGGTAAATATCTAAAATTTTAATATGTTAAACAGTGATAAATAATAAGGAGGAAATAAGCAGAGAAAGAGATATGCATTGTGAGGGTTGAAATTTTAGATAATCTGGGCAAGGAAAAGCTCTACTAAAATGACTTTTGATAATGACTTGGGTTGGAGAGAAAAGAAATAGTCATCAATACTTATCAAAAAATGAAAATTATAGAAAATAAATTTTTATTTGCAGTTAAAGATGGTAAGTCAGTAAAAATGATAATTTTTTTGTAAATTGTAATGGATATGAATAATATTTGTTTTTAAGGTATTTTTCTTATTTTATTTTCATTCACTTTTTCATTTGGCTAAATTGCTTTGAAAGACTACTATGTATACCACATCATGAGCTGTGTGAAGAACATTTTTATATTGTTATTGCTTTTATTTTAAACATTTTATATAATATAAAATAAATTTAAAATATTTACTAATATAATTTCCATTTTTATGTTCTACATTCCATAGAATAAATCCACACTTCCATCTAGTGCCATTTTCCTTCTGCCAGGACATGCTTTACATTTCTTATAATAAGAATCTGCTGAGGATACATTCTTTCAGCTTTTATATTTTTGTAAAAGTATTCTGCCTTCATTTTGAAGTAGTTTCAGTAGTATACAATTCTAGATTGACAATTTTTTCTCCCAAGTATTTTAGAGATTGCTCGATTGTCTTCTCACTTGCCTTGTTTCCAGCAAAATATTTGCCACCATCCTCATTTTTGTTCTTCCTATGTTGCTTTAAAGGTTTTTATCTTTATCACTAGTTTTGAGCAATTTAATGGTGCTGTGCCTTAGTACAATTTTCTTCATATTGGTTAAGCCTGAGTTTCATTGAGTTTATTGGATTTGTGAATTTTTATCAAATTTGGAAATTTTGTTACCATTATCACATCCAAAAAAAATGTAGTGTTCTCTTCCTCTCCTTCAGAAAGTATACATATGCTCATTAGACAGCTATATATGTATTATAGAATATTATGTGGGACATGATTCTCTTTTTAAAATTATTTTTAGATAAGTATAGATTCACAGGAATTTGCCAGGACAGTTCAGAGAGGTCCCATGTGTCTTTCATCCAGTTTCTCCCAGTGGTTACCGTTTAAATAATCACAGCACAGTATCAAAGCCAGGAAAAACTGACTTGGTACAATGTACATCCATACTTCCATCTTACTTTATCACATGTATATATTTGTGTAATACCACCACATTGAAGAACTATTCCATTCACGCAAAAGTCTCCTTTGTGCTACCTCTTTATACTTGCATCTAACATCTCCATCTAATAACTCATAATCCCTGGTGACCACTATTTTGTTTTTCATCTCTATAGCAGTGTTGTCATTTAGAGTTATATGAATAAAATGATATAGTAAATGACCACTTGAGATTAACTTTTTTCACTGAACATAACAATATTGTGATTCACCCAAGATGTGTGTATTTATTGCTAAGTGGTATTTCAGGAAAAGATAAACCACTCTCTAAACATTCACTTACTGAGGGACATTCTGGTTATTTACAGTTTCGATATTACAAGTAAATTGCTAGGAACAATCATGTCTAGATTTTGTATGGACATAAATTTTAATTTCTCTACAATAAATGCTCAGAAGTACAATGTTTGAATTGTATGGTAACGATATGTTTAGTTTTTAAAAGAAACTGCCAAATAATCTTATAGAGTGACTGTACCATTTCACATTCCCACAGAAATGTATGAGACCCATTTCTCCACATGCTAACCAGATTTTAATATTGTCATTTTGAGGTCTTAATTTGCACTTCCCTCAAGGATAGTGATTGTCTTTTCATCTTTTGCAGAGCAATAGTTTTTAATTTTGATGAAGTATAATTCATCTATTTTTTGTTTTATAGATCATGCTTTTGGTGTCACGTCTAACAACTCCTCATTAAGCCCTAAATCCCAGACTTTTCCCTATGTTTTCTCTAAAGGTTTTATAGTTTTACAATTGACATTAAATCTAAGGTCTATTTTAGATTACTTTTGTATAAGGTCTGAGACTTATGTAGGAGTTCATTTTTGCCTATGGATAGCCAATTGCTCCAGCCCCACTTCTAAAAAAGAAAAGAAAACTATCCTTCTTCAGTTGAATTGATTTTATATAAGTTTGTCAAAAATGAGTTGGCAATGCTTGTGGAGAAGTATTGTGGGGTCCTCTACTTGGTCTTTATTACTGTAGCTATATAATAAGTTTTAAATCAGGTAGAATGATTTTTCCCACACTATTTTACCTTTTCATAATTTAGGTATTCTAATTTCTAAGCTTTTCCATGTGAAGTTTGGAATGCTCTTGTCTGCATTTACAAAAATCATGTTTGCATTTTAATGGGAAATGTAGAATCTTTCAATCCACATACAAAGTAAGTCCTTCTATTAATTTTGATCTTTAATTCCTTATCAGTGTTTTGCAAGATCTGTATTTATTAGATTTACAATTCAAATTTTCAGGGTTTGTTTTTGACTGCTTGCAAATGGTACCGTATTTTAACTTCAGTGTTCATGTGTTCATTGCTAGCGCATACAATTTATTTTGTATATTTATTTTGTATACTGCCACTTTGTTATACTTGTTAGTTCTAGGAGTTATATGTTTTGTTTCTTTTTTTTTTTTTTTGGTAGATTCTTTGGGATTTTTTAATGTAAAACATCAGGTCATCTGCAAAATAGGGACAGTTTTATTTCTTTGTTTCTGTACATATGACAATTTATTTTTCTTGCCTTACTGCACTAGCTAAAACTTAAGTACTGTGGTAAGAGTGGAAAGAGTGATTATCTTTGCCTTGATCCCAATCATAGGAAGAAAGCAGTCAGTCTTTCACCATTCAGTAAAATGGTTTTGTAGCTTCTATTAGTTTTTTTTTTTTTTGGTAGTTACAGAATTTTTGTAGATGCTCTTAATAATTAGGTTTAGGGTGTCCTCCTCTATTCCTAGTCTACTTAGTGTTTATTTTTTTAATCATAAAATGGTAAAAATTTTGTTAAATATTTTTTGCATAGAGAGGATAATGTATTTTTTTTCCTGAGCCTGTTAATGTGTTAGCTTGCAAATGATTACCAAATTTTGAACCAGTCTTCCATCACTAGAATAAATTCCTAAAATAAATAAATCCACTAGAATAAAATCTCTGGGTCATGATATATAAATTATTTTATGTATTCCTGATTTCTATTTGATAAACCTTTGTTAAACATATTTTCATCTGTATTTCATGAGGGATGTTGGCCTGCAGCTTTTTTTTTATTTTTATTTTTTGGTATTGTCTTTATCTTGTTACACTAGTCAGATAGTAACCACTTTTTGGAAGGAGTCATAATGTTCTCCTTTCTCTTCTATGTTCTGTAAGAGATAGTGTAAAATGAGTGTTAATTCTTCTTTAAGGAATTTGGTAGAATTTTACAATGAAACCATCTAGAGATTTATACTGAGGGAAGTATTTAATTGAAAATTTAATATTATTATTAGTTATAAAACTATTCAAATTTTTTATGTCATATTGGGTAAATTATGATAGATTTTGTTTTTTTAAAAAAATTGGTCCATTCCAAGTTGCCAAATTTATTTGTGTAAAGTTATTTTTATTATTCCCTTATTAGCCTTTTGATGTGTGAAGGTCTGTAGTTATATCTCATGTTTCATTTCTGACAGTAATAATTTATGTCCTCCTTTTTTATCATTATATATCAGTCTTGCTATGTTAATTTTATTGATCCTTTCAAAGAAAAAAACATTTTGTGTCACTGTTTTTCTGTTTTCAAATTCACTGATTTCT
The DNA here is from genome assembly GCF_009828535.3 of Hylobates moloch. Taxonomy (NCBI): domain Eukaryota; kingdom Metazoa; phylum Chordata; class Mammalia; order Primates; family Hylobatidae; genus Hylobates; species Hylobates moloch. Next base: position 115,796,570 of record NW_026652277.1, on the reverse strand, counting down.
GCTCTTATACATATTATTTCCTTCCTTTTGCTTGCTTTGGGCTTATTTTGTTTTTATTTTTAGGTTCTTGAGATAGGAACTCCAATTATTGATTTGAGGCCTTTCCTCTTTTTGAATGTATGTGTTTAGTGCTATAAATTTCCCTCTCCACACTGTTTTAGCTGTGTTCTACCATTTTTGATATGCCATACTTTCATTTTCTTTAGTTTCCTGCTCTGGCTCATTTTCTGCATGCCTATGCCATTGAAAACCCAGAAGTAAATTCCTGCATTTATGGTCAATTGATTTTTGATACAAGTGCCAAAAACACATAATGGGAGTAAGGGCAATGTCTTCAATAAATGGTGTTGAAACCAATGAATATCCACAATCAGAATAATGAAATTAGACTCTTTATACAAAACCAACTCAGAATGAATTAAAGACTTAAACATAAGACCTGAAGCTGAAAAACTATTTAAAAACATAAGAGAAAAAAATCTCAATAGCATTGTTCTAGGTAATGACTTTTTTGGATATGTGAACCTGAAATCACAGCAACAATAGTAAAAATTGATAAATGGGATTGCATCAAACTAAAAAGTCCCTGTTCAGCCAAGGAAACAGGAGTGAAGAGACAACTTACGGAAAGGGGCAAAATACTTGCAAACTATACATTTGATAAGTTGTTGCTATCCAACATATATAAAAAAACTTAACTCACTAGCAAGAAAACAAATAATACAATTTTAAAAATGGCAAAGGATCTGAATATACATTTCTCAAAAGAAGACATACAAATGGACAACAAGTATACGGGAAAAAATGCTCAATACCAATAGTCATCCAATAGATGCAAGTTAGAATGGCTGTTGTCAGAAAGACAAAAGATAAGTGTTGGTAAGGATATGGAGAAAAGGGAGCTCTTACACAGTATTGGTGGAAATTTAAATTAGTATAGTCATTATGGAAAACTGTGTGGAGGTTCCTCAAAAAATTAAAAGTAGAACTGACACACAATCCAGCAACCCCAGTGCTTGGTATATAACCAAAGGAAATGAGCTCAGCATGTTGAAGAGGTATCTGCACTCCTTTGTTTATTGCAGCATTATTCACAATAGCCAAGACATGAAATCAACCTAAGTGTCCAGCAATGGATGAACAGATAAAGAAAATGTGATATTTATACACAGATAGATAGATAAAGATGTGATATATCTTTTCACATCTATCAAACAGATAAAGAAGATGTGATACATATATCACATTGTATTATATATATATATCACATTGTATTATACACACACACACACACACATACACACACACACACACAATGGAATACTAGTCAACCTTATAAATGAAGAAAATCCTGTCATTTGAAACAACATGGGTGAGCCTGGAGGACATTATATTAAGTGAAATAAGCCAGGCCTAGAAGGACAAATACTGTATAATTTCACTGATATGTTGAATCTAAAACAGTCAAACACATAGAAGCAGAGAGCAGAATGGTGGTTACAGGGGGCCGGGGGAGGGAGAAAGGGTGGGCTAGGGAGATGATGGTCAAAGGATACCATCCAACCAAATTTCAAGTAGATCGGAGGAGTAAGTTCAAGAAATCTATTGTGCAACATGGTTAATAACAATGTATTGCATTCTTAGAAATTGCTAACAGAGTCGATTTTAAATGTTCTTATTACCAAAAAATGATAAACCTGTGAGGTAATGCATATGTTAATTAGCTCAATTTAGCCATTCCACAAATATATATATTTTAAAATATGTTGTACATAATAAATATATATAGTGTCAATTGAAATACAGTAAAAACATTGGAGAAGTATCAGAGATTATTAATAAAATGAATTTTGAATTATGACTCTAATTTAGCCAGATGTACTTAGGGAAAATACTTATAAGTAAAGGGAAAATGTAGAAAGATACAGTGGTGTGAAGGAACACCAGCAGTGTGATGGAGTAGACCAAGTTTGGGAAATATAGGATTTTTCATTATGGATCAGCTGATAATATATTAGATATGGGTGCACAATGGAAAGCTGAAAGAAATGACGGAGATAAGGGGCCTTTTTCTGTCATGAAGGAAAATTAAGATTTTATTCTGTTGGTAGTTTGAAGCCACCCAAGAATTCAACAGGGAGCAGGAAGTATCAGATATGCCCCTTAGGAAGACTATGTTTGAGAATCGAACAGATCAATTTAAAAATGTTAAGTACCCAGAATAAATTTATTATATAATAAATAAAGTGATTTAAATAGATTAAAAGAATGTCCATGAAATATTAATACATCCATGGAACACAAAAGAAAATCAGTCAGATAACTGACCACAAAGAAAATGTTAAATCCAATTAAAGAGTAGAAATTTTAAAGGTTAAAATCTCTCATCATAAATGCTATGACTACAAATAATTTTAAAACATTGAGCAAAACGTAAAAAAATTTCCTGCAATATGATACTTAAAAATGTAGAACTGACATACTGAAAATGCTTCATGTTGTGCCCTGAATACTTTTCCCAACTTTGTGTTTTAAACTTGTGTGCCCTGGTTTTATGATCACATTTTTGTGGCTTGATATTGTGGCAGCTGACACGATAAGGGATTTAGGTAAGATAATTCATTTTATCTTAAAAAAAGAAGAAAAAGAAAAAAACCTACATGCTCCTTACTGCCCATCTCTCTGCATTTAAATAAAAATAATATTTAATAAATGCTCATTATGCTGTGAAAAAAAATTCTGTCCTTATTTGCGTTTCGTTAGTTTGGGTTTAAATTTTAATATCTCTCAAATTCCCTTTTGTATTCCCTGATAGCCTAAACGGATGCTTAAATCATATTTACCGTAATTAACCCACTTACTTTCCTTTGTTTTTGATTCTTCCTTATTAATGATTCCTCTCTACAGCCTATGTTTTCTACTCAATCTATTCATTGGCAGAATGCACAGGATAATCTTGGTATTTGAAAACTGAAGCAACTGTTTTACATTACCAAACAAAAATATAATTTGATTGATTTTCTGCAGCAAGGTTTTCAAAATACTTCAAAGTCATATTATATGCTTTTAATCAATTCAGTGAAAGGTTAATATTTTGAAATATAAAGGCTCTCTATATTTCAACTATTATTTTGAATAACAGATACCCATTTCAAACAAAATGCATTTCAAAGTCGTAGCAATTGTTAATAATGTGCTTTTAAAAGAAATTCATGTAATAATTATAGCACAGAAAAATTTTAAAAATACAGTATTAAACAAGCTGAGAAATACAGAAATGTGAGAACTAAAGAACCAATTATTTAAGTATATTAAGAATTAAAAATGGGGATATTCCATAATTGTTTTTATGCACAAATTTAAAGTATGCTAAACTGGCTCACTGTTTACATTATTTTAGAGTAGTGTTACTTAGCGGGTTAATGAATTTGATGATTAAAGACCTAAAAGTAGTCATTAGAAAGTAATTTCATGGTATCATCTCTGGAGAGAGCATTATACACAGGTATGCCTCCTTTACTACATTCACTCATTCAAAAATACATTTATTTTGCATCTATGATGTCTGAAAGGACACTGGTCAAGAGACTTTGGTGTTTAGGTGAATGGGCAGTAGTTAGGATTAAAAAGGTGAAAAAACACTCTGTGCCCTCAAAGTGAAAAGTATGGCCACTTACTATTGATAACACAAAGCACAGGTAGCAAGTGCTACAAATTTAGTAAATGAAGAAAGGAGCCATATAATGTTGTTAAATGCATTTCTTACAATAAATCATTTAAATTTTAGTAGTAAAGATTTTATAACTTTCTACCAATATTTTCACCATCTATTTCCCATGCATTAAGTTTAAAGATTTGGATGGTTCTAATTTCCCACAGTAAATATCTTTTATTAAAAACCATTTAAATACCTACGGTCATATTGAAACCGGAAAGGTTCCGTCATCCCCCTCGCAGGGCGTGCGATGTGGGTGTGGCTTGCTTCTTCAGTGCCCCGCTGCTCAAACTTCTAGGGGAGCATACAGATAGGCAGGCTGTGGGGCTCTGACTCCACGGCAGTGTCTAGGGGTGAACGTTTACAGCTCCTGAAGCCGCAGTGGGCGAGTGTTACGGGGTGCTCTTTTAATTTGCCGTCTATAGGTGTCTTGTGTTAAGTCCGCTCAATTATAACCTCTACCTTGTCGCAAGGACAGAGGGCTTTCTGTATCCCGGGTTCTTGCCTTGGTGTACCGGAAGAATCGGATCACATGCGGGATTGGAGAACGCGTACAAAGTTTTATTGAGTGGAAGTAGCTCTCAGCTGATGGAGGAGCCAGAGGGAGACGATTTTCTCCTGGAGTTGGGCCGCCCCGGCTCTCCTCCAAGTGCCCCGGGCAAACTCCGCCTAGTCCCCTCAATCAATGGCCTGCCGGCGTGCAGGTGCCTCTCGGTGTGTGTTTTTCTGCCAACGTGCTCCTCTAGAGGTCCTCTGGAGGACCAGGCGCTTGAGTCTTCTACTGCTGATGTGCTTCTCTGGAGGTATGGCCACCTGTGTGTCTGCACGCCAGGGTCTCGGGTTTTTATAGGCCCCAGGGGCGTGGCAGGTCCGGGTGGTCTTGGGAAATACAGCATTTGGGCAGGAAATGCCTGTGCTCACCTGGGTCCCTGGGGGTGGAGCCCTAGCCAGGGACCCGCCTTTCTCTCCAGCACTTCCCTTCCCCCATTCTGTATCATTTAAAGGAACCATGCTCTTCCCTTGCCAGCATTCCCCTATCAATATAACATGCACCAACTAATAAATCTTCAGTTCTTATTGGCTTCATTTTAAAAATCGAATAATTCTTTGTCTTACACACACACACACAAAACTGAAGAAAGGAGAAAAATCAAGCAATACTTTTCTTAAAGGAAATTAAAGAAAGTAGTTTGTTAAGTAATCTGACATTATGTATTTAAAATCTATATTTTTTAAAGTTTAATTCATTTGATTGGCAACTATCTATTACTTAAGACTTTGTCATCAGTAGAGTTTACCAGACAGTAAACCTTTATTGGCTAACTTGTGTTTGCAAACTCCAGCTTTAACACATTTGTTAACTCATTCCTCTATATGTTCATAAGTAGTTTTATAATATAAAGGAAAAAGAAAACCTCTTTCTAAAGCACTATAAAATGCTATTTTCAGAAAAAAGTATACATTTTATATGGTATATAAGTTGTTTTCCAAGAAGAAAGTGGTAGTGTGTAAGGACAGTGATAGACCTATTCTGATAAGGTCTGTGAGTTTTTTAGGGTAAGAACTTTTCAAGTGGGATTTTCCAGTCAAAATACATTTTCCATACTATAAATAGTGACTGAAAATAAACACAGATTTTTCTGAGAGGTAATTTTACATTTTGCCACATATTTGTCACAACATTCCACCTTAAAATAATATTTCGGAATTCTTACCTTAACTGACCCATTAACAGTCTTCCTCCCCAATTTCATGCTTCAGTGTGATCACTAACAGAACAGTCGACATTTCTTAGCTGGGAGATAATAGCATTTCTGAATGACCTGAAATCCTCTGGAATTGTACTCTACCTGATTTTCAAGGGTGTTTAATCCATTTGTATGCTCCAAATTTTCCATTTGAATTTGCATCAGGTCATGTAATATCAGTTTCTTCTGTGTCACCTGACGTAGCAGTAACTTCATATAATGTGACACTGTGTAATGTACAGTTTAAATAATCCCTTTTCTTCTACTGGGGTGGGATCTATCCAATGCTGCATCTGTCCTACACCACTGATCTACTTAATGGGTGTAACTACTAAATAAAAATATCTAGCTACTTCTGTGCATTTCAGTATGACAATTACATACTTGTCTTCCTAGTTAATCATACCACTTTATACCATAAATGTGTTTCTTATATAGTATTATAAAGAAGCTAAATATTAAAACAATAATAAATTTCCCTTTCCCCCTTCCACCCATGGGAGCTGTCAGGTTGGAATGTAAGAAAACAACATCACTTTGTGTCACTGAATTTTGTTTATATATTCATTTGAGAAGTGAATTCCAGAAAGGGAGCATTATTTCTGGCTGAAATTTAGCAGGCAAAGGATAGTGAATTCTGTCTCTAAGGCCAGACTTCACGTCACATTCTAGATTGTGGGTCTGCAAACAATGATGTCCAAAATAAATCTGGCCTACAGTCTGTGTTTATAAAGTATAGTTTATTGGAACACAGCTATACCCATTCTTTTTCATATTGTCATTCTTTTTCATATTGGCTACTCTTAGACTACAAAGGCAATGCTCAGTAGTTGCCACAAATACTCTGTCCCACAATGCTCAAAAGATATTCTACCTGGCCCTTTACAGACAAAAATTATTGACCTCTATTCTAGAAATTTTGTGAACTGTGAACTGTCGGTTGCATGATGTTAAAACAGACATTATCACACAAATTCTCTGCAAGGATGACATAGTTTTTAAAAGTGAATAAACATACTGAAATTCTAAATGAAACTAGTTCTCTTGTAAGCTCCAGGAAATAGAGTCATATCTCATAGCTGAGGGAGCTTTTGTCTCTTATTTGGGTATTTAGTTTTTGTTTTACATTTAGGTATATTTCTAATGTTTATTTTTGATTTCTTATCTCCATTGCTTCTTATATCAAAAGCAAAGATTTGGAAAGAGCAATCCACCCACTTCTAAGGAGAGGTGGCAAGACACTTAGGCTAGAAGGAATTTGCCCTGAGTAGTGAGGCATACGTGTTTCTAGTCTAGTCAATGAAGTCTTAAAGAAAATGTCTTAAATAGTGAGTTTCTTTTAGAAAAGAATCAAAGACTGTCTAGCACACTCTGGTTTTCCACAGATGATGCCTCCATTCAACAAACTAATCACTTACTCTGGGTTAGATTCTGTAAGACAATCTGAAACCAACTGACTTTTTATTGCTATAGGACCTTGCACTGCATTACCCAACCATATTTGGAGTGAAATTCACATACTTTGTTAAAAAAATCATTTCTGAAGAGTTTTATAGACTATGGCATGGTACTAGACTAGGCAATCGATGTGCCAAACATAGAGGGCGATGAAAGGTCTGTTAAGAGCAGCCTACAATGAGGATTACAGAAACACTTTCACCAAAGGACGATGATGAATAGACCCAACGGATGAAACCTTTACCAATGGATGTCTGATGTAATAAAGAGTAGATGTCAGCATCCAGGAACTGTGCATGATTTGATGTGAAAATAAACTTTTCCCTTCCTATCTTCTGATAATATTTAAATGCTATTTATTTAAGTTTTTCTTTTGAGGAAGAGATACCCATTGATAGCACAACCAATAATGAGCCAAATGTAGTGAGACTTGCTGGCAGTCAGTCTGACTAGATGGGTAACCATTCTGATATGTACTTTGTGTGTATGTGTTGGAAGGAGGTGCAGTAAACACTCAAAAATCACCTCTGTTACTAACCTGAAACACTCTTTGAATTCTTCCTCCATGCCTCACGCTCCCTTGAGACACTTCCAGTTTGAGTCTGATTACAGGAGATAGAATCCATTGTCAATAATATACTTTGATTAGCTAATTAATAGGTTGTTTAAATTACAATAAGAATGGAATTGCTCATATACTTGTAAAAATTGCCACTGTGTGTATACAGTTGTCTAACGTATTCTGCAATTTTTCCTTGTGAAATTAACAGGGCCTGGGGGAAAATTCAGTTATTAAACTTGAATTTGCATCTGAGACTTTTCAGGACACTACAGAGTTTCAATTTATACGTGAAGTTAACAAGGTACAGAGCTTTTGCATTAAATTCCCTTTCTGTTTCTGCCATCTCTGTTCTATTACTTTAATATGGACATAGTACTAGTTATATAACAAAAGTGCTATGTACATCAATACAGTCGTGAGACCAATCTCTTTGTGCAGTTTTATCAAATTTAAATGACATACTTAAAAGGAGTGTCTTTTGAGTATCCTACCAGATATATACAGGCACTATATTTAAAAAAAAAAAACAAAAAAAACAAAAAAAAACTCCATGAAAGAATCTGTTCAGGAGTATTCTTCAAGTGCACTCTACCTGCATAACATGAGGCTGAAGAAGCTCTCAGAAAACTCAGTTGTTTCTGCAAGAAGCATCTTGAATTTTAAACCTTCTAAATGTTGCTTTCAGGAATAGTAGCTCTCAGGGGCAACCTAATCAGCCTTTTTACCTAAAATGTATAAGATAATTTGACCTCTAGAATCTGAGAACTTTCAAGAATGCAGTGGTTTGCATGAATTTCGGAGAAACAAAATTTCTTCATTGTCAAAAGTGTCTAATCATAAAAATGTATCCATCTCCTACACCCTTTTAAAATCCTGCATATATATTTATATTTTTTATCAAAATGGCAAAAGGGCAGAATAAATTCTGTCCCACCAAACTATATCATGGGACAGATACTGTTGGTGTTTCTGCAGTTTCCTGTGAATTAGAAACTAAGAAGCATAACAACTGTGCAGAAAAAAAAGGTGGCATTTAGTGCTTTCCTTCTGGAAAAGACAATGAAAAGCTCTAGAAGCACTCCCACGTGGCAGAGACTGAAATGCAGTATCTACAGAACACATCTGAAAACACTTTTTGCACTATGTAGGCTTATACATACTGCTTCTAACACTAAAGGGAATGTCATTTTTCTGTTTTACATTTAGTTTTACATTGGGCAAAAGAGTGTGAGTGGAGCACATCTAGTGGTGCTACAAGATGCACTGGCTGCCTTGAGACACTCAGTTCCCTAAGGTACTACCAGGGAATCATGTAGGCACCAAGCACTGTAATTGTCATTTTTATTGACAACTGAGTTGGGGTAATATTATATTCCAAAGCAGCATTGATGAAAACATTGGATTATTTGTAGTAAGAACACATTTTAATTTAAATTATTTTTAAAATTTTTAACAAAATTGAAATCAGCTTTTTAAAACTGCCTATTTTCAGCATTTCTACTGTTTGTCCAGTAAACTATTTATAAGTGAGATAATCAAATTAGATAATTAATTTAAACCATCTTTTCAAATGAAAAGCACTTTAAAGCTATAAGATGCTTTTAGTCTCTTAAAAAGATACTAGATTTCCTGTGATTATATGGCTTGGCCTATTGTAGAATTATTGACACATTTAATATGTTTGATGAGACCAACATATGACCTCAATGGTAAAGTTATTGTGGTATCATGTTGGATTATTAAATTAAGTCACGCTGTGGGAGAAGACTCTATATTGCATTAGTCATAGTCTTGGCAAGAGGCTGGTGTCATTGTCCAACAGGGTACTTGAGAAAACTTAAGAAGTGATTTTTACCAAAGTGTGGACAACTTAAATGAAACTAGCAATAGAAAGTAAAGTCGGCTGGGCACAGTGGCTCATGCCTGTCATCCCAGCACTTCAGGAGGCTGAGGCGGGTGGATCACCTGAGGTCAGTAATTCAAGACCAGCCTGGCCAACATGGTGAAACCCTGTCTTTACTAAAACACACACACACACACACACACACACACACAAATTAGCCAGGCGTGGTGGCGGGTGCCTGTAATCCTAGCTACTTGGGAGGCTGAGGCAGAAGAATCCCTGGAACTCAGCAGGCAGAGGTTGCAGTGAGCTGAGACTGTGCCATTGCACTCCTGCCTGGGCACAAGAGCAAAACTCCATCTCAAAAAAACAAAACAAAAAAAAAAAAAAAAAAAAGAAAGAAAGAGAGAGAGAAAGAAAGTCTTCCCAGGATAATAGTGGGTAGTTGTTGCCACACCAGGACTGATGGACAAAGGAAGGAAGCAAGTATTAGACCCCAGAGAGTAACAGATAGCTTAAAAGAGGATTATGTCTACTGCCAGCCCATGGCTTGGCAGGGAAGGTGCTATGGGAATAAAACCCCAACCTCCCTCAACTTCTACTTTCTAATCTTTTGTCTATACCTATTGGAGGAAATCCATCTCAGTCCAGAGGGCAAGAGGTCCTATTAATTAAATTTAAAAATGTCAGCCTCTGGAGGCACAGAGCAAGGTTGATCTGGCAGGATAAATAAAGAATATTAAAAATAGGAGTTAATAATTCATAATTAAATAAATTTCTGAAATAAACTTTTAACGTTTTAAATATGAAACCATGTGTTTTTTAAAGTAAATTTAATCGATATTGATAAGGTTCATTCATTCACATATTCAGCAGAGCTTTAGTGGATACCTACTATATGCTCTCTGCTAAGCACTTAGTAAAATTATTTTATATGATTCCCCTCCTCAGGGATTTTATCATTTTGTTTGAAATATAGATGTGAAAAATCAACTGTTACAACCATACTATAAGAGGAAATTTAAAAGAAGGAAGAAGAAGAAACTAAAGGGTGGCTTCTAGGTCAAAATAAAACACAAGCCAAGTGTTAAGGAAGAATATGGGTTAGACAAGTGGACGATGGGAGAATAGGAGAAATAACCTTAGAGGTAAAGTGAGTAGTGCAAATATACGGGGGCTCAAGCAAGCTTGGTTCAGGAAACTGGAACTTTTTCAGTTTCGCTAGAAGGAAGGAAAAACCTAGGGCCAACAAGTTTGGTCTAAATCATTAAGGTACTTTATTTGATAAGTTAGCAGCTGTGTTTTACCCTAAAATGGATGAGGTGCCAAGGAGGAATTTTAAGCAAGGGAAAGACCTAAAGAGTTTTGCATTCAAGAGATATAACTGTTACAGGTGTGTAGAGGATCATGGGAAGGGCATAAAATGAGAGAGCAATTAAGAGATTATTACAAAATCCAGAATTGCCAAAGATTTTGTATTAGATTTATCCAGAGAAATAGAACCAATAGGATGCATATATAAAGATATTTATTAAAAGGAATTGGCTCACGTGATTACAGAGGTTGGCATGTCCCAAGATATACAGTCTGCAAGTGGTAGAACAAGAAGAGCTGGTGGTTTAGTTCCAGTCCAAGTCCAAAGGCCTAAGATTCAGAAGAAGCAGTGGTATAAGTTCCAGTCTGGAGGCCCAGAGGCTAAAAACACAGGATGAGTGGATGCTTCCATTCAAGTCTAAACGCAGGTAAAAGAACAATGTCACAGCTAAGAAAGGCAGGAGGAATTCCGAGTTACTTGAGGGTGGGCAAGCTATTTTGTTCTGTTCAGGTTTCCTGCTGATTGAATGGACCTGCCCACATTAGGAAGGACAATCTCTTTTACTCAGTCTACCAACTCAGATGTTAATCTCATCCAGAAACACTCTCACAGACACCCTCAGAATAATGTTTGACCAAATGTCGGTCCGCCTCATGGCTCAATCAAGTTGACACATAAAATTAACCATCACAGTCTTGATAGGAAGAGCACAAAGAATATATGCAATAGAAATTGGAGATCAAATGCCTTGGAGGCGATAATTAAACCTGATGCCCCAGAGTCTGTCATGAAAACCTGGATAAAATGTGATCTTACTGGACCACTGTGAGACACACTGAAGGATGAACAAATACAAGGGAGTTCAGGTTAAAAAGATTTGTCAATACCTGTGGGTAAACCAGCATATGGGAAAGAAGTCTGCACTAAAGTAAAGATGAGCTTTATATGGTTATTATAAACATTTAAATGGGCAACTTTTATATAATAATTTATTATTATAGACAAATTATAACTACTCAATATGGGCCATATGATTAAATATAAGACAATTTAGTGCACTAAAGTGGTCTACATTTTCCTTAGAAAAAGAAGAGATAAAAGCAATAGTCCACTTGTGTTGTATGTGTAGATCCATTGTATATTCAGGAAATTAATATATTGATATTGAATAATTTAGTTCAATATTTCTGTTTTAGTTTTTGCTTAGATGTTGTGCTTTTTCCATTTTCCGTAACTTTTCATACAGCTGTCTGAAAACAATATAACATTGTTTATTTTGAAGAAAATAATTAATTTAGGTAAACAGCAACTTCATAGAGGATTTTAAAACCCCTTAATTAAATTATCTTTTATTACAAATTGTGTCTTTACAGATAGCATTTTCACAATTCTAGACCTTGCTACATATAAAATTAATATATTTTAATATATAATAATTGTATTATTATTAACCATATAGAATCATTATCTAGTTAATTTTTCTTATGTAGAGCTATCTATGTGTGAATATTTTCTGTGTTAACATACCATGGTGAAATGGATAAGCTGAATATCATTTGCAACATCCAAAGGCAAATTAGTTGATATCAGTTGCTTCCTTAATACTGAATTATAAAACATATTATAACTTTAAGGCAACACAGCTGTTTACAATGTCTCCTCATTTTTCAGCATCCATTCAGTTCATCCCCTCAATAGAGTGGTTTCTATAGAAGCTTCCAAACACTCTTGTTTCCAAACTCCTCTAAAGCATGCTCTGTACCAAAAAGGTAACATTTTCACTAACTGTTTCATGTGTTTGCTTTAATTTTAACTGTAAAGCCAGATGGTAATCTCCTTGAGGTCAGGGGCCTAATATCTCACTTTGAGCTTCTTCGCCCCTAGCATCCATATTGGTTACATAGTTCTGTGGTCTACATATTGGTAGATTTATCTATTTCTCCAGAGCCTTACTTAACAAATACTGAAAGGAAATGAGACTGTATTTTACATAAGTTATTGCCAGATAATTTTTAAATGCAGCATAAAATTAAACTTATTGAAGAAATTACCATTTTATACAAAAATAAAGAAAATTAATCTTTAGTCAATGTCTTAGGACTTAGATCAAACATCACGTATGGCAGAATTCTAGAGAGAACTCATTACTTTTCACTTTGAATTAAAATTGAAATACATTTTGTAACTGAAATATGTGTAAGTAAACTCACTTAAAAGATAAGCTATATAAATAAACTTAACTTCCTTATTAAAGAAAAGTTAAAAAGATTTATTTTCAACACAAAAATAATAAACTCCCTAACCACACAAAATTTTGTCATCTTTTTAAAAAACATTTAAATAGGTTTTTGTACAATTAGAAACCATTTTTATTCTTTTATTTCTCTTGTAGTTTGTAGGATATTTCTGTGTTTATGTATTTTCATAGACATGGTCATCTATCGGTATTGTGGGAGATTGGTTCCAGAAACTCTTGTGGATACAAAAATCCTCGGATACTCAAGTCCTTTATCTAAAATGGTATCAGATTTGCATGTAACCTACTTAGATCTTTCTCTTCCTTTAAATCATCTCTAGATTACTTATGATACCTAATGCAATATAAATGCTATGTAAATAGTTATGCTATATTGTTTAAGGAATAATAACAAGAAAAAAGTGTGTATATGTTCAGTACAGACGCAGTTATTCTTTTTTTTTTTCCTAAATAATTTTGATTCAGGGTTGGTTGAATCCACGGACACACCGCACACAGATCTGAAGAGACAACTGTATTTATGTCTAAACATAAAGTATTTGTGTCCTCCTAAATTCATCACAAAGTAATATTCTATAAACTGAATTCCACCTTTTAATTTTCCGCACTAGTTAAAAAAAAAAACAACTGTTTGAAAGGACTTAAATTAGGAATTAAGGACCCCAGGTCCAGCAAACCAAAGTAACTGTTTCCTGTTCTGCAAACTTCTCTGGCTCTACCAGGACTGACACTTTGCTTCCATAAATGTGAGACCAATGACCTAAATCCTTTTTTGAGTACCCCAAAATTCCACTAAAATTTACAAAAGCAATTATATTCTCATTTTATTGATATTTGAAGCATAATTTTAATTTTAAAATGGGTAGGAATGTATCCTTAAGTCTTCCTAAAACACCCTAGAATCTACTCCTAGATGACATTTTAGGGCAAGGAAGACTGTTGCTTACACCTAAACTGTTCCGTTGTTTTTGTTGATTATGAAAACATTATTTTCAAATAGGATATATGATGCATAACAAAATTAAAATACAAATATCTAGGTAGTATTTCGTACCCTGCTCCATTATCAGTAATTTTTACTTGTTATTAATCATTAATTAATCCAACCCTTGCTGTCTTGCCAAAGTTCAGCAGACAAAAATCAAGCTCACCTTCACTGGAAAGACCCCATTTATCTTTCCAATTTTTCCTTCTTTTTTTTCTCCTCCTTACCTACAGGAATGCTAGAGAAAAAAAAAAAAATTGAATCCCAGTGTGATGCCGCTGGTATGTATAAAAAAACCCTTGACAGTCATTTTCCCATCAGCAGTTTCCCTGCTGGCCAGCTTCTAAATCTCTCCCACTTCCCTTCTCCTCAGGTAGCTGGCTGCTAGATGTTTACTGATTAATTTGCATCAAATGTTCTCCTAGCAACCAACACTAGGATAGGATTAAGGTATAATGTGATTCCTTCACATTTTTAAAAGTAATTTTAGCCAGTTGTTTTTTATTTTTTTATTGTTGTTTTTATTTGGGGAAAATCAGCAAACTTTTTTTCTATTTAAAAATTAGCATTTGTGAACACATCTTTTTTTTTTTTTTTTTCCTTTTTGTAGACGGAGTCTCACTCGCTGCTGCCCAGGCTGGAGTGCAGTGGCGCAATCTCAGTTTACTGTCGTTTACTGCAACCTCTTCCAGGGTTCAAGCGATTATCCTGGCTCAACCTCCCGAGTAACTAGGATTACAGGCGCTCGCCACTATGCCTGATTAATTTTTGTATCTTTAGTAGAGACAGGGTTTCACCATATTGGGCAGGCTGATGTCAAACTCCTAACCTCAGGTGATCCGCCCGCCTTGGCCTCCCAAAGTGCTGGGATTACAGGCGTGAGCCATCGCGCCTGGCCCACATCCCTATTTAAAACACAAGTAATCTTAACAATGCAGGAATATATACTGTATACTTTAAATAAAACCACAAAGAATTGGCCTGGTGTGGTGGCTCACGCCTGTAATCCCAGCACTTTGGGAGGCTGAGGTGGGTGGATCACGAGGTCAGGAGATTGAGACCATCCTGGCTAACACAGTGAAACCCCCTCTCTACTAAAAATACAAAAAATTAGCCAGGCGTGGTGGCGGGCGCCTGTAGTCCCAGCTACTCGGGAGGCTGAGGCAGGAGAATGGCGTGAACCCGGTAGGTGGAGCTTGCAGTGAGCCAAGATCACACCACTGCACTCCAGCCTGGGCGACAGAGCGAGACTCCGAGACTCCGTCTCAAAAACAAACAAACAAACAAAAAAACACAAAGAATTTATGTCATTTTGTAATTATCAGTGCAAGACATTTAAATGAAAACAAATAGGTCTAGTTTCTAATAGCCAGTTATATAGAGAACACAGTCAATTTTCCTATAAAATGTGATTCATTTTTATTTTTTGAATAAAAATAACATGAAACTCAAAAGTTTTCATTAAGATTTACTTTAACTGAAAAGTTAATAAACTCATTTTCCCTATTTCTCAAAAAGTCTCAGTGTCACCATTTATATATAAACTTTGATAACAATTTTTAATATCAAATTATTAACGGAAAGAAAAGCTGTAAGAGAAAATATAACATGTATAATAAATCATGCATAGTAACACTAAATACACTGACCAACAGGACATGATATCTTAGCAGGTCTTTGAAATAAGAGGAAGAAATATTTTATTATGCCCCATTAAGATTTTAATTTAGCAAAGAACAATATAAGATATTTAGTGTGATCAATAACAGTTTCAGGTTTTAAAGTTATTAAGTTTTAAAGTGGTAATCTCAAGGCTGTAAAACACTTTATAACTTCAAAAATCTAAGATTCAAAAAATAAAAACCTATAGTTTAATCATCTGGTGGAGATAACAGAATATTTTTCCTAGAGGTAAGAATAAAGCAGCAAATCCTTCATATGGAAATGCATTACCGATACAGCTATGATGGTGATTACCCCTAGAATATTAGAAGACTGATATTTATGTAAATTTCCTTTTCCACTAATAGTTTATTATTTTCTATGTGAGCATTTCTTAAATCTCACATGTGCTTTTAAGAATCTGAAATATAAATAATAACCACTTATTTCAAGTTTCAAGACTTTTTAGTTAGGTAGTATATTGAAAATCTAATTCAAATTTTAGAAATTGCATATATAGATACTGTAACTTTTTAGCACCTTGATAGATGATTGTAAAACAAATGATCTAGGGTTAGAGACATGGGAACCCATATTTGTTGAAGACTTACTCTATACTAGGTACAGTGTCAGATTTTTAAATAAACTGTCTCATATAATCATATAAAAAACAGTTAATACAGATATTATCCTCAAATTATAGATCCTATCTGAGATTCAGAAATGTTAAATTGCTCCCAAAGACCACAGAACAAAGTTTAAAATCATGACTGTGGGACACCAAATCTGATTCCTTTCACTATATAAACAACCTCCCATAATTAATGGAAGCAAAACATTCTCCACCCCCCAATTACTTTAGTTATTGATATCCAAGTTTCACAAAGTACTCAGCCAGACTTGGCCTGGACTTTAAAATTACTACTTTCTTCTTCCCCTTATGGCTTATGAAAATCCCCACCATTTTCAGATACCAGTGATAAAAGACTAAACTAACCTGCATAAATATATGAGATTAAACAACCGGTTTTAAATGTTTATCTTCAGGTAGAGAATAAAATGGAATTTGATTGGAGACACTGAGTTTTTGTGTGTTTGTGTCTGTGTAAATGATTGTCTTGCTAATTCATACATACATACACACACACACACATACACACCTCACACATTCCCTCAAGGATGCCTTTCTCCTCCATCTTTGCATAGTCCAATGTAAGAAACACTCTTTGTTAATGAGATTTGAAGAATAGATGTCCCTGATCCATCCACTGACCTATCAAAGGGTTCTAGATCAATCCTGTGTGGTAAGCCATTTACTCTTGTTAAAACCATGGCTATACTGATAATGAATGAAAAAAGGTAGAAGGAAAATAACCTGTTGTTATTGGCTGAATTTTAATCTCCCCTGAGTAGCACCAAGCAAGAGATTCAGACAGCAAGGTTTTGGAAAATGTATTATTACAAATACATGTGTTCAATGATGTCACCCACATTTTGAAGAGCACACCATTAAGAAATATGAGCTAAGTGCCTACTTTCAAAACCTTGGAAGAAAAATAATGGCTTAAACTGCTATAAGCAGATGCAATAGTAAAGGACAAAATGATTTTTATATATACTCTTTGTTTCAAAAATGAAAGGCAAAATTGAGAACTAATGCTTTACAGAGTCCAATATGATGCCCTTACTAAATGTGGAAGAGGGAAATGACATCTAGAGGGTTTAGTAAAAGAAGTGAGCAATAATAAATACTAAAATAAATTCTGGAAAATATGCTGCAGTACCAACAACTTGAAAACACTTAAGAATTCAACAGAGAAAAATAAGTAAGGTATTGCCTTAGTTGTTTATGAACATGCAAAACAGAAAAAGAAAAAAATCTCTGCAGTGGCCTGAAGCAGTAGGGAACCAGTGAGTTAGAAAAAGTAAATCATGCTTTAAGCATGACATCCTGCCACTGTCCTCAACCCATAAACATAACAGTATATCAGTTTTATAAGAAATTATAGAGAATGTTAAGCAAATTATACTTTGTAAAACATTAAAAATATTTTTACAGTAAAATTCCAATACACTGTCTATACCCAGAGCAGCTATTGCCTATGAGTGATAGTGGCTGATAAAGTAGCCCTACTTATGTAATGCCACACAAGACATTCTTGCTGAAAAATATTCTTAGACACAAAAACCCTCCAGAGGGATTAGATCCAGCTCAGTGAAGCTATCCACTCCAACTCCTACATCGTCCTCAGTTTACTACCTCAATTCCTGCCATCATCCTTGGTATCTTCAACTCATCTGAATTACTCTTCCAACAATCCAAATTTATGACCCAACACAACTTCTTATCCCACCATATCTACTCTTACGGTAAACTTGAGCAAACTCATAATCACCCTCACACCCGTGGTCTGGCAATGGCTCTATCTGGAATCTCAAATTCCAAAATCCCGCTCTGATTACAATTCTGCGTCATATTCCCTCTTCCTCTTGATCATTTCAGCTACATCTGGGCTTCACCTCATTAAAGTTTCTAGTTCCAGACTACCATCCCTTTCTCCCAATACATTAGCTTCCTCTTGAATTCACTACTCTGTATAACTGGCTGAGAATTCAAGGTGTTATAGTTCAATTACTTCTATTCTTCCACCCCAGACTCTGAATGCAAAGAATTCAATCAACCCAAAACTTTTGCTATTTTCACACCTGGCTTGCCTGTGCGATACATTACTTTGACAATCGTATTTACTAACTTCAGCCTGGTCCAAGTGGCATTGACCTTCCATTATCAGTCAGTGGCCAACTGTCAGAACAGTGATCTCCTATTCCTGAGTGGCCACTCAAAATATTCACCATCGCCCTCACAAGCTTTACCTAGTGGTGTGCTAGTAAATGTTCAATCAACAGCCCTTTGAAAACAACACAAACAAGCCCAAATTTGTAGCATTTGCTGATTTTCAAACTGTAAATGCTTCCAGCCATGGCTGATTCCAAACTACTAACGTGACATCACTGAATGCAGAGTGGGGAAGCAACGTTTGGTAAGTAGCATACCTTCATATGGCCTTTCCACCAAATACAACCTGGTATCTGTTCTCAGACACAATAGACATAAATAATCTCAAGAGTATTATTAACAGTGAAAGGTAGTAAAATAATTAGGAAACCATGACTCTTGAGTATTTATTATCTTCACTTTAATATAATTTAACTATAAATTTATGTAATTTACATTTTAATAATAGCCATGTTTAACAACTATCTCTCAAAATTCCTGAAAACTCAGCGATTAGCTCCTGTAAGCTTCGGCACATCACTGCCCTTGCACCATTGTGAACTTTCATTTCTCTTAGCTGATGATCCTGCCTCATGCTCTACTGAAACACATTCAAGATTGCCCATTAACGAAATTTAAAACATCCCTTGACCCCTGACCCTGTGTCTACATATACTTATCTGATTTTTTATACCTGCATATCATTTTTATCAGAAATTCCATTAAAAAGAGTCCATATTGCAGTAGTAGTTTCTATATCCTTACTGTCATTCCTTGTTTTTTCTCTGAAATTTTATGACATCACTATGGGAAAAAGCTGTAAATTACATCCAAAATGCAAGGATTTTTTTCTTTCAGTTTTCTGATTGCTTTTTTAAGCAATTCTTGCAGCATTTGGTTCTATTGCATCTTCTTTCTAAAATGTTCTTTCTTCCTGACTGCTGTTTGGCCTTAGGCATTCTGTGAACCATGAGAGACTGGGTATGGTACCCTCCATGAGCATGCCTGCAAGGAGCAGCTAGCTGATCAAACTGGCCCCCCTGCAGCTGAAGGGTGTTGGCCAGGTAAACAAAGTATTTGCTGCAGTTAAGGCTGGGAGACTCATAGTCTTTCCAGATGTAGTGGGTACAGAAGCTCTTGCCTGTTTTCTTGAGAAGAGATGACTACTTAGTAAACCACTTGGCTCCTGGGCCTCTCATTACTTATGGGATTGCTGTTGCTTCTTGCATCCCAGAAGTTGAACTTGAGGCCCAATACCAAGATAAAAGAAAGAACACATCTAAGGGGCCCAGCAAAAAGGGGAATATGTTCAGAATACTTAGAACAGGTGACTCAAACTGAAATAGAACTGAAGCAGAGGTGAAAACACAGCTAGAATAAAATTAAGATATACACACACACGCACACACACACACACACACACACTCAGGACCATGCATGTTTTCAAAACATTTGTGATCTGGCACCAGCTCATTAGCTCAGTTTTCGTTCTCTAAACCCAACCCAGTAGATATCTCAGGAGGTACAGGAAAGGTGGTACATCTGGAACCCAATGCGAAAACTGTGAGAAATACTGCAGGAGATAAAAGGTGGTTAGGCTTTTGCATGAGTAACTTCAGATAAGAGAGGACCACATAGCACAGGCTTACACGAATGGCAAGAACCAGAAAGATAACATTGAATGCTGGCAAAAACTAGAGAGTAGGATAAGTGCTAGTAGGAGAGCAAATGCTGATTTATAGAGCAATCCTGCAGTCTGTAATGAAATATTTGCATATTCTATGACTCACCAATCCTGCTTCCAAGTATATCAGAACGTCAGGATATAACTGTCCAGTTTATGTGTTGGCCAACTCCAGGGCTTATCTTTCACACAGGGAACTGCAAATGTATACTACATATAAAATTACTTGTGTTTTATAGACACACAAAGTTCAAACAAATATTCAGTTGCTACATTTATAACTCATTGAAAAATAGGATGAACGTGTTGAAAAATCCTTTGATATTAATACATATAATTAATTTAAATAGGTGGCTATATTCATTTCTAATAAAAGGGTAAAATACTAGAAATTCTTTATGTCTAACCTATGTTTTTAATAAAAGTCATCTATTATGATTAGAAATATTTAAAATGTATGGAGGCAAAAACAATCAGATATATCATACATAAAATTATGTGCTTTCCCATCTTGTTTCTTAAATAATTTTATCTTGACCTGTCAGTGAGAATTTTTCCCCTCACCTCTCATAATTCAATATTCTGAATCCAGAGAAATGGCTGTTTCCATCTGTACCACTTAGAATAATCAATACTTAGTTAAGTTCATGCACAATAATGAATACGTATCTCCCAAAACGTGCTTTGCCAAATTTTGGTATATAATTTTATCCAAGATCAGGACCTTGACAGAAGGGTATCTGCATTTTCATTTTATTTTACAAGGGATAAGGGAATGCTGACTATCTACTTTCTACTTTTCCCCAATATTATTGCTTTGTAAAAGGAAGCATTCTGCCGCAGTGAAATAGACATGTGTTTCAGAAAATTCTCCCTTTAGGCCCAAACATGGGCTAACTTCAATAAATGAAAGTGGCATAGTTTACAGAATTGGTTTCTCACTAAGTATTTAGTTGAATCAGCTTTTTAGATGCCTTCAGATTTTTAAGAGAAGCAAAAGAAAAAGCATTCTTCCAGCATCAAGGAAACACTTTGCCACAGATAATTGTCTCATTTAATTTGCATTCCATTGCATACCAAACTGAAAAATAGCAATACTCAGGAGTCCAATCCAATGGAAGACTTCCTATCAAGTAATAAAGTGATAAGACAAATAAAATGGGGGCAGAAGAAGGGCTGGGAGTAGTGACTCAGTGAAGTTGATGGGTTGGTTGCAAATTCCCAAGTTCAAGTTATCAACCTTTCTTCCTGCTTTACTACTAGCTCCTCTTCCACCAGAAAAAAAAAAATATATATATAGACAGCCTAAGATATCAGCCAACAAACCTCATTATTGATGGCGTCAGGTGGTAGATCAATGCTGGAGGAAAATCAATAGTAAAAATATTTTTCAGTGGTGCATACAGATGAAGAGTCTCAGCAGCATTTCTTGATGGAAACCACAAAAGTTCACATACACCCCCAAGAGTCATTGTTTCATAGGAGACAAGACCTTACCTGGTTTTTAGAGCTACTAATTTGCTCCTACATGTTTTCCTGTGTTGTAGAATCTGTAACTGTTTGCTACAAAACGGCAAGGCAGAAGGAAGCAAGGAAGGAAGGAAGGAAGGAAGGGAGGGAGGGAGGGAGGGAGGGAGGGAGGGAGGGAGGGAGGGGAAGGGAAGGACAAGGCAGGGGGTGAAAGAGAGATAGAGATTCCACTAAAAATAAAATATAATTTCTCATATAGTGGTTTGATTCATGGATATTTACTACATATATGTCCATTTAATAAGTTTAAAGACTAGAAACCTTAAGAGTTAGAAAGCATGCCTAAATTGAAAAGAGTATATCAATTTTTCATTTGAAGAGAGTAAGTAAAAATAGTTTTCCTTGCATGGAAAGATGACGCTCTATAAGAAATTCCATGTTAAGGGATGCTTATTTAAAATGGGAGAATGATAGAGAAGCAATTCTAAAGAATCACCCTGATTTACAGCCTCTAGCCCCAAAACAGCCTCACACTACATGTCAGTTTTCTTTCCAAGTCATCAATCAGATCAGATCAGAGTACTCTCCTGCCCTAAAGCTTGCAGATATTCTGAAGAAGTGCCCAGACAAGATTATTACTGGGTGAAGTGGGGAATAAGTGAAAGAGTATCACCAGAGACAGGTTAACTTTGAAGGGAAAGAAGCAATTTTTGATACAATAGCCAAAGAAGGCATTGGTTAAAAGGTGACATATAAACCAAACTTGAAGGAGGAAAGAATAACATGTGGATATCTGGTAAGAATAGCAGTGCAAGGGCCCTGAGGTAAGAGTGTGTGGCTATTGAAATGTAAGCTTTAGGTCCTCACTTGTGACAGATATCTTCCAAAGTTCTAAAAGGAGCTCTAATAATCTTGTCTGTGTAATTGTATAGTTGTTTCCTTAAAGGGGCCTCTCAAAATTGTATAAGCTTCAGGAGCCATAAAACTTGGACTTGCCCTTGTGTGTTAGTTACCCAGTTGAGGTCCACAGAAATGAACATGCTCCTTAGTAAATAGAAGAGAAACTGTTATTCTGTCAGAATTGCATCCCATCAGGAGAGAAAAACCTATCTTCTTGAGATAGGTTATACGACTTTCACCAATAGAAACTGGAGAACACTATTTCAAGGGAAAAAAGTACAGAAGTCCTAATAAGTCTTCATTTACTTTCTCAGAGGAAATGAAGTATAATTTACCAAGTATTACTGTGATGTGTAAACTTTATAACTTATCTGTTTTGATTTATATTATACATAGCGCGTTTCCAAATACTGATTAGCAGTCAAACACTCAAGTTTAAGGCTGTGAATAGAGGGGAGCCAGGAAGCTCATGTCCTGAGTGAACAGGACTAGAAGAGGCTGGTGGTAGAAACTTAAAATAAGCTGATGAAGTCCAGAGTCCTGCAGGAAAGACAGTAGCAAGGGCAGAAGAAGCAACATCAAAGGGGCTGAAAACCTTATAGTCAACATTCATAATTTCTCTAACAAATACCTCACACTTAAGAGAACCTATCAGGATATTCCATTGGCTCATACTCTGAAATCCTTCTAGAACATTTCCTCTTGCCACTTCTTCTACCACTACTATTCTGCTTCAAGCAATTATCACTTCTTGCCTGATTTTTTCAGCAGTGTCCAAACCATCCTGCCTCATTCTGGACCTTTACCTCTCCTACAACCCACTTACTCTCTATAGTCAGA
This sequence comes from Hylobates moloch, assembly GCF_009828535.3. Taxonomy (NCBI): domain Eukaryota; kingdom Metazoa; phylum Chordata; class Mammalia; order Primates; family Hylobatidae; genus Hylobates; species Hylobates moloch. Next base: position 115,773,355 of record NW_026652277.1, on the reverse strand, counting down.
GTGACCTTTTAAATAGAAGTCAGATCATGAAATTATTTGACAGACTGAAATCAAATCCACGAGGTCCATTATGATCTTTATTTCCAACCCCACTCCTCTTTCTGCTTTACTTTTTACATCTTCCTCCCATTGCTTACTCTGCCCCAGCCATACTGGCTGCCTTGCTTTTCTGCGACTATAGCAAGCACACTCCTGTCTTGAGGTTTTGCACTTGCCATTCCTACCAAATAGCCACATGATATTCCTTCCTCTTTCAAATTTGGCTTACATGTTACCTTTTAACCAATGCCCTCCTTGGCCATCATATCTGAAACTGCAGCTTTCCTTTCAACATTCCCTATCTCTGTTTCCAATTTATTTTTCATATTAGCATGTATTATCATCTATAATTGTATATTTGCTTATTGTCTGCAACTAAAATATAAGGTTTATGAGGGCAAGGCATTTTATCTTTTACTTACTGCTCTATTCCCAGTGCCTAGAATGGGACTAGCATTTAGTAACTATTTAATAAACATCTGTTGAATGAACAAATAAGTTAATGAATGACAGCAGCAGAATGATACACATGGGACTCTGAATTAGCTCACTAATGTATTCAGCATAAGCATAAACTCTTTGGGAAGACATTAAGAGTTCTTTATAACATCCTCAACTGACTTTTCAGACTCATTGCTTCCCATTCCTCCTGTATACTCTGCCATCCAGTTAGGGAAAGCTATATATCCATTGCTTCCTTAATACATCAGGTACTTTCATGCCTTAATCTCTTGCTCACATTGTGCCTTCTGCCAGAAATGTCTCTTTTTATCTTCTCATTCTTTCCCTAGCCAACCTCTGAATATCTCTAGAGACCAAATTCCAGTGTCTTTCCCCTCTGTGAAGTCATCTATGACTCTTCTAGACGGAATTAATTAATCCCTGCTCAATGCTCCTGGAGTATATTTTACATGTCTCTTTTAAAACAATCAAATTATATCTCAGTTATTTATACCCCAACATGAAATACAGTGTCTCATGCATAATAAATATTTGTTGAATAAATCAATACCTAAGAGTTTAATCTTTCTAGGCCCAAGACACAGGACAATTCAGTGTTTTACCAGTGATTTCTTACCAACTACAGTATTACCATATTATTGCTGTCAATGATAATTAGCATCCATTAAGTACTCACTGCATGTCATACACTGTTTCAAACACTTTACAAATATGATTTCATATCATAATCCAAAGGGATTTCTTTATAAATACCAGTCATCGCAGCTGAAGTTAGAGTTGAGGAAACTGAGTTGTAAAACACTTAATAAAGGTCTGCTTCCTGAAAATGTGCTCTTTGACCACTAAGCTGCAGAATCTCAGAAGAATGGTTTAAGGAGAAAGCATGTCCAAAACAAGATGCTATCCAAATATACATCTTTCATTTTCTGAGTATCATTCATTGAACAAATTGATAGTGGCAGGAGGCAGACAAATTCCTAGGCAGACAGGGGTGGGTCCCCAGATCTGACAAATTAAAGCCTGAAAACCAAGCTGCAGGTTCCGGGTAAAGTCCCCAGCTGGAGTGAGAACTTCCTCGATGCCTTTTAGCCAACTGAGTGGTGCTTTTTCCAGGCTCATGGACCAACAGGCATGCACTCCTCCATTCAGAGCCCATAAAAACCTCAGACAGTCACAGGTTGGGACTACTCAGCTTTGGGTAGGGCTACCCACTTTGGGTCCCCTCTTCACTGAGACCTGTATATTCTGGTCCAGCTGCAGCCTTGCATGTAGCCAGCTCCTATGCCGGTGCCTGAAGCTGCCCAACCAGCCACAGTAGCCGGCACGCCTGGGTGTCCTCGGTGGGCCTGAGATCTGGCCTGTAGCGCAAGCCAAGCACAGCCTGCTGGCCAAGTGGGCAGAGCAAGTACAGCCGCAAGCCCAGAGCCAAGCAAAGGCAGGGCAGGAGTGCCTCCAGCCATGGAAATTTCTGACTAGTGAAGCAGCACTCGAAAGAATCCTCTGTCAAAATCTTCAGGCTGTGTATACACCTCAATGGATTAAAGGGCATTAAACTAGAAAGTGATCTATTGAAAATATTTAAATAACCTAAAATAAGCATAAATTTAGAAAGTGGAATTAACCAATACTACGTATTTCAACAAATTATAAAAGAATGACAAAAAGTGTTATCCTGCGAGTAGAAAATTTCGTACAAGAGGGATTCCCATCCCATCTGGACACACACACACACACACACACACACACAGAATTTACTCCAAAGAAATTATCAGTATACCTATTCAAACTTCCTGCTAGTCATCACCAACTTAACTGCCTCATTGATCTCAAATAAGCTTTTGAGGGAGAGAGTTGAAAAAATTCCAAAAAGAAACCAGCATATGAAACAGGGCAATATGCTTTAAGAAGGACTATTAAGGGATTTGCTGCATGAAAGAAGAACATTATTGTTTATATTTAACAATTCAAAAACACTCTTCAATTTTAATTCCATTTTTAGAGGCAACAAAACTAGATTACAAATTACCTGGGGATTTTGGTTTCTGGTTCGGCAAGTTAGGAGCTTGGAAGTTGTTACTTTGTCCTAACAACAAGCAAAAAGCCCAACAAACTGACAACTGAACTTAACAAACTGAAAAATCAATAACTCTTGTATCTATCAGAGAAGTGAGGGTACAGGGCAAATCACTGCCCGCAAAATTGGAGAGACAGGTAAGTGAATACAGAGATTCGTAACATAGCAAAGCAGAAGACTACAAGCAGGAAACTCCCTAGGAGCCAGTGCCAGGATAGAAAAACCTAAACTATAATTGATGAATTACTTGAGGCTTAGTGTGGACAAGCTTGAGAGTTAACGACTCCGGAGGATCTAGTCACAGAGGAGTCCCCACAGTTTTGTGAGTTTTACCTCCAGGAGTTGGACCAGGTTTCCATGGTCAATATTGGACAAAAATCCCCTGTTGCTTCTGGCAGGCGTAGGAGAAAAGTAACCCTTCTGAAATATACCACAGCATTATTTTCTTAATAAATCCTGACCTTAGAAGAAACTATTTTACCAGAGCTTAAATTACTGAGTTTTTCTCAGAGCTCAATCAATCCAGGGAAGAGAAATATACAACTCTAGCCCACTGTAGTCATCATATCCCATTTAAGGCTGAGAAGCACTTGTGCAGTTCATAGTCCAGACACACTAAAAAACTGAGTTCTTTAGGTATGTAAACGATGAGTTGATGGGTGCAGCAAACCAACGAGGCACATGTATACCTATGCAACAAACCTGCACATTGTGTACATATACCCTAGAACTTAAAGTATTATAATAATAAAAGTTAATACAAAAACTGAGCTCTAACCAAAGAACTATAGAACACTTCCCCTCCCACACCTTACCACACTACTAAACACCTATGTACTGAAGTTTCTTTTACCCAATACATCATGTCTAGCTATTGAGAAAAAATTACAAGGCACGTCAAAAGGCAATAAACAAAGCTTGAAGAGACAGAGCAAGTACTGGAACCTCACTTAGATATGGCAGAGATGTTGGAATATCAAACTGGAAATTTAAAGGTACTATCATCAATATGTTAAGGGCTTCTGGATAAAGAAGACAGCATGCAAGAACAGATGCGCAAGGTAATCAGAAAAATGGAACTTCTATGAAACAATGGGGGAAAAGAAATGCTGGAGATTATAAGCACTGTAATAGAAATGATTAATGCCTTTGATGGGCTTACTAGTAGAAAGACTATGGCTGAGAAAAGAATCTCTGAACTTGAGAATATTTCAATAAAAATGTCCAAAACTAAAAAGCAAAGAACAAAGAGTGAGAAGAAAATCCAGAAAATAATATTTCAGAACCATGGGGCAGCTACAAAATGTGTAAATATATATAACAGGAACACCAAAAGAAGAAGAAAGAGAAAGGAACATGAACAACATTTGAGGAAATGGTGACTGGGAGTTTCCCCCAATTAATGTCAGACAGCAAACCTCAGATCCAGGAAGCCAAAACCAAGCAGGATAAATACCAGGCATATCATACGCAAACTTCAGATAATAAAAGATGAAGAAAAAAAACTTGAAAGATGCAGGAAACATACACTTTACCTATAGAAAAGATAAGAATAACATCCAACTTCTCAGAAACATGCAAGCAAGAAGAGAGTGGAATGGGATATTGAAAGCATTGGGAGAAGAAAACCACCAATCTAGAAATCTTTACCCTGCAAAATGATCCTTCAAAGGTCAGGAAGAAATAAAGATTCTGAGACAAACAGAAATTGAGGGACTGTGTTGGCAGCAGACATACCTTGTAAGAAATGTTAAAAAGAAATGCTTCAGAGAGAAGGGAAATGATATAGCTCCAAAACTCAAATCAACATGAAGAAACGTAGGGCATCAGAGAAGGAACAAGTGAAGGTAAAATAAAAAATTTTGTATTTTTTACTTCTTTTTCTTTTTTTTTTTTTTTTTTTGAGACAGGGCCTTGCTCTGTCGTTCAGGCTGGAATGCAGTGGTATAATCAAAGCTCATTGCAGCCTCGACCTCCTCAGACCAAGTAATCCTCCCATCTCAGCCTCCCAAGTAGTTGGGACCAAGTAGTCAGACCACCATGCCTGATTAATTTTTAAAATTTTTGTAGAGATGGGGTCTCTCTATGTTGCCAGGAGTGGTCTCAAACTCCTGGGCTCAAGGGATCCTCCTGCCTCGGTCTCCCAAAATGCTGGGATTACAGCCATGAGCCACCATACCTGGTCTTCTTATTCTTAATTGATCTAATAGATAAGACTTTGTTTAAAGTAGTAACAATGTATTTGATTATGTATGCTTATGAGTATGTGTACACACACACACACACACACACATATACTTATGTATAAATGAAATGAGACAGCAATGATATATAAGATAGGAAGAAGAAAGTGGTATTATTTTGTTATTAGGAGGTATTTGCATGACCCTTGTAGTGGTCTAGTGCTATTTGAACATAAGCTTTCCTTAGTGGTAAATTTATATTTCAAACTCTAGGAAATCCACTAGAAGTTTAAAAAAAGGTACAAATAATATGCTAAAAAGGGGAGAAAATTGAATAATATAAAATGTTTAAATAAAACCACAAAAGGCAGAAAAATAGTGGGTGAAAAATTGGAGCAAAGAACTAGGGCAATGAATAGAAAATAGTAACAAACATTATAGATATTAATTAAATTACATCAATAATCACTTAAAAATCAATCAATGGTGTAAACACACTAGTCAACAAACAGGGATTGTCAGATTGTATTAAAAAAAACAGATCCAACTGCATGTTTTCTACAAAAGCAAAACAAAACAAAACAAAATGACCACAACAACAACAAAATCCCTTTAAATATAAAGACCCATACAGGTTAAAAGTTAATAGATGGAGAAAAATATACCATGCTAACATTAATCAAAAGAAAGCGGGATTAGCTTGTTATGATGTCTGCTCTGTCTGAAATTTATGTATTTAAGACAGAGCAGACATCATAACAAGGAAAGTTATCAGTGATAAACAGGGACAACACATAATGATAAAGGGGTCAATTCCTCAAAAAGATATACCAATCTTTAATGTGTATGAGCCTAACAACAGAGTGTCAAAATATGATGCAAAAACTAATAGACAAGCAAGGAGAAATAGATGAATCTACTGTCATAGCTGGAGTTTTAACATTACCAGAATTGGACAGATCTAGCAGGCAGAAAATCAGTAAGAACATAGTTGAATTCAACAGCACCATCAAGAAACTAGATATATTTAGGTAGGTGCAAAAGTAAATGTGGTTTTTGTCATTAAAAATGATGGCAAAAAACGCATTTACTTTTGCACCAACCTATTAATTGACATCTATAGATTGCTTTACCCAAAAACAGCAAATTACACATTCTTCTCAAGCTCACAGGAAACATGCACCAAGACAGACCATATTCTGGGTCATAAAACACACTTTAACAAATTTAAAAGAATATAAATCATAAAATGTCTGCTTTTAGACCACAATGGATTAAACTGGAAATCAATACCAGAAAGATAGCAAGAGAATTCCAAATTATTTGGAGATTAAACAACATACTTGTCTTCAAAGTTGATGTATGAGTCAAAGAAATCTCAAAAGAAATTTTAAAATATCTTAAACTAAATGAAAACATAAGTTATCAAACTTTGTGGGATGCAGCAAAGCAGTGATTAGAGGGATATTTATAGCACTAAATGCATATGCTAGAAAAGAAGAAGGATTTAAAATTAATAATCTAACCTTTTAGTATAGGAAACCAGAAAAAGAAAAGCAAATTAATTTCAAAATAAATAGAAGAAAATAATAAAAATTTGAGCAGAAATCAGTGAAATTGACAACAAGAAATTAATAGTGAAAATCAACAAAACCAAAAGCTGATTATTTGAAAAGATCAAGAAAATCAATAAGCCTCTATCCAGGCTAAGTAAGAAAAAAAGAGAAAGGACACAAATTAATAATAGCAGAAATATGGAGGGGTCATTACTACATATTTCATGGATATTAAATGTATGATACAAGAATATCATAAACAAATCTATACCCACAAAGTTGATAATCTAGAAAAAATGGAGCAAATTTTTGAAAAACACAAATGGCCAAAACTCATGCAAGAAAAAAACAGGTCTGAATAGGCTTCGATCTATTTTAAAAATTTAACAAATAATTAATAACATCCCAAAGAGCACCAGGCCCAGATGGGATCACTAGTGAATTTTACTAAAGAATAAGTTACACCATTGTCTACAGTCTACTCCATAAGATAGACACAGAGGAAATACTTTCTAATTCATTCTTTCAGGTCAGCATTATATACCAGAGAAAGACATTACAAGAAAATAAAACTATAAACCAATACCTCTCATGAATATAGATGCAAAAATCCTAAAAAAAAGCAGAACAAATTCCAAAGCATATAAGAATTTTACACGTAGAACAAGTGCAATTTATCCCAGCTATGCAAGGCTAGTTCAACATTCAAAAAATCAATTAATTTACTCCATCACATCAACAAGCTAAAGAGGAAAGATCACATGATCCTGTCAATAGATACAGAAAATACATTTGATAAAACCAACACCCATTCATGATAAAAACTCACAGCAAACTGGGAAGAGAGGGAACTTAGGTTAATTGAAACAATTATAGACCTGTATAGCTAACATCATATTTAATGGTGAGAAACTTGAAGCTATACTTCTGAGATCAAGAGCAAGGCAAAGTCAGGGTGTGGTGGCTCATGCCTGTAACCCCAGCACTTTGGGAAGCCGAGGCAAGAGGATTTCATGAGCCCAGGAGTTTGAGAGCAGCCTGGGCAACTTAGGGAGATATATATATTTTTATAATATAAAATATATATATTATATATATATTTTTAAAATATATATATTATATATATATTATATTTATATATGATAGTAGATGACTATGGTCTCACCTACTCAGGAGACTGATGTAGGAGGATTTCTTGGTCCCAGGAGGTGGAGATTGCAGTGAGCCATTATTGCACCACTGCACTCCAGCCTGGGTGACAGAGTGAGACCTTGTTTCAAAAAACATCAAACAAATAAAAAAGAACAAGAAGAGAATGTCCCCTTTCACCACTGCTTCTTAACCTCATACTGGAAATCCTAGCTAATTCAATAAGACAAGACAAGAAAATAAATGTATATGTATTGGCAAAGAATAAATAAAACTGCCTTTGTTCACAGATGACATGATGGTTTATGTAGAAAATCCAAAAGAATTGGCAAAAAGTCCCTACTGGAACTATTAATAATAAGCAATTACAGCAAGATTGCTGGATAAAAGGCTACTATACAAAAGACTGTTGCTTGCCTATATACCAGAAATGATCAACTGGGATTTAAAATGAAAATAATTGATCAATGAAAACAAATAATCAATTGGGATTTAAAATGAAAACACTGATCAATTGGGATTTAAAATGAAAACAGCTGTTGAATAAAATATACAGAGAACTCTTAAAACTCGACAATAAGGAAACAACCCAATTAAAAAGCCCTGAATGGATAGCTCACCTAAGATATACAGATGTTAAATAAGGTCAGATGCTTTACACCACAATCTTTAAGGAATTGCAAATTAAAACATTAATGATAACCATGATCTACAGATCTATTAAAATGGCTAAAATGCAAATCACTAACAGTACAAAATGCTGGTAAGGATGTGAAGCAATGGGAATTCTCATACTTCGCTGACAGAAATGAAAAATTGTAAAACCACTTTGGAAGACAATTTGGCAGTTTCTTATAGAACTAAACATATTATTATCATATGATCCAGTAATCATGCACCTTGGTATTTGCCCATATGAATTGAAAACTTTTATCCACACAAAAATCTGCACACAGACGTTTATAGCAGCTTTAGTCATAATTGCCAAACCTTGGAAGCAACCAACATATCCTTCCATAGGTGAATGGACAAACAAACTGTGGTACATACGGACAATAACATATTACTCAGCACTAAGAAAAAATTAGCTTACAATGCCATGAAAAAAACATAGAAAAACCTTACATAGTAAATACTAAGTGAAACAAGCCAATCTAAAAAGACTACTATCCTTATAATTCCAATTATAAGGATAGTCTGGAAAAGGCAAAACTACTGAGACAGTGAAAAGATCCATGGTTTCCATGGGTTTGGGCTGCAGTGATGAATAGGTGGAAGAGAGAGGATTTTTAGGGCAGTAAAACTACTCTGTACAATACTATAATGGTAGATTCTTGTCATTACACACTCCCCCAAAATGATAGAATATACAACACTAAGAGTAAACTATGGACTTTGGGAGATAATGATGTGTTGATGTCAGTTCGTTGACTATAGCAAATGTACCATTCTAGTGTGGGATGTTGATAGCTGGGGAGACTACAGATATGTGGGAATACAGGGTTTATGGGAAAGCTCTGCATCTTCTTTGCAATTTTTTAATGAACCTAAAACTGCTCTGAAAAAGAAAGTCTATTAAAAATATTTAGCTATTCAGCACCAAAATTCAGTAAATTTATACTATTTTGAAAAAAAAAAATCAAAAGTAATGCCTAGACTTTTCAATAGCTATCTTCCTATATCTATTAATTCATAATTTTGTTAAAAATTTTGTTTAGGAATAAATATATCTTTTACAATAATCTCAGTTAAACGTTGTCCTCTTGGAACAAGACTCTCTGTCTGCCTATTTGTTTGAATTTGAAAATCAGAAGTGAGTCTGATTTTATAGAGTGCATTCCTTTAGAGTGCTTTTTTGAATGGAAGAAATCTTGCTTCTCTTCAATCTCTGGTCAACTGGCTTAAAAAATTAGTTATAGGAGGCAGAAAAAACATGTCTATCTTTCAAATTCTTAGCTGTCGAAAGATGAAATTTCAGATTCCACTGAACAGGATAAGGTGGCTGGGCAGCACCTCTCTGGGGAGTATGGATTTTGGATTACGTCCTAACAGATGGATTTTCCTTGATTGAGGTGAAAGGTGGAACTAACCTAAGAGATGAACTCATGGGTAATTCTACAGATAAACACTTTCAGAGTAGAACTGTAAATGTGGTGATTCTCTGAAGAAAACCTAGGGGTATTTTTTTTTTAAGTATTCCAATAAAAAGTCATCAGAAAACTTCTGGAAAATGATTCTTGAAGATTGAGAAGACTGCAAGAGATTTAAGGGGAACATGAGTATTGGAAAAGATTAAGAATTATTCTCCAATAGTTTTATTCCTGACCCTACTTACCAACCTGGCTCACAAAGTGCCTCAGAGAAATATTTCCAATGTGTAATAATGCCCAGGAAGCTATGGTTTAGCATTACTCAGGTCAAACTCCAATATCAAGCCCAAAATGTTGCCTACATTCCTTGGTAGTAGATACTAGATTCAAATACTATGCTTCAGGAAAAGTCATAGCTACTGTGATTTAAAATGCATTTTAAAGTATTGTGAGACAAACGGATTTATAGTAAATGAGATTTAGTGTATTAATTTATAAATGTTGTAAGCACCACCTCCTCTCTACCCACTACCCACCACTGGAACTTTTTATAATAATGATAGCTAAAGTCAGAAGTAAGTCTGTGAAGGAAGTTCATGGCAGCACAAACTTTGAAGTTATTTTTCTCCCCCTGCTTCTCTATAGCAGAGTACATTTTCTCCCTATAACACAAACTAACCATAAAATTAAGAATGAGAATAGGCTGGGCGTAGTGGCTCACACCTGTAATCCCAGCACTTTGGGAGGCCCAGGTGGGTGGGTCACCTGAGGTCAGGAGTTCGAGACCAGCCTGGCCAACGAGGCGAAACCTCATCTCTTCTAAAAACACAAAACTTAACTGAGTGTGTTGGTGCATGCCTGTAATACCAGCTACTCGGGAACTTGAGGCAGGAGAATCTCTTGAACCGGGGAGGTGGAGGTTGCAGTGAGCCGAGATCATGCCACTGCACTCAACCTAAGAGAAAGAGTGAGACTCTGTCTCAAAAAATAAATAAATAAAATAATAATAAGAGTGAAACACACACACACACACACACACACACACACACACACACACACCCCATACAGCAAAACAGCATAAACATCAATGTGTGTTTCATTTCTGTGCCTTTCTAGAGACCCTAATAAATTTGATTCACTCTAGTTTGAAGAAATCTCTTTCAAATTGATTAGCTACTTATGGAAGAGCACAAGAACTAAGAATGATTAAAGTAGGTTACCTTGAGAACAAATAGATATCTACAAGAATTTCCTTTGATTCTGGAGACCCAAAATGACATTCCTAGTGAACCCGAAGACAGTTGATCAGACCAATAAATATTTAGTCAGTTCTGGACATGTGCTATTGGCTTATATACCATAATGTCTTACTTTCCAACAATGCTTTATATAATTTTTTTTTCTCCGTATTGATTGTCTTCTCAGCTCTGCAATTCCTAGTTCATTCTGGTTTGTATCTACTGAAAGAGGTACCACTAGAGTGGGCTTTCTTTCAGAAAGTCTTATCATCTCTGGTCACAGTAAACTCATTAACAGTTTCAATTTAATTATGATCTGAAGGGATCTTTACGGTTTGTGTACTATAGCTGGTATTTCTGTTTGCTGTTACGGGTTTCCACAACTACTAAATGTGCCAATTAAAGTGGTTAAGGGATATATAAGTAATATTATAAATTAAGCATCAAAACATAAAATATTATGCCTATAATAAGTGAATACCTTAGGGGAAAATGAGAAGTATATTTTGAGGGCAACTTTACCAGGAAAACACATTTCAATATTATTTTTGTTTACTTTAGAGTTGTCAGTCATTAAAATTCACTAATTATTATAAAAATCATTTACCAGTCCAACCAGCCTCCTAAGATTTTCACTGGGGAAAAGAAAAATTACCATCTGCAAGCTTCTATGATACGGAAATCTCATTTGCAAAGCAACACAAGAAATGTTTATTTGGTGGGACTGATTAAAAGCACTATTAAATATTCATCAATTCCTCCATTTCCTTCCTTCCTCTTCTTTTATTCTGCTAGCAATACTGACAGATAAGGTCCTATAGTCTAACACTTACATAATCAAATGCAAACACCTAATATCACAACCAAAGAGAAAGGCATTCAGAAAGCTGGAAAAGAGACCAACAGCTTGATTTCTTTTTTTAATTCTTTATGGATAAGGTGCTACAAAAAATGAAAGATATATTTCATAATAGAGCATTTTCTTTGTTTAAAGAGGCAATATTTATCCCCTCAAGTATTATATTTTGGATTATTTTATTTTTGTTTAATTTGTTTTTTCTATCAACTTGACAGCTGACACTGAGATCATAGAGGTGTGACTAAGGAATTACATCTTTAGTTTCCTTCCAACAAGGTGACCACTTGGCAAGAACTCCAATTCTCAGAAACTGTGACTCATACCCTGATCAAGCGCATTAAAGGTCATCTAAGTAATGCCAGGAAAGAATGTGGCTCCCTGCCAAGGCTTCTCTTCCCAGCTCATAAGTAGAAACAACATTCATGTTTCCAAATAGTACAATGCAGTTTTATTTACAAACTTCAGAGTTTTAGCCAGTCATAGGGTTGACATTGCAAATGAAGTATTCTGAACTAGTGCTGCAGTGCTTGGAACATTATGACATTGAGGTTTGTGACAGACACAGCACTGATGTCAGACGTGCATCGGGTTTGACATGGGGCTAGAAGCAAAAAAAAAATTATTTTATAGAATAATCATATTTGAATGCTTATTGTAACATTTCCTGAAGTGATTGACAAAAGTAGAATATCATTAACAGAGTTCTACAATTAAACATGGCAACACTCTTGAAAAGAACATTGGGTTTTGTCATAATTCCATTAAGTACACCCAATTTAATGACTGATGAATGGCACTTTACTGTTTTCCTATCTTTAAATTTTAGCAACATGGTGAGATTGAACTTTTGAACTTGTGTCCACATGCATCTCTTATTGAAGAGTCCTGTTTTCATATTTTAAATAGGTGTCTACAACAGTGTTATAAGGGGGAAAGAGAAATATTGTTGACTATTTGAAGTAAAAGTTCATCCTCGGTGACAGCTGACTTCACCTTCTGAAAGTGTGGTATTTGAGTTATAGAAAAGCTCTAGTAGGAAAAATAAGTAGAAACAATAGAGAGATGGTTGTCATTCAGAAGATCACAAATGTGACTAAAATAATCTATATTCAGCCACTTTAAAGGTTCAGTATGCCTTGTCCAGTCCCTTTTATCATCTTCCTTTTTTATTTGTCTTGTTGCAATTGTCCTACTTTTCCTGGCAAATTATTCTGTATGTTGAAAGTCACTACAGATCTGCAAAGACTCTAAAGTCATTCCTTCTTTGGATTTTATTGTAAATGAAATAATTGGTGTAAATGCCTCCTTTCTTTTTATTTTCCATGCACCACTTACTCCCTTGATCTTATCTTCTTCAGAATATTTTTAAAGCAAATCTCTAATTCTGGTTAAGTTTATTTCTCCACCTGTTCTAAACTTACAGCCATGCTAAATGTAGCTGGGAAAAAAAGGCACCACAACCACACAGACTATGTTTGATTCCGTTTAAATTCAAGACTATGAACTTTAAAGGAATCCATACTGGTGATAAGAAGTATTTGTACACTTTACTTGCATATTCAGTAGTCCACTTTCCTAGGTTACTATTCTGTAATTCTCTTTTCTTAAACCTCTAACCTCTTCTCGCCCATCTCTGCTTTCAACCAAAGACTGTTTCTATTCCGCTGAGAAAAGAGAAGCACACAGAAGATTTCTTCAAGCTCTCACTACTATATCTTCTTAGCTGCCATGATCTGTACTCATGTATTTGCCTCCCTTTCTGTTGCAACAGATGGATTCTTTGAGTTTCTAAGGCCATTGCTTCCACTTCTGCAACAGATCTCAGCAATTCTTGCCTGCATGGGTACATTGCTTCAGGGATTTCCCCCCTTTTTATCTGTTTCATCAATTTTTCTTTTTCCTTTCAGCCATGCAAACATGCTGCTGTTTCTTCCATTATAAAAAAAAGTATAAATTTTTCTTAGCCCTATGTTTGGCTCCAATTGCTTTTTCTAATATGTAGCAAAAATTCTCAAAACTTTGTTTGCAATCATTCTCTAATTTCTCTTCTCCATTTTCTCTTAAGCCCATTCCAGTGAGGTTTTCCCCCATCACTGCACTAAAATCATTCTTGTGGGCTATGAATAATGTCCACAATGCCAAATCTAGTGGTCAATTCTAAATCCTCATCTATTTTAGCCATCAGAAACTTTCAACCCACTCTCTGCTCTTGGTTTTCCTCCTGCCTCAGTGATGGCTCCTTCTTAATCTACTGGTTGCCCTCCTTCTTCCGAACATCTTGAGCATTACAGAGCTCAGTCCTTTCTTCCTGCTTCTAAGCCACATTCCTTTTCTTGGAGATTTCATTCAGTCTCTTTCACAGTCTCATCCAGGCTTTAAATATCATCTATATGCAGATGACTGTCATATTATACCTCCAGATCAGACTTCTTTCATGAACCCCAGACTCTTCTATCCAACTATTTATGTAGCTTCTTCACTTGGATGTCTATTAAACATCTCAAATTTAAAATGTACTAAACTGACTCCCGATATTTTCCCCCAAATATGCTTTACTTACAATCTTTCTATCTTAATTTATGACAACTCCATCCTTCTCATTGCACAGGACAGATACTGGAAGACAATCTTAACTCTCCTCCTTATTTTACATGCCAAATCCAATTATGAGAAAATCCTGATTTTTCTCTCCTAGACCAGCCTCACCACTGATCTCCCTGACTCTTTCCTTATCTCTTTACAGCCTCGTTCCAACACAGCACCCAAAGCAATTCTTTTAAAAGTATTGTTAAATCTGTCACTCTCCTGCTCACACTCTAATGTGTTTACTTTTATTCCCTAATAAGAACCAATAGCCTTACAAAGTCCTGTATGACCTAGTCCTGTACCTCTCTAACTTCATTTCCTCCTAGGTTTTCTTGATTGCTTTGTTCCAGCCTTGCTGTTCACGCTGCTGCTCCTTACACTGTTGCCATGCCCCAATCTTAGAGCCTTGGCTCTATTCTTCCCTCTGCCTGCAAGAATCAATCCCTTGGTATTGACTGGATCCTTCAGCTCGTTCAAAAATTTGCTCAAATGACACCTTCATCTCCTTTGGATATTTGCTCAATGAGCTCTACCCTGACGACCTTATTTAAAATTGAAACCTGCCTTTCTCCTTATCTCCTCATCCCACAACCCTGCTTCACTTTTGCTTTTATTTCATAGAATGTATTATCTAATATACTTTCACTTTAATGTTGTTCATTATTATTACATTATTACCATTAATAATGTGTTAGAATGTAATCTTCAGGAAAGAGAAGAGATTTTTGCCTATTTTTCTGTATTACTGTTTGGCAGTAAATTCTTGATATATATATTTGTTGAATGAACATGATACATATTTGTAATCTAAGAAAGAAAGTATTTCAAAATTAAATTCAAGGAAATAAAAGGATATAACTGGAAACAGAAAAACACTAAAGGTCTGAAAATATTTTTAAAAGAGTTCAAAAAGGAATGAAAGAAAAATGAGAGAAAACAAAAAAGGAAAGAAGTTGCAGTTTAGGAACAAATAACTATAGAAGTGTCTAAAAAGATAAGACGGTTTGCAAGTTGATACTGTAACTTTAAAGTTAGATAAACTAATTTCAGTCCTGAAATAATTTTTTTAATATGATTTTCTATTAATATAGATAATTAATATATGTTAATACAGATTATATAAATATATAATAACATATAAGTATCAATGTTAATACATGTTAATACATAGATTAATATATTACATATAGTGTATATATATATATTATACATATATACAACTGCCCTGTCTTATTCTTCATTAATGTTGTCGCCCAACATTATTGACAACCAACAAACTGGCTTGCAGTATTATCCATTCCTCTTTAATTATCTCATAAAATGCACTTTGAAGTTCTCATTTCCCTATGTCCTTAGAAATGATACTTTCTAAGGGTCAAATTCTGTAAATTTTTTACTCACAATATTCAGAATATACACCTGCTTCTCTTGATGAGTTTGATTTCTGTCTTGCCTGGTTACCTAACTGACACTTTGATGGAAAAGACATCTTTTCATTTCTAAATACACTAGTCAGAAAATTGCTATTGCCTTTAAACACTTGGAAACCATAACTAATAATTTACGGTCAGGATTACCTGTGGCCCTAATCTATTCCCCCCACAGTACATATATGTGTGTGTGTGTGTGTATAAAATATATATAATTACTGTGTGTGAGTGTATAAGTTTGTGTGTGTATACATGCATTATTTACCAAATACATTATGTACCAAATGCATCGTTTATCAAATATATTATGTACCAAATACATTATGACCATTCAGGTTTATTCCAGGCATACAAGGTTGGTTCAACATTCAAAATTCAGTCAGTGTATTAAACATCAGCCAATATCAATAGACTGAAAAAGAAACATAGAATCATCTCAGTAGATGGTGGAAGTAATTGGTGAATGGATCTTTCACTCTGAGGGAAGCCAGCTATCTCTACAGAGAGGCCCTCTTAGCAAGGAACTGGTATCTCTGCTCAGTATCCTTTGAAGACCTAAGTCCTGCTAATAGCCATGTGAATAGGCTTGGAAGCAGATCTTCCCTTGTTTGAGTCTCGACTGAAGCCCTAGCCAAAACTTTGATTGCAGGTTTGTAAAAGGCTTTGGCCAAGTTACGCAGTAAAGCTGCTTCTGGGTCCCTGACCCACAAAAAATGTGAGCTAAGAAATATTTAATGTTTGCAGCCACTAAATTTTGTGGTAATCTGTTATACAACCACAGATAAATAATACAATATAGATGCTTAGTTGATATGTGACAAGTGTCAATATATTTTAATGGAGAAATATGTTTTTTTCTGTAAATCATGTCAGGACAACTGGACACCTGGCAGAAAATGAACCTGCATACTCACCTCACACCGTATGAAACAAAACTAAAAACAGACCCTAGACCTAAATGTAAAGACTAAAACACTAAAACATTTAATCTAAAAGCAAACATACCCAAAAAGTTATCATTGTGACTTTGGGTTATCTTAAGTAGAATATAGAAAGCAAGCATAAAGGAAACATTGGAGAAATTGGACCTCTTAAAATTAAAAACATCTGCTCTTTGAAAAACAGTGTTAAAAAATGAAAAGAAAACAAACAAACAAACAAACAAACAAATCCCAACAAAACCAGCAAGGCACAGACCAGGGAAAAATACTGGCAAAACACTTACGGGATAAAGGACTGGTATCCAGAAAAACTCGTCAACTCAAAAATAAGGAAACTAACAATATAATATTTTTAAAGGGGAGAAATTTGAACAGACACTTCTTTTGAGACGGAGTCTTGCTCTGTTGCCCAGGCTGAAATGCAATGGCACAATCTTGGCTCACCGCAACCTCCGCCTCCTGGGTTCAAGCCATTCTCCTGCTGCCTCAGCCTCCCGAGTAGCTGGGACTACAGGCGTGTGCCACCATGCCCAGCTAATTTTTGTATTTTTAGTAGAGATGGGGTTTCACTATGTTGGCCAGGCTGGTCTCAAACTCCTGACTTCATGATCCACCCATCTCGGCCTCCCAAAGTGCTGGGATTACAGGCTTGAGCCAGTGTCTGGCCTAATAGACACTTCTATTCAGAGGTACAGGTAGTAAATAAATACATGAACAGATTCTCATCATCATTCGTCTTTATAGAAATGCAAAGCGAAGTCAAAAATAAATATTACTACCCATGTAAAATGGCTGAACAAACAACCTGACAATATCAAGTCCTGACAAGGATGAGGAATAACAGCAACTCTCACATATTGCTGGTGAAAATGAAAAACAATATAGGCATCTTAGCTAACTACAAAACCCAGTAATGTCACTCCTAGTTATTTAACCAATAAGATGAAAACATTTGTCCACACAAAGACCTGTAATAACTGTATATAACAATTTATTTATAATTGCCAAAACATAGAAACAACCCAAATATCCATCAACTGGTCAATGGATAAAAGAAATTCTGGTTCATCTTTGTAACAGAGTACTATTGAACAATAAAAAGAATAAGCTGTTGAAATATGCACAACATGGATGAATTTAAAAATCACTACCAAAACCTGCATACTGAATGACCCTATTTATATTCCATAATGGAAAAAATAAAGGAATAGGAAGAGAAGTCAGATAAGTGGTTGCCAGGGGGTTAGCGATTGCCTACAAGGGGAATAAGTTCACTTTTTGGCAGTAACAAAAGCATTCTATATCTTCATTGTGGTTGTGGTTATGAAACTACTTATGTTTAATGAAACTCATCCAAGTATATACCTGTAAGTGGTAACTCTTACTGTATGTAAAGTAACATAATAACTCTGAAATAAACAAGGAACTAAAGAAGTAAAATAGATATAAGCAATAAAACAACAAACATAAAGATAAAATAATAGAAAAATGTGAAATTTGGATATGCAAAAATAAAAAATGTTTTATGTAAAGTACATTTTAAACACATTTTTTAAAGACTGAGAAATATATTTGTAACATATAAAAATGCATTAATATCTTAAATATATAGAGAACTTCTGAAAATCTTTGCCAACCAGGAAAACAACCCAAAGAAAAATGACAAACAGTAAGAACAGCCATCATAGAGAAAACATTCAAACAGCCAAAGCATTTCCAGAAAAATCCTAAGATCATAGGTAATCAGAGAAATTAAAAAATATATAATTATGAGGAATAATTTTTCACCCATTTTGTTGGCAAAAATTAATAGTTTTGATAAGACCTAATGTGGCTGAGAGCAAAAATGTTTTAGTAAAAAATCATGGCTCTTCTATTTGTCAGTATAAATTGGCACAGACTACTTAGCAGATAATTTGGCTGTATGTATCGACATTGTAGACATATATCTTTGAATCAGTGACATCAAGTCTGATATCTATTATAGAGAAATACTTGTACAGGGATGAAAACAATAAAATATTTTTTTTTTCAGTTTTACATGTAATAGCAAAATACTAAACATTTAAATTATCTCTCTACATATGTAAATGATTAAAACATTATAACTCTATACCATGGATTCACTTATATTCTTTAAAAGAATATTGTGTGTGTGTGTGTGTGTATATATATATGTAGTATAAAAAAGTTGCCCAAGATATACCACTACTGCAAATGAAAGCAAGTTACAGAATAATATGCACATCATCCAATTTTTAAACTATGTGTTTATGTATATATGCTTATAGCTATGTAGAGATGGAGATTATATATAGGTATATAAATAAATGTCCATAGACAACGTTTTCAAGAACTGCACGCCAAACTAATGACAATGGTTACCCAAATGCAGAGCGGGATTTGGAAAGAGTATTTGGAATATGGATTTTCTTTTTTTTCTCTATGTTTCTATTTAATTTTATGTATTTTCAATGGTTACCTAAATGCAGAGAAGTGAGATTTAGAGAGAGGAATTTGGAAGAAGAAATTTTTTTTCTATATTTTTATATCATTTTTAAAATTTTTAAAACAATGGAGTATTTCCTTATTTCTAATAAAATAATTAACAGATAAATAAGACACAATCCTTAACTTCAAGGAGCTCACACTCTAAGGTAAGAGGAGACATGCAACCCAACCAACAGTTGAAATGCATTGTGATGTGTTCCTTGAAAACAGTGGATACCAAACTTCCATAGAATCATAGAGGAAGGAAGATGTTATGCTTCCTGGAAAAACTGGGAATGGTTTCACATAGGAAATACATTTTACAAAAAAGTATAGTTCATCTGTGGGAAAGAAAGGGAAAGTTATCCTAGAAAGAGACAATTATATATAGTAAATGAGCACACTCTTTGAAATCAGATAACATGTGTTTAGACACAGACACTTTTACTAGCAGACCCATTTTAAGAGACTACCTAACTTTCAAAGCATTAAGTGTAGAATGGGAATGATATGACCATCTTTGGCAACCTGAGGAATGATGGTATCATTAATATAATAAGCAGAGCATAAAGCAGGAAGATTGGGTTTCAGGATGACCACATGAGCTTAGTTTTTAATATGTCAAATTAAAGATTGTGAAGATTAGAAGAGTTGAGAATGAGGATAAGGCATAACAAATCACAAACATACAGGATATATTAAATCATGGCAGTGGATTAACTGCCCATGAAAATTGTGTTGGCTGAGAAGAGGCCAAAGTGTGATCCATGGACCAGCAAAAAATGGCATCACTTGGGAGCTAGTTTAAAAAGCAGAATCTTGGTCCTCACCTCTAATTCAGATCTGATGAATTACAGTCTACCTGTTAACCTCCCCCGAGTAATGTATATGCACAGTGAAGGAGTAAGCACTGCTCCAGAAAACACCAGATACTGTCTGTCAATTTGAGAAGAAGGGGTCAGCATGCAAGACAGGGATGTAAACTAAGCAACAGACTGCATATTGCATGATATTTATAGACCACGTAGTGAGAAGGGCCATGGAAACCCTTCAAGGACTTACTTTTTTTTCTAAAAGAAAAATCCTGTTGGTGTTGAATACCGTTCTTTTCTCCTCGTCCATTCTAATCATGTTTATTGTGCTCCTGACACCTTCCATTATCCTTTCCACAGCTCATTATTTTAGTAGAAATCGTGCTGCTCTCTTCACATTGAAAATGATACTGTTACTGTGGCACCAGCAACAACTTTGTGTTCATTCATATACACACATTAAGGAATGGATTATCATTAATTATGCACTAAAATGTTCTTGGCAACAGAGTAAGTGACAAAACATTTGCTTTTGTCAGAGTTCTATTAGGTGAAACTAAGTTGAACCACAGAGAAATATGACACTTTTCTTTATTTTAATTTGTATCACAAGGTCTCGGGATCATGACAGTGACTCTATTTTGCACATTATTTTCTCTATCATTGTAATGATGTTAATGGAATTCTTTTAACTAAGCTGTTTTTAATCAGGTCTACAACCTATTTATTGCATATTCAGAGGAAATTTCATGTTAACATAATTTAATCTACTGAAGGTTGAATTCTATAATAAAAATATGGTTTTCTGAAGAACATTGTTTAAAAGAGTTCAAATGATGCTATATTTTTACTATTTACAGCTAATTCAAGCAGAATTGGAATAAAGAAAATTGTAACAATATATCAACCTAGTTCCAATTATAGACTCAAGAAACACTTTTTATTAATTAATAGCATAAGTCACAAGTTACATTTTACTGTAGAAATGACTGGAAACATAGAGCTTACTGTTAGAGTATGCATAAAAAGAAGAACCTTAGAAGGAAAATTTTTCCAAAGGTTAATCCAATGCTAGTTTCAATGCTAATGTAAATTACATTATACAATTTCTATTGATGATTAACTCCAGGTCATAAGTAATTTCAAACATCCTCAGCATTAGTTTCTGGTACACAGTATACTCAGTAATTGGTACATTGTACCTACCCCATTGTTGCTTATGTAAAATTACTTGAATTAAGAGAAGAGGCCGGGCGCGGTGGCTCACGCCTGTAATCCCAGCACTTTGGGAGGCCAAGGCGGGCGGATCACGAGGTCAGCAGATCAAGACCATCCTGGCTAACACGGTGAAACCCTGTCTCTACTAAAAATACAAAAAATTAGCCAGGCGAGGTGGCGGGCGTCTGTAGTCCCAGCTACTCCGGAGGCTGAGGCAGGAGAATGGTGTGAACCCCGGGGGGCGGAGCCTGCAGTGAGCCGAGATCGCACCACTGCACGCCAGCCTGGGCGACAGAGTGAGACTCCGTCTCAAAAAAAAAAAAAAAAAAAAAAGGGATGAGTGAATGGAGAACCAAGATACTATTTGCTATACCAGCATTGCTATAAGTAAACTAAAATGTAGTTTCTGAAAGGTAACAAATAGAAAAAATGCTTGATTCTTTTGTTCATTTTACAGAGACAAGCTATACTAACACTGAGGAGAAAAGGCCTTTCCATTTATTCTATATTCACTCAGTCTCTACAATGTGCTATAAAAGAGTACAAATGAAAATAGTACTATGGTATATTGCTATTCAGTTACTTTTTTGTTTGTTATTTTGTTTATCAAGGTATCAATATATCAAGGTATATTGATTGGGTTTTTTAAATAAGTTAAAATTATGCAGATTTCTTGGAGTCTATCATAGGGACAGAAATGAGACTAACACCAGATTTCCTGAATCTGAATAAAAGGTTCCTCTAAAATTTATAAAGTCCTATTTATTAAACTCCTGTTTTTGATTGGATTGATATATAGATTTATTCACAGGCACCTTATATGAGAGTAGTAAAACAGGGGATTTTTTTTTCTTTAAAATGTCTGTTTTCTGCTTATCCACAATGAATCTCTTGAGTTCAATGAGCCCAAGTAGAAAAAGATATTGGGTAAACTCCCTGTACGTAGAAAACCTGGCATTAGCCATGCTGACATTTCTGAGAATCTTCTACCATAAGAAAATCTTCATCATAGCCAACTAAACAAACAACTATCAAAAATACCAAATATCATACACACACACACACCACATACACACAAGTATCTTATAAAGTGGCTATATGGTAGATTATAATGCATCTGTGCACTTACTTAACTTGATTTCTTTCTCTTGTAGGATATTTCTTTCATATTGTAATATGAGAGGAGCTGCCAGACTTTCCATTACAGTAACAAGTTCAACATGTTAACATAGAAACAATCACCGATAAAGAAGCTATGTTGAAGGGATGATTCCTATTAGAGTAATAAATGACCTAGATTTTCATACAAGTGTCAAATCTATCAACAAATAAGGAAGGATTCTATTATCAATGTGTTCTCATTGCAGATTTATAAGTGACTAACTAAAACGACAAGAAGTTGAGTTTGTGCCAACCCCAGACAGGCCAAAGTCAAAACTGTGGAGCTGTGAATTTGTTATTTTCCTCTGACACCACCTTCTTTAACTTGGACATATGCCCCTGCTTTTCATTAACCCTAGGACCTCTTCGTAGCTCTTATTTCTCAGGATTCTCTCTGGCAAATGGAGATTCACTTCCTCAGCATCATAAGGCACCACTAGTCCTTTACCCCTGCCCCACCTTGCCACCCACATCCAATCAACAAGTACTGTACCTAACACTCACACTCATAGAATCAAGCTTTATTCTTGTATGAATATTGGTGTAAAAGCATTTATATTTTACATTTCTTACATTACTTCTTTTGAATATTAAAACAGTATTTTCTCAGAGTTTTTAAATGCCCTTACCTAAATGCAGAGAATATTTCAGCATTTCTCAAACTACGTTGTGAGACTACAGCATCTACAATAGCTGTACAGGAATGTACTCCACTTGTGAGAATGAGGCACATAGAAAATTATAAATTATTTTAGCAATAATCTCTAGCTATAATTTCACACATGTTGATCTTATTTACCTACCAAGGACAGAAATATTTTAGAATTTCTTCATTTCTTCCTGTATTCAGGCAAGTACAAGCAAAAATGAGCATCAGGGAGTTTTATATAACTTTCTTAATTATGCTACAGGAGGCATATCCATTGTATCTGTTTAATTTAGCTAGTTATAGCACTGAGTTGGGGTTACAGGTTCTAACACATAATAGCCAGATAGCTAATTTTAGGGTTCTGGTGCAAGTTTTTCAATGCAGACCCATCACCACAAGCAATATTCCCCAATGAAGACGTAGAATCACATATGAAGATCAAATAAATAAATCACAGCCCAAACTGGAATGTACATGTGGCAACTACATCAAGTCTTTGTTCGTCATTAAAGACAAATAAAAGTGTATTTTCATTCCACATTCCAGGTCAAGGCTCAGAAAATACTTTCCTCTATTCAGGTGTTTTCTAATTATGAGGCCATTATTACAAAATTGATCCTGAGAATAAAAGCATCATCACTGCAGTATTGTCTTTTTTGCTCCCCACTATTCCCTCTGTGTAGGATATAAGTTCTAGTTAGAACCCCTGTATACAGAGTATGAATTCCCACAAAAATTTTAACTCTGATCTCTATCTATCAATCAAATGAGTACATATACATATTCATACATATGGGGAGCTGAGGAACTGCAGTGCATATTACTCCAAAAGGCAACATAGGAAGTGTGATTTGTATGTATACAAAAGTGAATATATGAGAATGAACATTATCTGTCTGTATTTCTTATGTAACATCATAGCTATTCACTTCTTAATCTATACTAATTTTCCAAGGAGTCTATTTTCTTTATCAAAAGGAAGCTAAGTGAAAGTAAAAGTCACAGAACACTAATTTAAAATCTGATGGCTCGAGCAGAGCAAGCACTTGAGATCATCTTCCTTGAACAAAGTCTCTCTGCAAAGGACTAACAGTATATTTGAGGAAAACCTTTACTGCCATTACAGCCTATCTGCTCTTTAATAACTCAAGACTCTATGCATGGAAGCTTTTTAACCTCCATATGCATGTTTTACAAATAATTTCTGCATAATTTTGAGTCTTCATTATATATATTTCCTTCTGGCATTTTTATTTTGTTTTGATAATTTAAGGCATAATATTCGAGGCACAAAATAGAAAATACCGTTCTCTTTCTTTCTCTCTAAGGTGTAAAACCTTTATAAAATAGCCAGAATCCCTTTAATGGTCTTTGGCCACAAATCTCCCCCACCCCAAAGCAGGATAAGAAATTCTTCCGGAATTCTGTTTACAGATATGTAATGCATTTTTTTCTTTATTTCCAGCAACAGTAATTTTACTTTGATCTCATAGCCACCAAACCATTAACCACAAGGAAGCTCATAAGCAAGGTACAAGGCAGGCAATGTCTGTGATTTCCAGGAGAAGGTCATAACCCAGAAATTTTTTAAAATAACTATTACAGTGAGGAACGGGGTATAGCCACAAAAGGAATAGATATAATTTATGCCTGACTTACTTCAGCAGAATATAGTTTATTTATAAACTGCTTATGGCAAACTCTGTATGCCCCTGTTCTATGCATGTGCTGAACTGTCTTCTAGTAAATTATTTAAATTACACCTAGCAGTAATTCCTGAGGACTTTCATACTTCATTTTCTCTATTAATGTAACAGGGAAAAGCTGCTTTGCAAGGATTGCTCTAAATTCCCAGAGTGTGAGTTCCAGACTCTGTATGTGTTGCATTATGCCTGTCAAAAAACTTGTCTTCTCCTGAAATTTATTACTGAAGTTTCTCTACCAGAGCTACTCATTGAAGCTTTACAGAAAGCTCATACATGATTTAAGCAGCTAACAGCACTGAAAGAAATAGGTCAGGTTAAAAAAAAAAAGCTGAATTTAAGCTACCTTCACTTATTACTTATGCAAGATTATGCATAATTTAGCACACTGCTGAATATGCAAGGACAGAATAATTGTTTACCAAAATATTTACTCTGAGTTGGTGCCTGTGTTTTACTGAGATAAGGTGACTTCTCAGCATTTGCTAATCACTTTTGAATTAAAAAACAATGAGTGAGTTTTTGATTGGGTTGATAACTGCACAACAGTACATGTAAACAGAGATCTTGTTTAACAACTTCATTCAAGTAAAATACATGATACTGTTGTACAGACTGAGCAGTTTCATTAAAGTCATCCCATTTTAGAAAACATTTCTCTCAATTTTTTTTCTTGACTGTAGTCCTATCACATACACGCACAAGTGTTGTAGAAAACCTCTCTGTAAAATGAGCTAGGTTTTTTCTAATGTAAGCTGAACATTACATAAAATTTTCTAAAGTTTGGAAGCAGGCCAAAAGGGTGAGGAGCCACTAATATGAAAGAGCAATTTGGGTTCAAAGTAGGGTCTTCAGGTCAGCTAGTTTCCTAAAGTAAGTATTCAGTAAAATATAAGCCTTGTTTGACATAACAGTATCTTTATTTGTAGCTTTTCAAAAGAATTTTTTAAAAGAAAAAAAATTCTGTTCCTATAAGAGAGTGTTTGCCAGTGTTTAATTTACAAAATGATCAGTATCCCCTACATCAAGTTTAAAATTCCATAAAACCATCTTACTTCTTAAGTTGAAAAAATGTCTCATGAGGGTGTAAATCCATTAATTTTCATAGTTTGAATAAGTCTAAGTGTAATACACAATATGATTTTTATAATCCTGAAAGGACTGTCATATTTAATACTTATCCTGAATGAATTAGTGTAGTGAAAATAATTGTTTTTTAATAATGCAAATTTATGAAAGAAAACATAAGGATATAAGAATCTTAACACATTTAATTCAGTCTTCAGAAATAACAACAAAGTAGCTGAAATTAGAAGTGGTATTAAAAAATAGATACTAAAATGAATAGAATAAAAAGCTGTAAGTAGCTTCTATTCTTTTATCTATATCTACTCTAAATCAAAGTAGATTCTATACAGTTATCATATTTTAAAATGGGAAAATCTCAATTTAATGAAAAAAATAAGAGAATTTT
Organism: Hylobates moloch; assembly: GCF_009828535.3. Taxonomy (NCBI): domain Eukaryota; kingdom Metazoa; phylum Chordata; class Mammalia; order Primates; family Hylobatidae; genus Hylobates; species Hylobates moloch. The sequence continues at coordinate 115,747,241 of NW_026652277.1, read as the reverse complement.
TATACAGTGCTCTTTAACTAAAATTAGCAAATCCACATGTAGATGAACATCAAAATAAATTTCAATTGTATTGAGTCAATAAAATGTTTAAATAATAGAAAATGAGAAAATTTATTTGAAGCTTCATAAGCTCTCCTAAAAGATGCTTATTTTATGCTTTGAAGTGATAGTAGAAATTAGAAAGCAAAAGATACATTTAACTATATAGAAAGTAAACCCTTTATAGGTTTTCAGAACAAGAAGGAATTTGGCCTACATAAAAAATATTTATAGCAACTATGGCCACAGAGTTTATATATGTTATATAAATCTATTGTAAAATTGGTAAGAAATATGTTCAGATTTATTATAAGTGAATATGTATATATAGATAAAGATATCTATATACAGATATAAATTTATAGATAAATATGCATTCATCTATGTTTATTTATTTAGACTGCAATTTAAACAACAATGAAGTGGCATTATTCTATCAAGCTTGATTTTAAAATCATGAGTCTCCCTAATGGTGGGGTGGCAAGAAAAGTTAACATTAGAAGTATTTATGATACTGAAAATTTTTAAAATATTCAGAAAACAAATAGAAATATTCACGTTATTTGATATATTATATAGACATTAAATATTAAAATTGTCTATTTAGTAATATGTATAGGTTTTCATAAGATACATTTTTAAGTTTAAGACAAAAATATAACAAGAGGATTATGTCTATATAGATAGGTAATGGGGTTAGAAAAAGTAAACAAATACAATTGTGGATGGGAATCATGGTTTTATGAATAATAGTTTATCTTTAATTTTGTTCTAGCTGATTGCATAACAATTTTAATTATAGTATAAGTATTTCAGAACGTTATATCCCAAAGTTGGTGTTTGTGAATTATTTTCCATTTAAATCTCACTACTATCCTATGAGTTAGGAAGTAAGTACGCCTTTCTAAGTGGTTTAAAGAAATCTCTTTTCAGTGGATTGGTGAGGCATTTGCCCATTTAAGAAAATTATTTTATTTTTGTTGCCACTGAAAATATACTGGGCAATAAAATTTTCTAAATAAAAATTTATTTCTTAAGTAATTTTTTTCATTTCTTAAATAAAATTTAAGAAATTTTATTGCCCAGTATATTTTCAATGGCAGCAAAAATAAAATAATTTTCACAGAACAAATGTTTGGAATAGGATGATACATTACTAACATATTTCAATCATGTTACATAAAATTTATATGACCATAACTTCTAAGTATACTCACATATATTTAATGATACAATGTATAGCCCTGCTGGCAGAGAAACTGCTAAATATTTCAGAATATATGGCCATAGGCTGCGCATGGTGGCTCATGCCTGTAATCCCAGTACTTTAGGAGGCCAAGGCAGGTGGATCACTTGAGGTCAGGAGTTTGAGACCAGCCTGGCCAACATGGAGAAATGGCGTCTCTACTAAAAATATAAACATTAGCCAGGCATGGTGGTGTGCGCCTGTATTCCCAGCTACTCAGGATGCTGAGGCAGGAGAATCACTTGAACCTGGAAGACAGAGTTACAGTGAGCCGAGATCACACCACTGCACTCCAGCCTGGGCAACAGAGTAAGATTCTGTCTCAAAAAAAGACGACAAAAAAAAAAAAAAGTATATAACCATAAGGAAATGGGAAATTGGTTAGTATTTAAATCCATTTGTTCAATAATTCTTCCAATAATTTTACTGAATTGGAGGAAAATTTTTGTGAATACTAAGGTATTCAAAAAGACATCACACATTAGATTCACTGATTAAATCAAATACCAGAAGGTTTAAAAGATCATTTTGGAAAAATTGTAATAACAGGAATTGACAATATATGGATAAATAACCACATATGGATATTAGTCTTGTAATTTTTTAAATAATGAACATTTCAAATAACTGATCTTTTTTTATCACAGGTTAACAAATTTAATACAAGGACATAGTCATAAAGTATACGAATCCCAATGAAACTTTTCTTAAAAATTTTGTGTTCAACAAAAATATACTTCTAAAACACCCTCATATTAATAAAAATCAAGTCTGTTAAAGCAGCATATTAATCACATTTCTTAACTGGCTGGATATCATAATCAAGAACTTCCATATTAATTTTAATATTTCTACATAAATACAAAAGAAATCAGTTTGTATTTTTGTAATAATTTTACTAAAACTTTTGCCTAATTCTCCATTCAATTCCTTTTTTAAAAATTTTTTATTCAAGATATTTTTTCACAATTGCTTTTGCTTTTTGTTCATACTTATGTAAAATGGAAGAGGGTAGAAATTTGAAGTTTTAGCTAAAGACATAAATTTGATGATTTTTTTATGTTTTGTTAAGAAATTACTGCTCTCTTTTCTACAAATTCAATCTTCAAAGAATGCTTTACAGGATTTTCTTCATGTAAGCATTAGAAAGTAGCTATGATGTCTGATTTCCCTTCAGGAGAAGGTCATCTTACTGCATTGGATGCTCAATGATACTTAGGTGTTATCACTTAATTTTTTTTTTTTTTTGCAAAATTCCTTTGAAGAATACACTCTTTCTACCTCTTACAGTCATTTAGAAACTGAAGTAAAATTGAGTAATTTTCTGAAAAAGTGAAGTATATAAAATACCTTAAAACATTCCTCATTTTTATCAATTCATATTGCATTTCAACTTGACTTTGCTGCCTCAGTGTTTCATGTTTCTGTATTTGTGTAATCTTCATGGTCGCTTGGGCTACAAACTTGTTAGCATCCTATCCAAGGATTCTTTAAAATCATGGTATCTGTTGACCGTCTTTTCTTTCCTGTTTTAGCTTAAAATCTAGTTAAATGTATAAACATGAATTGACCTTCCGAAATTTTCTTCCCCTCCTTTTTAGCAGAATTGGATGTGAAAATTCCTGAGGAAAGGGCAGCATATTCAATTAATAGTGCTGAAAAAAATTAGTTCATTCATGAAAAAATTTATAACTCTTTTATGCACTAAAAGCTAAAAACAGGTGTACTAAATACTATGAAAAACAAAAATGTAGTAATTTTTGTAGAAAATTCCAAAGAATATTGCATATTCACTATCTCAAGTAAAAAGAATTGACAGACTGGCAGAAATATATGCAAAGCATATACAAGACAGAGAATTAGTTATCCAGAGCATATGAAGAATTCATAGAAATCAATACAGAAAAAATACTAACATAAAGCAATAATTTGAGAAGGCAATTAAAAATAGAGGAAATCTGAACCTCTCCACCTCCTCTCCACTGTCTCTAGTAATCAGGAAATGGCCAAATGGGATATAATTTCACACCCAATACATAGGGCAAGAAAATCAAGATTCTGAAAACATCAAGTATTGTTGATGATATAAAGGTTACAGTCACATATTTTCAGCCGGTTGAAATGTTCATTGTTAAAATAACTTAGGGGACAAATTTAACAATATCTAATATAGATAAAGGTTCAAATTCATAGCAATTTCAGTCAAAGTATATACTCTAACAACATTTTGACATTTGAGTACAAGAAGCTTATAACATCATTGTTTATTTCTGAGGGTGAGTGGTATAAAAAAGGTATTTATTATATAATTTATATTTTCTAATGCCTAATGCATTTCAAATGACAATAATATAACATGTTACATTTATATAGCCATAATTCCAGCCACACATTATCACAAACACACATCAGCAGATGCAATTAATATGCATTCCAGTATAACACATGTATAAGAAAATTCATACTTTAAGCAAATTCATTAACAGAAATAAAGAATCAAGTTTAATATTTCCCCCTTATTAATTAAGAACAAGTCTATTTTGCCCTCTTTAAAAATAATCTTTGTTAGGAATAATCAATCAAATACTTATACCAAAGGTTGCATTCTTATACTATATTCGAGCAGAAATACAAAAGGGAAGTTATTGCAGTTTATTTCTAATCTGTGTGCAGTGGCAGTTCAGTGTTTTGCCCTCCTTACAGACTGAATCTTAAATTCACAGTGCTGCTTTCTGATTGGAAGGTTATTCTGTTATTTTAAAGGCCTCATAAATCAGGCAGAATAATCCTGCTCATTCAGTAGTCTTTTCTGAATCAAAATAACTTATTCTAAAAGAAAAAAAAAAATAAAGAGGACAGTGGGGCTGTTCATTAAAGCATTATTAATAATAATTTACATAAAATGTTATTCTTTTTTCCAACTAAAGTAGACAAGTGCCCAGTTAACCACAATATGAGGACTGTAGAAGAACACCATGCTTACATTCAGGTTACTGTTTTGAGAGCCCCCAGCTAAACTGGGGCTCCAGTACCAGAGCAGTTAGCAACCCTGCCTTTATAGGAAATGATAGGGAGTTGGATGTGGGTGTACAGTGAGCCTTCTGTGGGATACTTCTTTGATCTGGCAGGTGACCCAATGCCTAGTTGTCCCCCCTGTAACCGGGGGTCCCTCACATGGGAAACCTGTTTATACTAGCAAACGTCCTCGTGGCTAATCTGACTCATGGCTAAGTTTATGCCTGCCTGACCAATGCTCTGACACTGGGAGCCCAACTTTGTCTGCCCACCCCTTCCCCCATGGGGAAAACCTGGCTTGGAGTAACCCCTGGTTCTTCAGACGGAAGGCACAAATTCAACTCACCACCGCAATACTAAACAAGTTCAGGGTTTTACTTATGGATTCTAAGCAGGGACGGCACAATGAGTCAGGAAGGCAGTCCTTCATCCCTGGGTCATAGGAGGCAGGGATGAAGAGTCAGGCAGAGGGAGAGAAGGAGAGAGAGCACACGGCAACTAGCAGTACATACAAGGGAATAGGGTGTGAGTTTTAAGTTTTCAGGCAAATGCCTGAAGGGTCTGTTTAAAGGAAGTGGTGGGAAAGCGAGGACACCAGTCTGCTAGGCAGAAGAAATGACTCTAAGTTCTTATGTCTGGCCACTGGCTTGCCATTTGGTGTGATGTTCTACTTCTAATGCCTAGGCCGCAAACTTTGCCCTGTTGTTCCCATTAGTTACTAATGTGAAATATCTTGCTCTTAATTATGATTTTTATGTTGGTATGCTATGTAGGCTAGAAAGCATGGTGCTATTTATTTTAGATTTATAATCTCCCCAACAAATATCATACCATGCCTCACTATTGACTATCATTTGTCAGGTAATTTAAGTAATATAAGATCCCTTCTAACCAATATATTCATTTATTTTATGATTCTTTATAATAACCAAATCCTTAGCTTGAATTGTCAGAACAACTTTGTGTTTCCTCAGCCTTAATTCAAACTGCTTTTCTTTCTACTTTAACGTGAACCACCTATCTGGTAATTTTTAATCAAAATCCCTAAATGCATTTAGTCATTACTGCTTTATTTATTATTGAAAAACTGTATTCCGTGTATGTATTAGTCTGTTCTCACGCTGCTAATAAAGACTTATCTGAGACTGGGTAATTTATAAAGGAAAGAGGTTTAACGGACTCACAGTTCCACATAGCTGGGGAGGCCTCACGATCATGGAGGAAGGAGAATGAGGAGCAAAGTCAAGTCTTATATGGCAGCAGGCAAGAGAGCATGTGCGGGAGAACTCCTCTTTATAAAACCATCAGATCTCATGAGACTTACTCACTATCATAAGAACAGCATGCGAAAGACCAGCCCCCATGATTCAATTACCTCCCACCAGGTCCCTCCCATGACACGTGGGAATTATGGGAACTACAATTCAAGATGAGATTTTGGTGAGCACACAGCCAAACCACATCAGTGTACTATGTTAATTTGATAGTAGTATGTCAAAAATGAATATAATCTGTATGCTGTAGAAATTCAAAGTATATTGACAGAAGAATAGTCAACAAACAGAAATTTCAAGGTGAGTGAGACCATTCCAGCACGGGGCAGGAAGAGGCTGCCCTTGACAGGCATCTAGGGCAGTTTTAGGAGGCTTTCTGAAGGAGAGTTCATCAGCTTGAATTGAAGAATGAGCAGGAGTTAGGACAAGAGTTAAGGGTGAGGTGGCAAGGGGTGGGGCATGGTGAAGTCAGGTAGGGAAAAACTGTTCTAGGCAGAAAAAGCAGCCTACTGATCAGCTTTGAGTTGGAAAAAGCATTTATAACTGAGCTGGGTTCTTTAGTTTACTATCTCCATCTGGAACAGCAAATACATGGATATATACTGTTGTATAACATACACAGCGGACCACCAATTTATGTCTTTCTCTTCACTCAAAGTGACACAAAAACTTGTATTGCAGAACACCCACAATTTACCCCACTCCAGATTCATCAGTGTTTTATTGAGGATTTAGATACTTTAAACATGCTAACAAACAGCATGCTAACTGTTTGCTAGCTGAACAGTTAGCTGAACTATGTAATTTTTTTGCATCTATTGAAGCATATCAGCTGCTATGACCTAAATGTGTTTCCCCCCAAAATTCATATGATGAAACTTAACCTCCAAGATGATAGTATTAAGAGGTGGGGCCTTTGGAGGTAACTAGGTCATGAGGGAAGAGCCCTCATGAATCACATTAGTGCCATGATAAAAGAGGTTTGAGGGCCTTTGACTTCAGCCATTTAAGGACACAGCTAAAAGGTATCACCCATGAGGCAGATAGTGAGCCCTCAGCAGACACTGCATCTGTTGACACTTTGATCATGGACTCCCCAGCCTCCAGAACTGTCAACAACAAGCTTCTGTTTATAAATTACCGAGTTATAGCAGCTTGAAAGAACTAGCATACCAACTATCCTATAAGTTACTAGAAGTTATGCATTTCATTTTATTTCTAGCTCACCCTCAATATCTAGAAGAATGCTTTGGAAATGGTGTACAGTTAGCAAATGTGCTTACTTACAATCAGCAAACAAACAAAGAAACAAAAAAAAAACTGTCCTACTTGTTAAGATTCTAATAAGAAAATATTGGCAATAACAGCTCCTTTAAGTTTTTATTAGGAAGTAGAGATTATCTTACAAATACAATGTTTTCAATTATAGGTAATAAAAAATCAATATTTCATTAAATATTAATATTCCTATATAGAAATATATCCATCTCTCTTGGGTACAAATATAAAGACATGAATAATGAGTCTTTATATAAAGTTATATGGTTTTTGTACTAATTGTTAATCACTAAGGCCCTTTAATGAATCGAGAAAATGCAATGTAACATCTAATATATTTTTCTATCACAATTTTTTTTATTTTGATAGGTTACTTTGAATTCTATTTGAGTAAAAAATAAATCCCAACATTCCCAAATAATTTTCTTATATTATTTAAGATTGTTTTAGCCCCACTTAATAGAAACCAAGCTTTCATTAGCTTCACAAAAACAGCAGTCGGTGGAGAAGGGGAGGTTTCCTGACTCAAAGATTTCATACTCAAAATGAAAATCTAAACTATTGCAAGAAACTCAGGGGTTTGGTAGACCTTGGAGGCTATGAGAACTAAAAATTTTAATACTGCTGGGCCACTGTCTTCATTTATTTCCCTTCAATTTTTTATATGTTATTAGCATACTCTTCATAGACCTCCACTTTCCATATGCCCACTGACAGTTCCCAAGTTTTACATTTTATAGCATTATCCACCAGAGAAAGAAAGAGGCTCCATTTAAATTCCCAACTTTCTAGGAAATGGACTATGATCAGGCAGATTTGGATCAAGCATTTACCCCCAGATTAACAGTGGACATAGTGGATCAGGTTGAGTCAAGGAAAAGATGTGGAGGGGATACTTGGTATATCATTTGGGGCAATTCTCAGTTGAAGGTGAGCAAGCTAGCTATTAGCATAATTGCTAAGTTCATTTCTCTTCCACTTATAATAATAAAGATTACCCAGTTATTACTCAGTGAATGTCAATAAATAATTTCTATGTTTTTTAATATATGGGATAAACATTCTATGTTGAATGTATTATATATTTTCTGCATCACATTAATGTGCCAATAAAACACATGATTCATCATTTAGGATCTCTAAAGCCTGCTCATATTGCAGTATTAATTATATATGTCTCTGAGTGTACATATATATGTGTGTGTGTGTGTTTATGTATATCTATTTGTGCATACACACACACAGACACACACATAATGTCCAAAGGAAAATTAATGTTGAAAAACCATCCTAGATATTATTGGTAATGTATAAGGGAAACCATGCCAAAACAGGTAGGCCAGAGTGTCTTTCAACTAACCAAACCTGTCACAACAAATGCCATTAGTCACCTGTAGGAGGAAACCAAAGACTGTCTATAATTCAGCCTCCTGTATAAATATGTTGTTAAAATGAGAGAACAAGCTTTGGTTAGGTCAACTTGAAAATTCTGCACTGATCAACATTTGTATTTTTCATTGTAAATTGATGAATTGTCATTTGATGTTTAATGTAGCATTCTCTGTGAGCATGATAATTGGGTATCCAGCTGTGTGGAACCTATGAACTCTTGGTGTGCTGACCTAAACACATTTGCTGATCCTGAAAGGCTGAGAACCAGATACTGGAACATTGCAAGTTTACCAATGGAGAGATAAGAGATGTTGGCGATCTCTGGGTGGTCAGCCTAGGTAACCCAGTCAATTATCTGCCTCATTGGACAATCTTCAAAATGCAAAAGATACATTCAATTTGATTTGGTAGCTTTTCTATAAATAAAAAATTAAACAATTATTAAACACACATTTCCAGAGAAAACAACAGAGCTTCCCATCTCTTTGTTTGCAATTGATTTCTAAGGAAAAACATTTTCTTTGCTTTTTAAGAAGACCACAATCTTCTTACAATGCCAGCATCGGACCTCGATTATATTTCATTCTGCTTTTACTGTGCACACTCTGTTAGCTGCAAACATATATTTCTGCCATGTTAAGTTTGTATATATGTCTGCTTTTCTATATAATGGAATGTTTATGCCACTGAAGGGTTTCAAATAGCATAACTTTGGAATAAAAACTTGCAGATCCCCTAAGTGACTCTAAACAGGATAAGGCAAAAGTTATGTAACCCAACAAATAATCTTAATCTCATTTTGTCTTTCTATTCCCCATTTTTTTTAAAAAAATGATTCTTACTAAAGTTATACAAAGCAGTACCGGCAGCAATCTCATTGCCATGTTATCATTGATGAAAAGGGAAGTAGGAATCAGTCACTGATCATTAAATCTTTTTATAATCCACTAAAACATTGCAGCTGATTTCTCCAGCCCTATTAAGCTCTTGTATTTAAGTTTCTGTTAATAAAACACATCTCTCAGTCACAACGCAATTTAAAACTAGTGCCTCAACACTAGGCTAGATTTTAAATAATATTTAGCTTTCATAGAAATACCATGGTAGATTTTACCTTGAGTCATTTATTTCTCTGCATTGTACTAATTGCACTGGTGCAGCTCTTCAAACGAAGTATTTTTATTTTCAAATGAAAGCAACAAAGTAACTGTATTCACTGAAAAGAAGCATTATTTATTTTCAATTATATCATTGTGCTTAAACATGCACCCCTACAGGCTATAGCAACCACCTATGTGCAGTTAAGTCTGTAAGTTGCTGACATCAGGTCCTCTATTTCACTGTTTCTCTACCTTGAATTCTCTCCTGGTTCCTCTCTATTGATCAGTAAACATACTTTTCTTCCCCCAAGTATCAGCTGAATCTTTATTTGGTTGAGATAGGTTCATGACACCCACGGCAACTGACACCATCCCTTTATGAGAATGTATACACTATCTACAAAGCAACTCTTCCTCACTTATCTCACACTTACGTATACTGCTTTGAATTGTTTGCAGACTGCTTCACATGTGTACCATTCTTTCAAATACCGTTGTCCAAAGGTCCATATCTCCTACTTCACTCCTGTGGATTACCTGTATATTCCACAGCAAATTAGTTATTTACTCTTGACATACAGAGTAGTTATTTACTATGAATTGAAGTTTTTTACATGTTCTTTTTATTTCTAAATCAATTTATAATTTTCCATGTCTCTAGCTACGACAATTTGCATTTTAGTCTTTCTCAATCCTAAAAAGATGATATAAATGATCAGGTTACAAACTTTTTGAAATAAAATAGAGTATTATATAATGCATGAATATTCAATAAAACAGAGGACCAGGCTTGTTCTCCAGGCAGGATATAAAGATGTCAAAGATTCCAAATAAATATTTACTAGTCAGATGAAATGAAACAGGTTTAATGGTGAACATGTGACTGGTGGGCTAAAACTGAATTTAGGGACTACAAATTATAGTTACTTGATTCAAATGATACCATTTCAATTTCTGCTCGCAATATATTTGTGAAGTCCCTATAGTTCTGTTTAAAATATGGATCTTATATGCACAAATTCTGGAACCCTAGCCTTATGTTTCTACAAAACCATTACATTCATATATTTAAGTTGTGTTAATTTCTTGCTAAAATTTAGGTTGTACAAGTTGTTTTAAATTCTTGTTAAAATGTGCGGTCTGCAAATAATTTTAAAGAAGAACCAAAGTGAGTAGTTATCAAGGATGTCAATAAACATAGACTTAGGCGGGCCGGGCGCGGTGGCTCACGCTTGTAATCCCAGCACTTTGGGAGGCCGAGG